>NW_015642053.1:3427195-3470558 GCF_001515625.1 Sinocyclocheilus rhinocerous | reverse complement strand
ATATATATATATACATACATATATATATATACATACATACATACATATATATATATACATACATACATACATATATATATATACATACATATATACATATATATACATATTTTACATACATATATATTCTTGATATTGGGTTCTTTAATTTTTTTTGTTATTCTTGAACTTGTATTTTTTCATTAATGCAGACAGAACAATATACTAAAATACCCTGATATTCCAATTCTATACAACAGTAATAGCTGACTAAAAATCTATATTATTTTATCAAAATAAATGAAAAAATATAAATACAATTAATTTAGGAATTTAGGAATTGCAAAATTACTGTCCAGCATGAAAAAACAGATATTCATTAGGATTTGCTAAAGATTACATTTAACAGTATTATTAAAATATTAGTGATTTTAATAAATAAGTAAGCGTTAGATGACGAAAAAGGTAATCTGAATGTAAAAATGTATTTAAAAATAATCAAAACGCTACCAATATGCAATCTTAATTGTTGGTGCTTCATTAAACATACTAATAAATGCAATAGAATCAAAGAAACCAGAGTCAACAAGTGGAATTCTTATCCTTAGTCAGAAAGACAGACAGAGGATGCGAGGGGGAATGTACTGTAGAGGATGTGGAGAGAGAAAAGCAGAGGAGAAAAGAGAATGACAGGTTGATGGAAAAGGGCAGAGGACAGAAGCAGAGAGAAGAGGAAGAGGAAGAGGGCAGTTTACCCCTGTGATGTGTGGGATGGAATCAGCCTGTCAATAATAGATGGCGCTGACCATGTGATAAACGGACAGGTAGAGCGGAGGGATCTTGAACACCTACTACAGGTGCTTTCTGCTCCATCAGAAGATGCTGTATGAAGCACGTTCCACTGGAACCTGGCTCTCTGTGATATGCAGCTGTGTCCACTGGGGGCTACAATTAGACCATCAAACCCATTCCAGCCGGGAACCGGCACTCATCTCCAGAGCCTGTCCTCCAAAGAGACGGCCAACTTGTAGATCTGGGGGTGGTAGTCTTTGATGTGCCGTGCATGGAAGAAGCCTCTCTTTTTGCTCATATTAATGGCGAGGAGATATAACAATTAAAGGAGAAGGCAACGGGCAGACAGACAGCCAGCGTGGCTGCACATCCTGAGCTCGAATTAGCATACTGGAAGTCCTCCAACAGGCGTACGAGCGCTGAACATGGAAGACGAACACAGTCATAGCTACCGTTTATAAAGGAACACCCAGCGGCAGGCTGGGTTTAATAGGGTAATTAGACACACAGACAACTAGTTATAGAATTATAGCACAGCCATAATATTTTGAAAAAGCTACGATGCTAAAATGATCTAATGTTTTAGTTTGCGGTGGGCCTCCAGACGTGCGGCCCATGTAAGGTGGAGCATAATTCTACTTCCTGGACCAGTGCCGTGCTACAGCTAGCTTTTTTTATTTTTTATAAGAAGACAAGAGTTTACTACAGCTGGTCTGGATGAGAGGGGTCCACTAACATCGCATTAGCCATGTGGTATCAGTTTGCTTCCTTCTGGACACAAACCATACGATGGCTGACAGAAAACATGTATTTTAGTGCTTGAATGCTAACTGTTTATTGTGCTCTCTGCGTGATCAGTTCATAAAAATACATCGCTTTTATATAGCGTAAACTGGTCTTAATTACCAGAGGGATTATTTCTTGGCATCATGCATGTGCATGTCATAAATAATATAGCATCGCGCACTATTGCCAAAGAGAGGTTCGTGGTGAAGCAGTGGGCTTTTCAATAACCTGCAAACTACAGAGCGCATAAAAACCCACTCAGAGCATTCATCCGTCTGTCTGACACTATGATTAAGGAATGCTCCTCGAAAAACACTCGTAAAACAGCTGTGCTGCTGTAACAGATCTTATATGGCATCTCAACGCAAGGTGGAGACAGCGTAAAAAAGTTCCAATTAAGGTTTTCGTTTACAAAGGGGGAAATAAAATGAAGACGAGCGAAAGTCTCCGGGCTTACCAACAGGTGCTGGGAGAAATGGGATAAAAAGGCATGCGAGGAGCAGCCTCTGTATCTTAAGGATAGTGGTGACATCTCAGTTTTTTCTCTGTTCGCATCAGGGGTAAAGGAGAAAGAAAAAAAATCCGTTGTGTGAAGAAAAATGTCTTGTTACGGAGGAACGGAGCATGTCGTTGATAAGAGTAGGCCGGTGTTCAAAGGGATACAGGCCAGTGAAGCGCTCGCTTCTTTCTCCACGTCGCTGCACTGTCCTTAATGAGCCTCCCAATAAAGCCTCGTCTCCTGTCTGCCGTCCGCGGACGGCATGTCTGTCTCACTTCAATCATGACCCGCCATTTTATTTATTCATTTTATTCCTTATTTTTACTGAACTCAGAAAGTTCACAATACTGATAAACAAATAAAAGCACATAAAATATGTTTAGCTAGTGCTAGCTATTATTCTGAGGTTTTTATGTGCTTTCTATTAACAGAGACAGCTGAAAGGAGACAGGAAACAATTCAGTGTAAAAGGGCAGGGTGGTATTAGTCATCAAAATGTGCATTGTCAAAATAATAAAATAAAATAAAATAAAAAAATAATTTACATTTAAAATGTAAATAAAATGATATGATACATATTTGTACATTTTAAAGTAAAATATTTTTGTTTTAAATATTTATATTTTTATATAACAGTAAAATAAATTAAAATAATACAAATTAAATTGAACTGGATTGGAACTTGCATCTCCCACATAAGCACCAAGGTTCCAAGGTGTGCTCACCACAACTGTGACATCTAACTAGGGTTACCAATGTATAAAGCTTCAACGTAAATGTTTAAAATTTTCTTTTCAGTGGCAAACACAAACTTTTTTTCCATTCCATCCTTCTCATTTGTTATTTTTCCATCCCTCCAGCCTCTCTTTAGTCTTGTATCTTGTGGTGAGAGTAGTGACAGACTCAACTGGACATGTCAGGGCTGCCCAGTTAGCTGCCTGTCATAAATTAAGCCTAAATACAACACATCTGTTTTCACCACAGCGCCGTGCAGACGAGCAGAAGTAGACATTCCTCTCATATCTGAAACTAAGCTAAATAAATGATAAAGAGAGCATGTGCACACCTGCAACAGCGTGCCAGAACAAGACCACTTTAACTCACTAAATCATTCAAAAAAGGCTGAACTAAAAAGAAACAATAAAAACAACGAGATTTTTTGACTGAGAAAAACAGTCCCATGTCATCTTTCTCTTTTTAAAGCCATAATGGAGACAGAAAACTTGGCTCTGACTGCACTTACTGTGGAGAAACATCAAAATAACCAAGAAGCAAATAAACAGTAAAAAGATGTCTGCAAAGAAACTGCTGAGAGGAGCGAAATCAAATAAACTGGAAGTTCGTCTCACAAAAGGCGAGCTGAAGCACATCTGAAAACAATCTAAAGAGGGAGAGAGAGTGAGAGGACAATGCAAAAACAGTTCCAAAATCAAGATACTGACTGACTTCCAAAAACAAACAAGAAACTGCTCTCTCAGTGAGGGCTATGGAAGTAAACGTGATTTCAGCCAGCTTAAGTGCTCCCTAGAAGGCCGTTTTAGGGGCCAACACACACATACGCACCAAAAGAGGGAAGGAGTTAAACTTTTACTGTCACTGCACATTCAGCCATAACAATAAATTGTTCTTTGGGAATGTCAGTTTCACCCCTCCCCAATTCTTTGCCTCTTTTTTTCTTTCTTTCTTTCTCACTTACTTCGACACAGTTCACAGCGCACACACACACACACACACACAGAACTTCTGAATCTCACCACATCATGTGGCCAAAACCGTCTGGCCATAAAGCAGTCAGCGTTTGCATCTGAAGCACAGGGGGGACTTCGTACAACCTAAACAATGGATTAGCGAAGGAACGTGCTGCAGGACTCTACGTGATTTCATTGGACCCCGACCGCCTCTACCTTCACGCGCTCAGCGGCCAAATTCTACTCGATGGAATTCCTGAACATGAATTTGCGCAACCACACATTTGATGGAAAATGCTATTAATTTTCACTTCAATTAAATTATGCAATGAATATATCTGGGATTGTGGTGAGCGAGAAGCTTACTAAAACAACTGGGCCGCGTCCAAAAAAAGCTCCTCATTCTACAGGCCACCCGAGGGACGGAGTCTAAATCACTTCAACTTCCTCTAAAAAGTTCACCTAAAATTTCCTGGAAGCACAACAGCCATGCTCTAAAGAAAATAAAGAGAGTTAATTGGTAAAAACAACAGTAATTATCAAAAAAATGGATGGAATGGCGACCAACAGGCCTACGGAAAATGTCTTCAAGTAGGCTATGGATTATGCCTCATAATAATGCTTAAAAAAATAAAAGATTGTGTAAACAAAACAAAGCTTTACATTCAAAATTCTGAATAATTTGTAATATATAATTATTCACGGTATTTAGAAGTGCCCACGATAACAATATCGTGCATATTCATTACCGTGATATATCGCATTACCGAATACCGGCACAAGTCTAGTAAGCACATTCATTATTCTGTATCACAAAAACACAAAATATGACTGGAAAGTCAATCTGAAACACAATTTACAAAATTATTTATTTTACTTTATTTGCCTATAAATATATTGCATATTTGTCTATATGTAGCATAAGCAAAAGATAATTAGGTAAAATTATAATTTTGTTAAATAATAAAATATAACATGGTAAAATACTAGCTTTTAACCAACTGGAATTGAACAGGCCAAGAAAAGTTGGTTGGAGGGCAAGAGGGTTTAAGGAATTAGTGATTTCAGCCAAGACATAACACACCAAAAAAGTCAATGATGGTTAAATACATTTCTTAAAAATAATGCACTTGTTATCTTTAAAACTGGAGTTTGCTTCGTCCTTATCTCTTCCCCCTCCTCTTCCTCTATCTCTTTCTCCATTCTGAGCTACTTTCCCAAGCTACTCTATAACAGGCCTGTGAAAGGAGGTCACATATCAACTTACCAGGCGTCTCTCTCTGACCATATGACCCCTTCGGCAGTCCACGAGGCCCCATGTCATTCCATCACACTCGCTGTCCCCCCACATTCACGTCTTCCAAACCACCATCTAAAAGCTGCCCCCTCCCCTCGTCTGCCCATATCCCGACACTAATTGGTAAATCTGTTGAACCATAGCACGTCCAACAATGAGACACCTGGAGTTCTGTCAAAACAAGTTTCCCTGTGAAACAGCCTCAAGTGCTAATACAGTACGAGTCCTGGCTAACGCCGTCTCGCTCAATGCCGTGCAGGAATATAATGCGTGTGTGGTGGGGGAGGTGTCGTAGAAAGGTGCGGAGGGGACGTGTTAATGCCACTTCTATTAGAGTTTAGATTCTCAGAAGTTTGGGAAGGAGGAGCACGATACTGTCTGGCTCCAGTGGAAGCCCACAGGAAGTCCTTGTGGAAGTTTTGGCCCCGACAAAAATCCCAAACATTCTTGCAGTTCTTGTTCCGACACCCTCCCCGCCCACCATCCCTTCTGCGCTCTCTCTATTTTAGACGGACCGTGAGTAGTGCTCTACATATACTCAGAGTGCTAACACGGCAACATGCTGTGGTTTGTATGAAATCATGTGCAGCTAAGTTTGAAAACCTAACTGAGGACATGGAACCTATATATTTGCTTGCCAGTTAGCTGAAACAACACACACAAACACAAGCAGCAACACGCACATGGAGGCATTAGGGCGACATATGGACAAACACTTAGATTTTTCCATTCAAACTAGTTCTCAAACACATATGAAACAGAGATACACTACTTAAGGAACTCTTGGTGCACCTTGTCAAACAAGTTCTGGCAGAAACTCTTTACGAAAACAAAACAGTTCTGCCCCCTGTAATTAGTGTCAGATAATAAAACAAATGAAGATTTATTGTTTTGTGATTTTTATAAATTAATAGACCAATAGACCTCTTAACTAGCTTAGTTAGCAACAATCTCTTATACAATGTGGGTCAACTAACAGCATCAAACCAGTGTGAACTAGTCAAAATCAGCATGGAAAGGACCAGGTAATGCTAGTCTAACTGAGGGCTAGATTCAATGAAACACTCTTAATAAATTCAAATTCAAATGGTCTTTATATAATTATGTCAAATGTTCTTTATTTATATATATATTTTATTCTTATTTTCTAACTTAAGAAAAAAAGTACAATATTTTGTATTCCAGAAAAATGTCTTAAAATGGTTTTTAAAATAAATTTAAAAATCATTACAAACATTCTTAAAAATAATTCTAAATAACTTCAAACAACTGCAAAGCCTGCCATTTTATTCTTAAAAATCATAATAATAAAATAAATGAGAATTTAAGATTTGTTCAAGAATTGCACTTATTTTATCCTAAAACGTTAGTATAGGACCAATAATTCTGCCTAGATGTATAGCTACCATGTTTTGTTAAACTCTTGCAATATTTGCTTTGGCTGCTCTTAAGATTAGCTTTAGGAATTGCTTCTGGACTCCAATTTAAATCTCACAAGACTTTTCACAGAATGAAGGTTACCATCTCGACATGACCTACATGACCCCGAGGGACAAGACAAAAATAAGACAAGCACATCCCACAATGCCACAGCTTTCTCTATAGACCTAAACACAAGGAGATGAGCTAAACAATCGCTCGCCCCACTGATCCTTGCACCGCTGCTGAGTTTTGGCAGACCAAGGCTACCCATCGTGCCCCCCTTTCGAATTCCACACACTGTTTGTGTCCATCAAGGAGGGCCGAGGCGCAATTGAGACACTCAGCGGCAGTGGCCCCATGTTGCGTCACTCCACGCCACATCAAAACTGAAGAGCGGTGCCAGACAGGCACTCTCATTCGCCGTTCTCCTTCTCTCTCCCTCTACCTCATGTCGACGGACAAGAGGACAATTAGAAGAAGGCCTCGTATCATCCAAACATCCTTAACCTCGTCCCACGCAAACCAAGTCACGCAGACATTTACACACACATGGGTGCGCGTGTGCACACAAAAACACAAACCACTCCACCTCCTAACTTCTCGCTGGCATACGTTCAACCCCAGATGCTACAAATGAAAAGCATCCTCTTCACGCCAGCTGCTTCAGAGAAAAGGAAAAGAAATCAGAGAGAAATAATCGCCACCATTCCGGAAGATGCAGGAAAATAATTAACAAGGCTGAAGCGGGGCCTGCGAGCAGACAAAGATGAAGCTCAAGAGGCATTTCGGGCTGCCAGGAATCCAGAGATGCTGAATTTTGCACCGCTGGAGTGGCGCTGATGCTTTCCTGTTACACGCAAACACTGTATATCGTAACAGGGATCCTGCTACAGACAAAAAGCATCATGTCAAAGGATAGCAACAGTTTACAATTACCACACAAACTAAAGGCACAAGAGCCAAGTCTGCTCATGAGGGTGTGTGTGTGTGTGTGTGTGTGTGTGTGTGTGTACAAATGCAAAGCAGACTCAACCCCATTTTATATAAAAGAGCAAGAACACAGCAACAAACAATATCAAATACAGCAGAACAAAACAAAATAGTTTTTGACATCTCTCATTGTAATGATTTTGATATTTTCTATTCTCTACCCTGTTGGAAAACCCAGCTTAAGCTGGAAAACTGAAACAAGGTTGCTGGTTTCTAGCTGGTCAAAGCTCTTCCAAGTTGGTCATTAGCTAGTTACCCAGCCACGACGTTCCAAAATCCAACTTGACCACCTTTTAGCTGGTTACTTCCAGCTAATGGCCAGCTCGGACCAGGAAATAACCAGCTAGAAAATCAGCTACCAGCTGAAACCGGATTTTCCAGCAGGTAATTCATTTAAACAATCAATAAGCCAGCTGCAAGAAACTTGGAATTCAGGATTCTCACCAACTGTAATTGGTGAAGACTCAGATCAGTCTGTCCGGGGAATTCCAAGCAGAAGGGCCCCTGCAAGGCAAAGACGGACGTCCCGTGTCACAAATTGAGAACATGGTACACTCATCACTCAACCAGGGCATGAAGGCAAAAGGCATGACATTTAAAACCACAAAAATGTCTAGCTGTGTGTGCCACCCCTCTCCTTCCCTGTCTGTTTCCTCTCTGACTGCAGTGTCAGGCCGCTGCCAGGTACAAGCCCAAACATATCTCGTGTTCAACATACAACACACGCAGAATACGCAAGTGCATGTTTGTTTACTGTGATTTGAGGTTGTGATATTGTTAGCATGTTGGCAGTGTCTACACAACTGAACTGACTGACAAAAAGAGTACTGATGTGGCTTTAGGCATTGAGGCTTTGTACACCATGTTCCTGTTATTATGCTGAGAATGCGGAGTCTTAATGGCATTCCCAATTGCCCTGCAAAGCTTGTTTCAAATACACTTCCGTTCCAAAGTTTGGCATCTCTAAGACTTGTTTAATGTTTTCAAAGAAATCTCTTATGCTCACTAAAATATAAAACAGTAGTATTCTGAAATATTATAATGATTTAAAATAGAATTCATTCTTGTGAAGGCAAAGCTGAATTTTCGGCAGTCATTATTAACTCCTCAGTGTCACACAATCCTTCCAAAATTATTCTAATATGCTGATTTGGTGCTCATGAAACATTTCTTATTATTGAAAACAGAAAACAGTATTTTTGTGGCAATTGTGATACTTTCTTTTCAGAATCGTTTGACGAATAAAACTTAAAAAATGGAAATTTACTTGAAATATAAGCCTTTTGTAATATTATAGTCTTTATGCTAATTTTTGATACATTTAAAGCATCCTTGCTGAATAAAAACACTAACTTCTTAAAAGAAAAAAAAATCTTACTAACCCCAAACTTTTGAATGGTATTTCATCTCAAACGTTCCTCCTAAAATACTACAAAATGATTTATGTCATACTATAGTGCACAATATGCTAATATTATTGAATTTGCTAACACTGTTAAATGTAATCTTTAAAAAATCTCAAAATGAATATTCATTATATCATATTTTTGGGGTGCATAATTCCATTGTAACATTTAGAGTTATCATTAATTTATTTAGATAAAATTCATTTGCTGAAAATATTTACTGAAAAGAAAAGTGATATAAAAATGGGAAAACTTCTGAAACATTAAATGAGACTAAAGGGGAAATCTCAGGATTCAAATCTGAGAACGAATATGAGGAGATTTAAAGTGGCCATTTATCTCACTGCTGCTTAAAGAGATCTCATACATTGCCCTACATATGGTCCTGTTAATGGGAAAACACACAAGAGTTGTGAGCGTCCTTTATATAACAATATAAATGGCTGAAGGGCTGATGACCTTGACACCAAGTCCCTCGTAAAAGAGTTTGTTGACATTCCCTGAGTTTGGTTAAGGAAATGCTTCTGGGAGGCCTCTCATGCACTACACAAGAGCACACGCTGAGATGTTCTCCAAGCTTTAGCCAAAGGTCTCAGGACAAGTGACATCTCCTTGTTTCACATGGTCCTGTCAGAAGCGGCACAACTCCGGTTACAGTTACATACAACAGGCCATGGTTACATCACTATGCACCAAACAGCACCAAAAAAGACGGGAAGGAAAAGGCGGAGGCCCTATGGAGAATGAGGGAGCGAGAAAAGTGAGAAACAGTTAGTAGAAAGGGAAGGGGAGAACAAAAAGACAGTTGGTTCAGTGTCTTGTGGCTGTGACTCTGGGGTCCTCATTAACAGCGAGGGGGCTGGGTTTCCCAGCATGCCTCTGGCCCTCCCAGCCATTGTCAAGCCAGTCCAGGTGCACCACCATTCAGTCCGAAAAAAAGGCAGCAAATTACCCAGCAAAAACTACAGGCCCCGTGCTAGCTTGAGACGCTACTCCTACTCAGCTGGAGTCTGGGAAAATGCCCTGCATGCTTTATCTGTGTGATTCATTTAATTTACTCTTTATTTTTAACATTAATATCAATACTCAACTTTGTTTGAACTCCAGCTACCAGACAGACTCGTCTTGTGACAGCAAACAGCAATCATGCCCTCATCGTACAGCGGTTCAGGTGGGAGGTCCCGCTCTGTCAAATCGGAACACATTCCATCACTTCCTAAATACCAATTAACATACAGGAACAGACCAGGACTCCTCCAGCTATTCTTCCAAACTCCACCCTTTCTATTCTTCCTCCTTTCCCTACGTTCTCACTGTTCCAGCGTTTTCCTGCAGTTGGTTCACTTGCACATAGTGCTTGCACGCATATGCACATTGCTGTGGGGCCTCGTGGGGAAATAGTTAACACTCCAGCCGTCCCCTGCTGCCTGTGAAAGCCCAGAAAACAATGGAGATATTGTCCATTCTCAACAAGACTCGGAGCAAGAGGACAATGTGTGTGTGTGAGAGTGTGTATTAGACAGTGTGTAGTGCGCCTGCATGAGGTTGTGTGTGTGAGTGTATGCTTTTGCCTCAGCATTATTTTAGAGAGCAGTATTAAAATACAAACAATTAAAACAACGAAATTTTATTTCACTGATTTATTTATTAATTTTTTTATAAAACGAGTTGGATAAAATAATTTGCAACACACATTTGCAGTATTCACTATCAATTTAGCACGTCACCTGACCTGCAAAATGACCGCACTAGCTTTAACCTGGGTATGGTTACCGCAAAGTGCAGACTCAAGTCAACTAGTACGATGAGTCTGGGAAAATAATAATTATTTTATTATTATTATATTTATTTATTTATTTATTTGCCACTTAGTTTTCTGTCTGTGAATAAATCAGCACTTATTAATTTAGGAAAAAGCTAAAATTATGGTAAAAAAATTCAACTACAACATATCAATCAAATTGTCATTTCCTGTGTAAGTAGACAGTTCTTGACCACAATAAAAAGCTGCAAATGATCAGACTTTACGCTGTGAGTTAAACATCTGGCTATACCACTCTAGTATATGGCCTACACCAAGAAACACTACATAGGGAAACACTGATGGACAGCTGCGCATACAAGTCGAGAAAGGGAACGAGAACAGGAAACTGATCCCGGAACGAATGGCCAATGTGTCACAGATGTGGGGAAATCTATCGTTCCGTTGTTTCCAACTCCTTCCCATTGGAATTGCAATCGCATGATCCCCACTCATACCGTCCTTGAGTTCATGCTCTGTCCGATGCCAAATACACAGCACATGTGTTTTGCAGTCTACCTGTCTGAATTGTCATTTCTATATTACAGTCTATATAAAGAAAGGGCTTTACAAAAAGAAAGGGCTTTACAAATCACATTAAAAGTTACTGGAGATGGCAGTGGGACAAACGGCTTTGCAGTGGTGTGTTCTTTATGACTTGTGAACAGGTAGTAAAATGCATGCTGACTGTGTGGGACTAACAGGCTTTGAAAAGACTGCGGGGCTCTTGAGTACTTTAAACATCCTGGCACTGCCTTCTATGGGCGTGGACAGAAATGAGAGGGTCACTTCCTGTGCCCTATTCATAGAGCAGCGTGGAGTAGCACCCCTATGGCCACAAGATCGTGTGGAGTGTTCCTATGACTATGGTCACACATTTAGTGCCTATGACTGACAACATACTTACTAACTAGTGGTTGGATTCCACCTAAAAACTTTTTATCCCACAACTGATTTATTTTTCATTATGTGATTTTTTTAAACAACTTTTAATTTAGAGCAATATGTAATATAATACATTTCATATTTTTTTTAATTAATATTTTAAAGAAAACAGGCATCCATACACAGGAGCGGCTTGAATACTTTCCATATGAATAAATACTGTCAAGCTTTTTTTCTATTCTCGTGATAGCCATAACAATTTTAAA
The DNA here is from genome assembly GCF_001515625.1 of Sinocyclocheilus rhinocerous. Taxonomy (NCBI): domain Eukaryota; kingdom Metazoa; phylum Chordata; class Actinopteri; order Cypriniformes; family Cyprinidae; genus Sinocyclocheilus; species Sinocyclocheilus rhinocerous. Next base: position 3,458,747 of record NW_015642053.1, on the reverse strand, counting down.
GAGTCACTTAGGTTATAAAACGCAATTTATAACAGAGCCGTGTATGAAAATAACCATATACAGCCCTCTAAAATAGGACTGATAACATGTATTCTGCTGCTGTGTGAAGGCAACTAATGTCAAGCATCAGCCTCATGTGTGCTACTTCATTCTCTTTTAGCTGTATATACACTTTTTAGACTTGTTTGTTGTCTCTCTCTCTGTGTCTCCTGCATCGGTCTCACTTCATTGCCATGCTGCCCTTTTACGGTCTCACCTCCTCTCTCCCGCTGTCCACCTGTGCATTTGTATCTCTCTCATTGGTGATTGTTGGGTCACTTGAACTTTGGCTTATACGTTCCTTATCTCACGCCCATCGGCGCTCTCTTATCAGCCCACGGCAGACAGGCGTCTTCAGAGCCATGGGTCAAGGTGGGCAGGTGTTCTTCCAATTCGACAGAGAAGAGTAACTACTGTTTACGGTACAATTTATTGATAAGGCCTTCACGTACAGCAGTATATAGGCCAACTTGAGTCAAAAATAAATAAATAAATATAGAGCTCAGGCCATTCCACAGTTATCTATCCCCGACAATACCAAATGTCTCCAGATGGATTCACCGACGGCATGATGCAAACCAAGGAAACATCAAATCAAACACACGTCAGCACAAGAGTAGAATGGGAGAGCGAGAGAGACAGAAAGACGGAAGGATGAAGAAATAATGCAAAGTACCATGTTAGGTCTTGATCAAACAGATACGAATTGTATGAATGAACTAAATAAATAAACGACCTTAAATGCAAAATGGCTAAACACCATGCAGAGCAAAACATTCATCTTACTCTCTTGCTGTATGTCTTTAGGGCTGTTTTAAAAGGCAATAGAGAAAACTGCTCTGTGCTGATAAGCATTTACAGCCTCATGAGTCAGAGGGATAAAACTCAAGTGCAGTATTTACCTGAACCTGTTCTTAACTACCTCCCACACATTTAATGATTCAGAGAGGGAGGACAATAATTTTTATCTTTCTCTTAAAAAAAAGCACATGGGATGGCTACCCTACTTTTATATGTAACAATTGTTTACTACCAGTTCAGCAGAAGCAGCTGTAGATTTGCCACTTCATTCATCAGGTAGTATTTACTGTATTTTTGATCAAATAAATGTAGTCTTAGTGAGAATATGAGGATTCTTTCAAAACCTTTAAAAATATTACCAACCTCAAACTTTTCAATGGTAGTCTATCTAAAATTGCATTAGACAGCAAGTGGGAAAAAAAACATAAAAATATGGTAACACTTTAGTATAGGGACCAATTCTCACTAGTTAACTAGTTGCTTATTAGCATGCCTATTAATAACATATAGGCTGTTTATTAGTACTTATAAAGCACATATTCTGCATGTCCATATTCTACATCCCTAATCCTACACTTAACAACTACCTTACTATTAATAAGCAGCAAATTAATCATTTATATTGAGGCAAAAGTCACAGTTAATTGTTTGTTAATAGTAAGAATTGGACCTTAAAATAAAGTGTGACCCAAAATACAAATACAAAATATTAAATAGCAAATAGTTTTCAGTCAATGTCAAAGCCAACCATGATTTTGACTTACATGGTCTCAAAAAACAACAGGCACATATTAAAAAAACAAAACAAATAACAATATTAATTCCATGCACACTCTTTAAAGCTAACTAAAAATGTTTGATCTCATTATACCACAATAACATGGTAAACAACCAAACAATAACTAATAAAATTCAGTCCTGTATGTTCAAAATGTGTTCAACTCTCTGACAAAATATTATCCTGGATTCAATGGATTATTGTCTTATATTCCTAAACATGACCTTGGAGGCACTCTGTTGCTTCCAGTAACTATGGAAACGCAATGAAGCCCCCAAACTCCTGCACCACAATGGAAAGACCAAAATCAAATTTGGTCTATTGTCCAAGGAAAGGAATCAATAGCCTGATGATTTAACATGGTAACATTATTTTCGCCCAGCCATGTGTCTAACCTTGAAGGCCTTATCGTCTATAGATTTTAAAAGGGTGATAAATTTAGAGTTAAACACATGGATAACAGCACTCACCGATCCAGCGTATAAAACTGCAAAATAAACATGGCATCTCTACTCCAGACACTCATTGCCTGAACCAAGCTTAGCATGGGCGTTAATTATACGTCTCCACTGTAAAAAGACGGTCTTGCCCTCTGCCACTTTGCGCCATTCAAAGGGAAAAAACTGTTGAGCTACACTGAAATCTCACCCTCTTGTTTTCATGAAGAAGCCATATTACAGACAAGCGCATTAACAACACAATCTGGGCTGCGTTTCCCAAAAGCAACGGAAGCTTAAGTACATCGTAGACCCATTGAAACCAATGGAGCTACGATTAACTTAAGCTTACGATGCTTTTGGGAAATGCATCCCTGGTCTACAGTTTTTGTAGATCACTAGACCAATTGACAGCTGTGGATTAGGAGAGGAGTGTAAGATCCCAAAGAACCCAACAATACCGGAGGTAGTTTGGTTTTCATGGACTGTGCTGTAGAACAAAGAGCTTTGTAAATGGACTGACTCATGGGTGTTACTTACAACGATGTGTGCTGGAGAAGGTGACCTGGCATCTTTAAGTGCTTGTCTACTCTGAAGACTTCCTGCTTGAACATCTAGCAGGGGCCATTTCATCTGTAGATACTGGATGGCAGAAAGAAAAAAATGGAGAAAAACAAAAGAAAAACATGTTAACAATGCAGAAAACAAAGGGAAACATAACATAAGAGCTAAAATATCAACAAAAAAAATGTGACATAGAAAGCAAAAGTAAACAAAAAGAAATCATGTCAAAAAGATCCAAGGTCGAATGATGCATGAGGTGGAGCTTCTTGAAAACTGAAACTACTGGTGTTAAGATTAATTGACACTTTATGCTTGTCGTTCACAAAATCAGCACATTTTGAACCACACACTCAAATGCATTTAGGTGAATATGTTGATTCTTCTTCCTGTATTAATCATGCACAAATGTTTTATTGGCCTCTGGAATTTCAGGTGGACTTTGTGTACATTTTTCCTTGTACACATAATAAGGGTGTGGCACTGAGTCACTGCAGTGACTGTCCTCGTGAATGATTGACCTGGACTTAATCAGAGGTATACACAGGCAAACAGCCCTTTCATGAACCCTTACATCGCTCTTACAGCCAACAGATGAAAATAATCACCATAATCACCATGAAAAGCTCCATGATATATTCAAACTCTTAATTTAATCTGTAAAATCAAATAATTTTTTGAAAGCTCAATATATATGAAAACAGATTTTGAACATATGGTTTGTAATAGGCATATGCCCAAAATATGTTGCATTCAAAGGGGAAAGTCTGAGTTTCCTATTCAGTTGACATGAAGTCAGTATATCATTCCATCTTTCTTCTGCCTATAATATCTCCATTCTAACTCCAAGCCCTGAACCCTGATGGACACATGTTCTGAGGTCATATGTCTGTTCTCACCCATGGACTGCAGGATCTGCTTAGCAGACCACCCTTTTACATGTACCCTGTGTGCCTGAGTGACCTCTCATTTAGAGATCACATGCTGGGCCCATTACAAACCTGCTGTTACTGTTCCAAAACTGGTGAAGATAATGTATATATAGCAATAATAAATGTATGTGTGTTTTATTAATTTCTCCAGTACCGATAGCAGAACTGTTAACGTCAGAGCTTATCGATACTCCGGTCTTTCATAATTTAGCCCCGGGACCGATTAAATACCGGGTTTCGGTACCCATCCCCATCTGAGACATGGGTGTCTCATCAGGAAAAGTGTGAGGGTCCACACATTCCTAACACTTGAAGTGTGGCTGTTGTATTAGCTGAATTACACAGGTCAGGGGTTAACTGGGCCCTGATTGCTGTTATTATGGGAAACCTGAAGAGCAACAAACACTGAGGTAAAAAAGTGACCATTGGAAACCGCTGCTCTGTTCAATGACAAAATAAATTCAAATAAGAATTCAAACCATCTATGTTACTAAATAGGAGAGTTGAGTGGATTTGCATGTGGGCTTGGCTGATGTCAAAATATTTAAGGAAGCATTTAAGTTGAATGGAAAAGACAGAAGGAAAGAAACAAAGAAATGAAGGAAGGACAGAAGGATGGAGGAATGGTGGACAGAAGTAAAAAAAGACAGAAAGAAAGGTGGAGTAGACACAGCAGCTGGGGCTCAATTTCTTAACCTTGGCGCAATTTTGGATGCAGTCTTGGGTCCATAACATGAAAAATGAATTTAGAGTACACTCTACATAAAAAATTGTGCTCTTTTTAGGCCTAATGCATGCTGTGCTATACTTCATCAGATCCCCAAAGGAAACTTCTGATGAGTCGGTTGGCCTTGTAACTTGGCCTCCTATGCTACCAGGACATCAACCACTGGGCTCCAAATCAACTGAAAAAACTTGGCCCAAGTGAGCCACAAATCAGAATCAAATCCATTCCCATGTCTGACCAGATCCAGCCAATCAGGGTCAACCTTACAGTTCCTACTCTCTGTCCCGCTCTATCCAATCAAACAGCTTCATGCCTTCCCTTCTTACAGCCTATCGGTGGAGTTTGTTTGACCTTGTCAGGCCTCCTTTGAGATTTTACTCTTCTTATGAGGACATTCCAAGCTCCACTTTGCCAAAGACAGAAAAAGAGTGAAGAAAAAATGCCTGGTTCTGTGGCTCACTATTTAAGCAAATACCCATGAAATGAGGCTGTAGTTGTAAGGCTGTTCATGTGTCTTCAAGAATAGGACCGAATCAGAGCTAATTAGAGGTGGATTCACAGCAGGATGCATTCCTGTGATCCAGTCTGGAGGAACTTTTGGACTCCTACCTTGGCCTCAACTTGATCATACCCACCTCCAAATAGTCAAACTGGTTGCTGGGATATTGAAGCGTATTGTTGACAGGTGGACAGGAATGCCAAATTTTTAAGAATCTGCTCAAGTTTAATGCAAAAATAACACGTAATAATCATAAATAAGTTTTAGTTTGAAATGTGTGCGCATGTAGGACTAGGTAATATCTTGGTAGGTAGGACCAGGTAATGTCCTGTACTCCAGCGCTGTGAAGTTTAGTTTGGATGGGGTGAAAGGTGACACCTTGCCAGTGTGGGTGCTGAAAGCTTAGTACACGTACTCTGACAGGCGTATCCACTTCAGACCTTTCCCTTGGTCTAATCCCTCCTGCAGGTTTTACATGCATGCCAAGGAAAGTTGAGCCTAGACCAGTGCCAAAGTCCCAGCAGTGTTCCCTCGCAGCCCAACCCCCTACACCACCCCTGGCCTGCTGACGGACGCACCACTTGGGTTTGAGAAGGCCATGACCTCTGACCTCACCCTGCCTCTTCTCTGCCTACTAAAAACTCTCCAGCTAGGAGGCCCCCTTCCAAGTAACTCAAGTGCTATTCTGATGTGACAAATTGCTCTGGAGCTCTGGAGAACTCAGTACCCTCCCCCTCGGCCTTCAGACTAACCCAGAGTGCTTACTCTGTCCTGGGGCCCCAACAGCAGGGGCTCCACTTCGCCTCCCCCACTCTTCAGCAAACCCTCAAGCCTTGCCTCGCCTTCTCCTGCCTTGCCTCAGCACATCTACAATGGGAATGAATGACTCAATTGTCTCTGATGAAGTGAAAGACAAGGGAGCCCTCTAAATCCTCCAAAAGGGATGAACTCTCTCTCTGTCCCTCTATTGCCTGGAGACTTCCGGGAGAAAGAGAGAGATAGAAAACACCAGAGACCACGAGTTGCTTAATCAGGTCTTCTGGCAAAATCTTTTCACCTAAACTGGATCTGGAGCTGAATTTTGCAAACTGACCTTTGCAGAAACCCTTTATTTTTCATGGAAAATCATTCCAAACCAGAACTCCACTTTACAATGTTAGGCCTACAGCTAAAGTCATCTGGATTATGGAAGCATTTGCAACAGTAAGTAAACTAGAGCAAACAAAACTGAATGTGATAACCAAATTTAATCCATGTAAATTGCGTGTTCGATTTGATTTTGGATTAAGAGCAAAGGCTTTTCCACAATCAGACAAATCAGATGCCTACATTGTCAGAGATATCTTCGGATCTATTTTCAGCTGTCCAGCATGGGATGAACCAATGCATTAGAAAGCATTCCAGCCACATTAACAATGTACACAGGAAAACCTGAAGACAAAATGGGGGGTCCGGAAGATCCCAGACCATCTGTGGAGAGGGGTCAAGAACATATGCAGCTACTAACACACATGGCACATGCATCCAAATGTTAATTTAACCATCACCATATCCACACATGATCTAAGGGTGTGAGAGCTGACCTCTTGCTAATTGCAAGAATAAAACAAGACATTATTTAAGCCAAGACACCTGAAACTGACTGATCAGATGTGGTCTGGTGGCTAGTGTGCATGTTCTAACATGTTGAACAGTGCGGTGACCCAAGTTTGAATGCGGATTAGGTCACACCTCCCACCACCTTCTTGTTATTTCCTGTCTCTGTAAATAAAAGTGGCAACACTAATTAGAATCTAAAAAGAGTATGTTTAAACCCGGGGTCGCCACATGTGGTTGCCGCAAGCCCGCCCGCCGCCGCCACTCAAGCCGCCAGCCTCTGCTCACTCTAGGCCTATAAGAATTATGATAAATACCACTCCCACTGAACAAGCAACAATAAAAAGCCCATTGTTTTGTTCACAGGTGCTGAGGAACAGGCAAGCATGGATACATACAGACTTGCACTTAATACACTCGCTCTCTCAAGATGAGAAATTTTTTGGGGAAAGGACATAATAATGATCCAGACAGGCTCTTTGAAATTCACTGATCCAAAGAGAAGGGATCTGCCCATCTGTGAGACTCCCATCTCTAGAGAGGTAGAGAGAGCGGGAAAAGAGAGAGAAAGCATGTGTTTGGGTGTGTGTGTGTGTGCGTCTGTCTGTCTTTGTATGTTTGCTTGAAACATTCAAATAGCCTTCATTTCGGATGGATGGAAGCATGCTGGAGGTGGGGGCTAGGGGTGGAGGGAGTGGAGGAGGAGGAGGAGTAGCTCAACACTAGATGAAACTGAAAGTTAGTGTACACGAAGGCTCTTCACACTTGCTTAGTTCTTCTAATACACATTTTATGAGTAAATAAAGGAAAAAAAGAGAAAAGAACACCCCACCAGCTCAGATTGCCTCAGGCATTCTGCAACCTGGAAAATAAAGCTGGAATGTGGGCAGGCCTGGGGTTTGTGTGCCCCGGGGCAGGAGAGGGTCCGCGGGGCCCGTATTTACTCCGAAGCTGGAACCGCTGGGGGGTTCTCAGCACTCTGACAGCACAGAGCCAGAGACCCCAGCCTGATCTCCTCCATCCCCTCGCCTCTCACCTTGGCCCTCTTCATAATAAACACCCACTGACATTTTTCTTTCACACTGCCTCTAAAACTGATCTTCCAAACAGTTGACAAGGCAGGCATCTTTTGAAACTTAGGCCTAAAACATACTCCACAAAAGTATTTGAACATGGATGCTTCGAGCTAAGCAAGCTTGATTTCATGTATTGATCCGAAATAGCATAAAATAGCATGAATGCACACTGCATTCTCAGCACTGCCACAAGGGGTGCTATAATGGGCGCAGAACAACAGTTTAAGCACAAAAATGATTGAGTTTATAGTTAGCTACCTGAATAAAAACATTCAATTCAATAATGGCACAGGTATTTTCGGCTAACTCTACTATCCCACAGAGAGATAACTGACCCAAAAATTTACTCACTCTCATTTTGGTACATACTTGCAAGAATTTCTCTGTCTGTCTGTCTGTCTGTCTGTCTGTCTGTCCAAACAATGAAAGCCAATGGGGTTCCATGATTTGGACGTCAATGTTCTTTAAAAATATTTTCTTTTGCGTTTTGCAGAAGAAAACGATACATACTGGTTTGGAACAACATGAGGTTGAGTAAATGATGACAGATTTTTAATTTTTTTGGGTGAAGTATCCGTTTAAATTTTCAAGTGCCACAGTAATGCAAGAACCTCAACATCTCTTCCACTTAGAGACATTTCAAGAACGTTTGGGTTAAAGGGGTCCTATTATGCTCTTTTACAATGTCTTGAATTTGTTTTGGGGGTGTACTAGAACATGCTCTCATGCTTGGTGGTTCGAAAAACGCATAATTTTTTACATAATTTACATTATTACAATACCTTTCTCCCCATCCTGGCACAAACGGCTCGATTAGTTCCGGGTTTGATGAAGGCCCGCCTTCCGAAAAACGAAATGTGATGTGATTGGTTAGCTGTCCCAGTGCGTTGTGATTGGTGAACAGCTTAGACGGTGTTTCAGTACTGCCGCGCCCCTTGCCAAAGCAGCAAGTTCCATCTGCTCTGGTTTAGTTAAGGATGGCGTCAATATCGCCATATCAATTTGAGCCGGATTCAGACCCACAGAATATTGAACAAGAAACTTGCAAAAACTTGAGGCTACAGCAGCACTTCTTCTTCGTCGTCATCTTATCTGATGCACTCAACCAAGCGTTCTAACTAGAGGTCGACCGATTCATCGGTTTTGACGATTAATCGGCACCGATAGTTGATTGGCGGAACTATCGGTTATCAGCAAAAATCAATGCCGATTGTTTTCCGGGTTGCGTCCGTTGCTGAAGTGGCCGAGAAGGGTCCGCTGCCATTATACAGTACGAGAGCGGCCTCTAGAGGCGGAAATCACTAACAGCACCTGTTGTTTGTTTTGACACGTGACACTGCGCGCTGCACAGAGCGGGAAACTTCAAACCTGCATAGTTCTAACCACGACCTCGCCCCTCCCCACCCCCCAACCATTCGAATTTTCGTAGGCGGGAATTATTTTAATTATATTTTAATGGGCTGCTTTGTGATATCACAAAACCCGGAAAACAAACGCTGTAGTCCAAACGAGCCGTTTGTTGTAGTTCTTGAAAAGGGATTTTTTAAAAACGAAATATCTCCCTTTGGAGTGTACTTTGATATTTGTAAGTTTAAAGAGCAAGAATGGAAGTTTCAAAACAACAAAACACACTATTCAGCAACTCTAAGATAAGAGTGAAATTCAAAAAGTGAAAAAGCATAATAGGACTCCTTTAAATCATTCCCAATTCCCAAATTATTATTATCTGATCCAGCACCTCAAACACAGTAGCACGGGATACATGTGGCCACGCTTGTGATCTGTTTACGTAGCAGGTGTTGGCTTGTGTATTAGTTAAACAGCAGCTGATTCACCTGAAGCGCTCAGACTGTGTTAGGTACTGTGTTAGTGTGCACATACTACTAATAAGTAAGGCCATAAAGAAGTTCTGCCAAGCCTCAAAGCCAGTCTAGCTCTTTAAGAGCAGCCGTCCTCCTTGCTTGAGGAGGCAGTAAAACAAACAAACTGTCTCTCATGGAGACAGTTGGACAGAGTGACAGGGTTCCTCTATTAAAGTCCATGTAGGCTGACATAGCATTTGGTGATTGCACACCAAAGGACTGCTGATCCATTAATATTTCTATTAAGCAGGAACAAGTTCATGTGTCTTTTTAGGCTGTGTTTTTCTTCTACCCAAGAGGCAGAGAAACGATCTGAAAAACGATTGTTGTATATAAATCACTTATCGAATCTGTTCTTACTTTTAATATTGTGTCCTGGTTTAACTCTCTCTCTGTTAAAAGCAAAAATAGATTTTTAAGGATTATAAATGTGGCGAGTAAAATAATTGGTGAGAGACAAACACCTCTCACTGATCTTTTCACAGTGGCACTAAAAAGGAAAGCCTCAGTTATTGTGGGAGACTCTTCTCATCCTCTGTATAGTTCTTTTCAACTACTTCCATCCGGCAGACGGTATAAAGTGCCTTTGGTGAAAAGGGCCAAGTATAAGAAGACGTTTATTCCAACTGCCATTGGTATTTTAAATAGGATCTTAAAATGATTTTTGTGTGTGTGTGTGTTTTTGTGATGTAATGAAGTTTGTTGTTGTGAGGACTATTTGTGCTGTTTGTGTGTTGAGCCTTTTGTCTGAAGACAATTTTCTATCCCACTGGGGATAGACAATAAAGCTTTTGAAACTGAAATTGACATTGAACATGGAGGAGACATCAAATTTATCAGTTTGGCTCAAGAATATTAATCATGTGACACAACATTTGCCCAATAGTTGTGTCTAGTTTGCTGTGCGGAAGGCAACTAGAGGCTTCCTTTTGGTCTTAAAATTGTCATTTTATATGGTTGGGTACAATTCTTTTAACGAGACTCTTGAAATATATTTTTTGGGATTATTTCCCAAAACTGTGCCCCCCCCCTGCTTCTACTCTTTCTTCCTCTTGTTCTCTCTCTCTCTTCTGGGTGATTATGGGCCCCTTAAGAGCGCTCTATAAATAGCCCTTCAGGCTCTAGTCTTCGTGGCTGGTGTCTCCTCCAGCAGGGCCCATAATGAGACATACAGGCAGCTAAGGCCTAGCAACACTCCCAAGAGCTGCACACTTACACAGCCTGCAGTGTTTCAACACCAAGACAGGTCTCATTCCTACCCTGTGGAATCTCATACACTGACCTACTTACCAGCTACGTGATCTTCAGCCTGGGCGCAGGGCTTAGCGCTAGGTGTGCCAGCTCATAGGTCCTGTAGAGTTAACATTGGGTTGGCATGGAGTTTGGACTTTGGAGCTCACGTTTAAACACACACACACACACACTCTCTCTCGGCCGTGGATCAGCTTGACTGTACAGATAGGGGTCACCCCTGGCCACCATGAGGAGGTAATTACCACACTAGTGCACACTCTCAAGTTCAAAATAAAGACTACTTTCACCTCCTGCAGCAACAACAACCTTCAAATGGGTTTCAACCTACACACACACACACACACATACACACACACACACACACACAAATAAACCTTGAAGCACTCCAAACTCCATATTCATAAGGTCTGGTCCCTGAGTGTATCTGAGCACCATTATCTGCCTCGAAATTCAAAATGGTTGCAGGTCAGAAGCATCAACGCAGGACAACCTTCTGATTTTACCCTACAACACAAACCCGAACCATACTCAGGGAACATCAAACGCGTTCAATGTAGCACAAATACTACAGGCTGGTCTATTCAGACCAATCTCGCTCTCAACTACATGAATTTAAATGGCAGAAGAGTTTACTGTACCTTTTGTTGGTTGGTGATGTATCCATTGCGTAATTTTTTTAAACAAATGGCAATCGACTGATGGTTACTGGCATAAGGTACGCAAAGAGTAACAATGCTAATGACCTGTCCATTATAACACGACTACCATAAGGGACAATGCCGTTCTTTTGCTTCCTAATAAATAAATAAATAAATACAGGACTGGTTATTAGAGCTCATTAAAATGGAGGAGGCACAGATGACAATAAGACCCAGGGAAGGTCATGTGGTGGGAGCTACGGGCAAAGCACGGTGGGTGATGGTGCGACCCCTATCTTCTACTCTGCACCCCACGAAGAGCACCCTTCACCTCCAAATAAACTGTAGTAATGATTTTGTAGTAATGCACCCCCCACCACCACCAAAAAAAAGCCTCACGAACACACATAACCCCTCCTCCACATCTCTGTTAATTACTGCAGACATCCATCCACAAACAGCGGCAACAGACACCATCACACACAGCAATTACTGCTGAATCTTTAATGCACTCTTTAAGCAACTCTCTCTGGCACTGTGTCTTTCTTGGGTAAACCACAGACCTGTCTTCTCGAACCATTAATAGAGGAGTGACAGGGCACTGGGACAAGAATAAGCAAACTTACTGACTTTATAGCCTATAAGCTCTTTTCAAATCCAAAAACGTCCTTTCAGGTAAATGTCTTCAATGCAACCCCCTTCTCGCTAATGATCGATTCAGTTCTGCACAGATGACATGCAGAACTACATGTGTAGCTGGACGCAGCTGGGACTAATGCAGGATGAGTGTGAAAAAACGAATCTCTACTCTTAGCTAAACAGTAACACATGCCAGACATGTCAAGTCTGAACATACTAAGAGATCTATTCATAAGAGGCATAAGATGCACCTGTGCTATACTGTCAAGCTCATGCAACTCTCCCTGATGAAAGAAAACATCTTTATGTGCATTAATTCAAATCAACTAAATAAACAGCAGGCCTTATCTGACCCAGGTTGGTTTATGCCAATTCAAGGTGGATCAGCATTGTAAAGCATTTAATGAAAAAAATAACAGCATTTGTGGTTAAGTTGTCTGATCAAGGAAGTCTTGGTTGTTTAAGTAGCAATACCAACAGACCAGGACTTAAAACACAACATTTAATGGAAACGTCCCAACATGGAAATATCTTAAGCCTTGGTCAAACTAGACTTTGAGCATGCAAATTTTTTCTGGACACTACAATGGACAATGAGTTTGAGTTTTTGTTGTCCTCTGTTTGCATGCGTATGAAAGAGGTGAAATTCTAGTCTGACAGCAGCTTTAGGACCTTAATAAACTACGATTCAGTTACAACATCATTCTGATAAGCATTTGTTTCATCATAATAGTGTGCTGAAAACCAAACCACAATGCTTTGTTTCACCCTATAACAGACTCTGACAGTTGATGATGACGTGTGCACCTGAACTTGCATGAAGCTGGCTTCTCTGCCTCGTATCCTCTCTCCAATCTACTCGTTTACTTGATGCAACTCATTGCAACGCTGCGTTAACAATGCTCCGGCTCCATTTCCAAAGCCTCCTTCATGCAAGACTGCAAGACACGGACATGCAGATTTATATGGTTTTGAGGGTGGGTTTTGTTTTTGTACAGATGTGTTCTATAAAGGTTAACATACACTGGAAAAAAAGCCTTGGCTACAAACTGTGTGTTTTTGCCAGCTGGGGGAAGCAGTACAGAAAAAAAAGCCCTCAGCCAAGCCATCAAGTTGAACATTGAACTTCACAGTAGTAGCTGCCTTTCTATGCCTCTCCTTTTGATGTTACCTCCAAAGCAAGGGATCAAAGGCTTGGAGTGTGGCGTGGGGAAGTCCCAGGCTCTTAGCCTGGCAGCCCGTGATATATGCAAAAGTCTATGCCAAAAAGAGAGAGAGAGAGAGAGAGGGAGGGTGGGAATGCAAGCTAGAGACAGCAGGCTTGTATGGAATGTGGCTAAATAGTGTGCTTTACTTTAACGAACTCTGAGGTGATGCAATCACTCCTTTCTGAATTTTTTACAGTGAAGTGTTGAAAACAATGAGGGCGTGTCAAGAGAAAGGCTAAGGCTTGTGGGCGCAAAATGTGTATGATACCTCACTGACAGATCCACTACTCCACCCACCTTTCCCTCACACACATTGTGTCATACTCACATAAATATACAAGACAACGTCTGACTTACAGCAAACACTGGCCATATAAAACGCTGTCCTTCACAAACCGACACAAAGACAGGCACAAGACCCACACATATGGATACAATAGGCTCAGCTGAGGTGTTTAAACCAACTAACCCCTGCTTGAAAATTTTGCACACACAAATATAGGTTTACACGTGCACACACACACACTCTTTCCCCAGGGCTATAGGATTAAGAGGTCTGTCTGGCTGACAGCGAGCCCTTCCTTCCCACGTACCCTGTCAATTCCCTCCCTCCCTCCCTCCTGCCTGCTCGGCCCCTCGGCCCTGCTCTGCCAGCCAGGGAGGAGGACACACCTGAACTTGACATCGATCTGCCTGAGCTTTTCTCAGCACCACACACACATGCAGAATCACACACGCCACAATACACAATATTTGTGTCTGTAAAGAATGAGCGGGGGACGGTACTGAAAACAGAAGAAATGCTGCAGGAATAGTGATGTCTGATATGCCTGATAAGTTTTCTTTTGAAAGGGTTTAAAAAAAAAAGTGAAACATGAGCATTGGACTAAATCTGTATTTGAAAATAATTTATCTGAAAACATCTATAATGAGTTATTATTAATGACACTACCAAAATTAAATTGTAAAATGATGCAGAGGCTGCTGTGAACACTTATTTTATTTATTTTATTTTGTAATTTAATTGATTTTAAAACATCTATAGTGCATTGTTTTAACTCAATATTAATTTCACTATCAAAAAATACACGTAAAATGATGCAGGGACTTCTGTGAACACTTGAGTGATTACTCAAACAAATCAATGATTTTTTTGAAAACAGGTTCATTGAAATCAACTAAATGAATATACTCATTAATTAAAATGATCCTTCTCAAACATAAAATAACTGTAGGACACCCTACAGTTTTAAGGACTTTTATATGCCGCTTTTGCAAGTCCTTGAGATCATAAGTGTGCCATTTGGTACAGGACCACTTAATGAGGAAAAGAAAGAGACACATTTTCTCTGGACCTTTAATTCTCAATTATTCACTAGGTTCTACAACAGTATCATTTCTACTGCTCTGCAATCCTGACCATTTTACTCATTCCCCTTCACCTGTGTTTGAAAACAGCGTACGTGATCCTTTTTTCAAGTGGACACACAGATACTGTCTGACCACCGTTACAGGTCATAGTGGGTCAGTGTGTGTGTGTGTGGCTCCCCGTCAGGCAGGCCATGCCAGTGTCTCCGCTCCAGCACCAGATTCTTTACGAGTCATGGCCTTGCGAGGGAGGAAAAAAATGTGTGGATAATAGGCCTGTTGTTAAAAGAATGGAGGAGAGAAGGAACAAGTGAAAGAATGTGGGAATGAGACGGGAGGAATATTAAAGATAAGCAGATCCCGTTTCACTTTCCAGGTCATCCGAGGGCTGCTGCACTTGTTGTCATTATGTAAATTTGTGCCAGCCGGACACCTTTGGCCACTGCACCAACTATAAACGTCAAAATTCTAAAATGCAATGTGTGGAGTTCAAAATGTCTCAGAAGACCTGCGCGTTCTGTTCCAGGACTTAACTTTACATTAATTTCCCAACGAATAAAATGATGCTGGGACTTAAATGCAGTAGTTGTGCACCATGTTCACTGCTGATTCAAACTGCTGACCAATCTGATTGCAAGGTACTCCTGAAAATGACAGTAAGAAAAATTAAAAACAAGGGCCCATGCTTTAAAATTATTATACTCGTATTCACCTCTAGGTTTTGTGGGCATTGGGATGTGTAGACACGTACAGGTAGATTTGCGCTGCGATAAAAATACGCAGCGAGCTGCCATCGGGGCCTGCGCCGGCAAAGCTGGGCTTCAATTTGAGCTGCAGTGATGGACGGCTAATGAGAACAAAAAAATCCATCCCGTATAACAACAAAATACCACTGACACTCCCGATCGCCGTGTTCCCGAGATGAGACGGAAAAAAAGGCAAGGAAAAAAGAGAGCCGGAGGAAGACAGGCAGAGAATGAGAACGAGGGAGAGAGAGAGAGGGAGAGAAAACTCACAATGATGACACGTAAGTGCAAAGAGCGATTAAGGATTTACTTTCAAAAGGGCCTCAATTGATCTTTTTTGATAGACCTGCAATAAATCAAACTAGATTGACTCACATGAGAACGAAGTCTAATCCTTTAGTCAGATCCAGAAGAACCCAAACCAAACCAGCTGTTAATTTAGGCTTTACAAGATAAAGCAGGCGAAAGCCAACCTGATGTACCCTAGGGCAAGGGCTTACATCATCTCTGTAAAGCAATCAACTTATTGCCAGTTTGGAGAGGTAATCAGAGTGCACACTGGGAGGAGAGAAAAAGACAGAATGGCAGGGGAGGAGAAAGTAAGAAAAGGTCTAAAAGGCAGAAATAAAGAGTCTGTATGAGAAAAGCAGACAGAGAATGACGTGGAGGGGGGGACAAAGAGGTCCAGAAAACAGGCCAAGGGTTATTGCATGCTAAAATATGTAGCTATGCCAGAGATATTGCGAAATATGAGAGGGAGGCAGCACAGGCTCTATTTCTTGCCTGGGCACCCTGTAATTTCCCTGTACATTTGGCCTTATGTCCATGGCCAGTGCCACCTCGGTTATGCCCGGTCAACCACACCGAGTCAGCGCCATAGCCTGCCATGCTAATTAAGCCAGTTATTTTTGTTTGTTTTGAGTATTTTTCTTCACCAAACTTTATTTTTCTGCCAGACGAAATGATCGAGACGCGCCATCCTGTCTTTTCTGGTTACTTTTCTAATGTCTTTTTCAGACCCACATCCTGTTTGTGTATGAATATAGGAGAGACACAGATATACTTTACTTTTATACTGTATATTTTACTTTTATACTTTTGTTGAAAAAAATATCAAACTTTTTATAAAAATATATAAACAATTTATTATTTATATAATCACTGTTAAAGTTCTACTACTATTACTATTATTTAATACAGTTAAAATAATAATAAACTGGAACCTTAAATATTAGTATTATTTTTTTATAAAAACAAAAAATAAATGCATGTAGTATATGTATGTATATGAATAAAGATATAAGATAAAAAGAGAAACAAGGATGTTGTTGATTTGGGCAGTGACAGGGAAGCATCACTCAAACACACCCAGACACACATCCACTCATTAGGTACCATGTTCTTGCCTTTAATGTTCTGTTTACTACGCACAACAAGATCAAATCTGAAATCCAATTCCAGGCCTGACCAGGGCCTTTCACTTTAGTTCTGAGGGAGCCTTGAAAAAAGCCAGGCTTGTAGTCTCTGGAGAGTGTCCAAGAGAAACTGAGGCTCAAGAGTCCAAACAAAACCCCAGGTGAAATCAGAGTAAAAGCAGGAGCCCGCATCCCCACCTCTCAACGACACACTGCATGCACACAGGGATCACTCAGACTTTGGGTGTCTGCTCTACCCAACTAAATTGAAGTTAAACGAGCCAGGGGTTTGACACACATGTGCACATCCATGTAAAGAGCTTGGCACTTCTGCAGCGCTCTGTTGCGCGTACTATCTTTAGTGCTGAACTGAGGCTGCCCCTCCTCCTCCTTTTAGCGGGTGTACCACTCAGCCTCGTGCCTTCCACCATCCTCCCCACGGGGTCACACTTTTAATTACATAGAAACAGTAATCCCATCAGACAGATGGCAAACAGGCCGTCACCCAATGACTTTATGCCCAATTGAATCATTACTGATGTTATTTGCTAAATTATAGCAAAACACAACACCACCGCTGAGCAGGATTTGCACAAGAAGCTAGCGAAAGCAGATGTGCCCTCCTGTCGAGCATCTGTGACAGAGATCAAGACGGCGTGAAGACGGGAAGTGGAAAGTCGGATCTGTTTTAAATGAATAATATTCTAATCAGTGCAAGCAAATGCAGACCCTTATTATTTGTTGTGAAAAAACAAACAAAAAAAATATGATTCCTCTACCGGACAAGGCATTTCCAACCAACTTGGTTTGGTAAACCACATAACAAGCGCAATTGAGAAGTGACGAGAGTTATTTTCTTAAAAGAGGGAGCGTGTTTGGTTTATGGGCTTTGCTCAGCACCGTCGTATGTCTTTGGGGAACATCCCAAGAATCCACTCTTTCCTGAAAACCAAACACCGAGCTTCAGTCCACAACCTTGCTGCCAGAGCCCATTCATTCTTTCTCTCGCTCGCTCACCCACTATTTCTTTCAGTCTGTCTCTCCCTCTTCTTTTCCTCTGCCCATGGTTTCTGTCAACAATTAGCGGTCGTCTCTTCCAGAGTCCCAGACCACAGCACCCCGAGCGTTAAACTATGCAATCTCCCAATCAGTCCCTCAACATAAATTACAGCTTGCGACATAGTTTGGGAAAGAGACGCACCTCTGTGCCAATAAACAAACAATTCCCATAAAATTGTTTTTGACAGAACTAATACAAAACTCCAAACTCAGTCAGAGTCATGACTATATAAGCCATAGTCCTTAAGAAAGTCAATAAAAATATTTGGAGTTGCTGCAAGCCAAAATTTTGGCTTGCAGCAGGGCCTGATTGCTCACCTGTTGTGTTGCTTGGTGTTTATGTATGTCTGATTGGTGAATTTTCTGGCTGGGCCCCAGGGTGTCGTATTCCATGCTGGGTGGCTAGACTTCATGCCGCAGATGGGAGCAGCTCCTCGGCCCAACGCTGGAGCAGTAAATCTACATTTAACCATTGGGGTACAAGCCACACCATAACGTAACACTAACATTTTCCATTTCATAAAACACAACGAGGCGAAGGCAGAATTACGTCTTTGTGCTCCCAGACTTAGGGTTTTAATTATTGCTTCTTAGCTACCATAAGACAGGGGGCACAGGGTCATGGCTTAAAACAACAACTCGGTCACAAAATTATATTTATAATATTTTAAGCCCAGCTCAAATTAGTTCATATAGAATGGCTGTTTAAAATACTTGTCCTCTGCTTGGACCAAAGCAGTTGCGTCTAGAGGTATGTCCGTTGCTGTAAAGTGATCCAAGCAGCACCCACAAAACTTCCAAGCTGTTTGTTTTAATCCTTTCCTGACTATCGGTCAATAGGCCACTGCCTGCAGTTGTTCTTGCGTGAAGACATGATAGATACCGAGCTAGAAGAGGACCTCAAGAGTGCTGCAAAGGGGAATTTGAGATTCCAACCACTATGCCTAAAAAAGGGGGTTCCTGGGACGTACTCAGTGGGATTAATCAATTTCTCGTCTGCAGTCAAGTCAGGAGGATGCCGGAAATTACTAACATAGATGCTACTGAAATTAGGGTTTTTTAAAAATAGTCACAGAGCTTCAGGGAACAGAAGTCACGTCTACCAAAGCATCCCTGGTTCTCCGTTCTGTAATAAGACAGAAGCAACCAAATGACTGTCAACATAAAATTTGCACACATTTAAGAAGCATCAGTAAGATCTGACCACAAAAAGCAACATGAGTGATTCTTCTCAAGTGTGCGGTTGCACTCCTGGAGTCCAGTCCCAGAGGCGAGTGAGTTGAGTATACGAGTGTGTAAGGCCGCACAGCAGTTGTGAGAACAGCACAGGGCCAGCTGCTACCCTGCCGGCTCTGATTTCCTGACCTCACAGCCTGAGAAGCACACAGTCAGGTGACCAGATCTAAAACCTTCTTCATGTCCTCAACCACCCAAGCACAGACTCTTGGGCAAGAGGGCACCCACACACCTTTCTGCTTTCAAAATCTTCCCTTTGCTCTTCGTGTTGATAAAAGACTTTGGTTCAATCTGTGGCCGGGCTCTGTAAACCGATGCCTTTTTCCTCATAGAATTCCCCGGGCTGTGACCACCGTGTTTGCATACCACAAATCTTGCGCAACCGTCAAGTGGTTTCTCACCAATGAGACTTTACATTAATGGAGTAGACAATATTCATCCGCTCTAAATCAACAGTGTGTAAGCCAAGCAGATTGACATGCCTCAGGAGAGGAACTCTTGTTTACCCAAGTGAAGTAACAAAAAGAGAAAGTCCCCAGATGGAGGGACTTTCTGTTTGCTGTCCTTTAAGGGGAAGACAACAGTCCTCTTCAAAGGTTGCTCAATACAGAAGGATAATGAGATGGGCGGAAATGGGCATGCAGAGGTGATGGCGAGCCGCCCGTCACAGTGGCCTCAGCTTTGCTTGCCTCAAGTAAATAGCAGTTTCTATATGGTAATTGTAACTTAATTGTAAACCGAGGAGAGTTCAGGAAGAATGTCAGAGTCAAACTAGGTCAGTGAGGGCCCTACTTTGGCATGACTAAGCTTCTGGCCCGGTACTGCTTCCTCAACCTGTCTTCCTCACACCCTGAGTGATTTAGTTGGTTGACTAGTCATGATTGAAGACTCTGGGGGGGTGTTAGGCCACGTTCGGTGAGCCGCCTTACAGAGCGTGGCCCTCTTCCCGGCTCATTTGAACTGCCATCCTGCTCTTTTGCGCTCAGTGCATCTTTTTGTCATTTTGTCAGCTCATGCCCCATTTGTATTATCCACTGAAATGACAGGGGGAGGAAGAGGAGGGGAGGCTGATGGGAAAAAGGAGGGGCTTCATGGAGACAGCTCCAACGAAACACCCCCGATAACACACACATACTTAAACCCACTCACACACACACTCTCCTTGACTAATGTGCCACGACACTCGTACATCACCCACAAATTGGCCAAATGAATTAACCACGGCCCCTGGTTAGCGTTTCAGGCTTTAAATGGATTTTCCCTCTCCTGGCCTAGCCAATAATTGCATTTATCCATCTTGTTGAAGCACGGTTTACACACTTGCTAACATCATGCCAATCCAGGCTACATTTTCTGCTCCAATGGCAGGAGAGGAGGAGATTTGTCATTGGATCATAACAGGTAATTCAAACAACAATTAGTTCGATGACTCCCCCGTATGTCAATGTCTGGCAGGGTTTGATGGAGCAAGAGGGGTCTTCTGTCGCTACAACCCCCCCATATCCACCATCCAACCGAGATGAATTGAGCTCTGCTGCTTTTAAGTACTCATCCACACCACTAGGCGCTAGCAAACAGGATCCCAAGTAAATGGGACCTGCAGCTACTTTTCACACAAATAAACAGATGCATACTCTGTAAGACCGACAAAGCACTTGTGTCGAAGGCTGCTACAGGGGTCATCTGTGCACTCACAAGTGTTTGAACAGTAGTGCATTAGACACTCCAGGGCCCACAGGACAATTGGGCTATGTAAACACTGTGGGACTTCCTTCCCCGTAGACCTTAAGATCTGGGCTTAGACAACCCACTATACGGACTCCTGCTCAAACATTTCCCGTCTTCGCCTCCCACACCGCAAGACAGCACACACAGTTAAGGAACATCATCACATACGTCATTCAACACGAAGAAACAAACCTGAGAGAAGTCAAGGCCTCCACATCATTGTTGAGTTTTAAGCTTTCATGGTTCTCAAACGCTGGATCATTTTTCCCCTCAGTGACCTGAAATCTTTCACTTCGACGCCCCATGCTATGACAAAGCAGGCAAATTATCTTTATTGATATTTGAAAAATGCAAAGCGCGACGGCCCATAAAGATACAGGTGCTGTAAAGCTGAAGATAAAGAAAAACTGCCGGTTCTAAAGGGCATCTAGACGAACGTCACACCGCCGCTGTCGCTTGCCTATTCCATACCAGCCTCGCTTAAACTGATTGCTGGCCAAAGAAAACAGCTCCAGGTCAGGATTAAACTCTCTTTCCTTATAAATCACTCCTACACATCGCTAAATCTTTCCGTTCGGCAGATAGCCGGTGGAGAGATCACTATTCACTATGACTGGCAAGCAGTCATCATCTCTATTTAACTCGGAGGGCTGCTGAATTACACCTCCTCTATGTCAGTGGTCAGATCTTAACACTGTGAAAGGACATTGGTTGCAATCAGAAACCACATCTGCCACCTCTGGCTAACACTGATCAGACTCACAGAGCCCTAGGGGCAGCCGGCCAAAGATACACCTCCATTCAATTATACCCCTCGCTCACAATGCAATTGACAATTCGTTCAGCGAGGGAAGTCAATTCCCTGCGTTTTGGAATCGACCGTACTGAGTGTTCACACCGTCCTCTAATGAGATGTAGCCAGCGACAGTTGATCCAGGCTAATCCTTAAGGGTGAAGATGTACAAACAAACAAACACAACATTTCCTACGGTCTGCGATAAAAACATTTTATGTGCGCGCTAGAGGTGTAGACAATTCCCTCTAATTTGATGTGAGTCTCAATGTGAGATTTATCCTCAGACACATCAACAAGACAAAACTGGTATACGGCCATGTGACAAGCACAATGCTAATCAGCTGAAATATTATCTATACTGTTTGACAGCCATTCAGCAGGATATGGCCAGTAAAACAGCATAATGTAAGGCTCCAGGAACACCATCGCACACCCATTATTTAACGCAGGGGATGGTTATCTTCTGATAGTCGGGAAGAACTGTACCAAAAAAAAAACCTAAGTGGTTTTATAAAGTTCATAAAGCACGCATCTCTAATAAAGCATGCAAATATCGGCCTGTAGTACCTCTAATCTTAATATAAACCCCGATTAGCGGATTAATTTCTTTATACCCTGGTAGAAAATCTCCTTCACCTTTTGTTCAGTTCTGAATGCAGTACCTTTGCTAGAAACAAGCATGCAATAAACTCATTAGCGAACAGACAAGCAGACGCGCATCCACACACACGCACACACTCCGGGCCCTGCTCAGAGCTTATCCCTTGGCAATTAAAAGTTTAATTAGAAGATTAAAAATACATGGGCTGAGTTTTATAACCTATTACTTTCTCAATTATGTGCTTTACCCATACAAAACGCTCCCGACATATCTACAGGAATTAATGCAGATTATCGAAGTAAACAGGATTTCACCTTCTGCAATGCAACATTATAGAATCTCATTTTGCAATCAGAGCTAGGAGACAAACTTGTCGGTGTGACACTAAATTAGCTCACTTCCTTATCAAAGAGAAACATTTCACAAGATGGAATAATAAACACTGAAGCAAAACTGTGACTGATCAGGCTTCACCTTTTTTTAGAAGCTTCAATAACATGCCTTAATGAAGATAACTTTGTCCTACTTTCGTGTTTAAAAATAGATGCCGATAGGTTTTTATTTGTTTTTCTGTTAAAGTTCTGTGCAGAAGTTTCACTGAAAATGTACGTCAGTGACAGACTTCCTGTGTGAAGACAGTGATGGTCACTCTATCAGGCTTTTTATCAGGGGAGAATATTTACCACAGTCTCATGTCATTGTGTTTTCTGCACTTGAGGTCCATCTGACGTATGACAACGCCGATCGTTATGTTTTAAAGTCTGATAATGAGTAATGCACAGTAAAAAGACTTTGTGCTGATGAGCACAAAATGCACACATGCTCTTTCACTGGAAACTTGTGCACTCCTATCATTAAGCATACAAGTCAGATGGCAGCTCCAGAGAGCATGTGTGTGCACTTTGGCCCAACCCGAGCACGTTCCAATCCAAACAAAAGCCCAGTGCAACCAAATTCCGCCAGCGTTACCCAAGCCTCTACGCTGGAGAACTTCCAGCCAACATTTTGATGACGAGGCGGGAATCAGGAAGCATTAATAACTTAGCCTGATTCATAAAAAAAGTTTAAAAAAGAGGGGAAAATGCCACACACATGGCCTGTCCATCAAACATGACTATAAACTTGTCGTTTTTCAGTCCCTGCTGTTTTTTTTTCTTTCCTTCATTTTTTTTCTTAGTAGATAAATGTGAGGCCTGGGGGCTCTATTGTTTGGACATCTAACCAGGAACTGTCGCCACTCTCATTGCCCCCACATTAGCAGCAATTATGCGCCCTATTCAGACTGTCTTTGTGCATCTCCCTCCTCTCCGTCTTCCATCTCCCCCACTATGCCACAGCGGGCAAATTGACCCCGCTTTTTCCCGCTTTTCCTAACCCCCCACTCCATTCCAGCATACCGCACAAGGTAAACTCCTCTAAAACAAAGAAGATATACAAAAATATTCTGATTACAAAATCTAATATTTTTTATAACATTTATATAGTATTTATATATAATATTTATATGATATTTTGAAAATTCCAATTCTATCATATTTTTGCGTGAGCACAATAAAACTACACTAGCATACATTCAGGGGGAAAAAATGTGCATTTTAAATGTAGTAAATCATACAAATGCACAAATTACAATATTTATTGGCCAAAAATATTATATCTTTGTATGTTTCCCTTTTACATTTTTACAAATTGTTTCATAATTGTGCTTCATTTAATTTTCCTGAAAAGTCTTAATAGTCTGCATACAGTGTGACAACATGCCCCTCTATTATCACAAAATGTGTTTCATGAAAAGCATCTCTTTATTTTTCCTGGGCAATAATTCAAATATTCAATAGCCTTTTAAAGCCAGGATTTTAAGGTATGTGCCAATACAGAAAATGATTTTCAAAAAAATAAGCCTGAAAATTGTTCCTGTGGCTCAGTGGTAAAGCATTGCGTTAGCAGCGCAAAAGGTCGTGGGTTCGATTCCCAGGGAACACACATACTGGTAAAAAATGTATAGCCTGAATGCACTGTAAGTCGCTTTGGATAAAAGCATCTGCTAAATGCATAAATTATAATTATAAATTATAATTAAATTTAATTAAATTATAAAATATTTCAATAAAGCCCTTGCATAGTTACATATATTTATATCACATTACAGATCAAGTAGTTTTAAAATATCTGAAATGCATTTATAAAATGCATCTAACGATCCGATTCTTTCTTGAAGACTTTCTGTACTTTACTGTATGAAACTAAATCAATGCAAATATGTGCAAATTTCACAGCTTTGACAAAAAGCAAAACAGTTTGTATCGTAAAAAATGCTGGCTTTTTAACACCTAATTATTTATTAATTTATGTGTTTATTAAGATTGAAAATTAAATAATCTGCCAAATCATCTAAATATTATGGCAGATACTAGCACAAGAACTTTCATAGATTTGCATTTGGAAATTGTATTAAATTCTTGCACTTCTTGTAATTAATCAATATTACAGGTCTTCTTAAACAGTCCTTGACTCAAAAGGCCTCAACACTGGCATTTTGACCCCCATCACACACCCCGTCAGGAAAATCTGCCTGTCATTTAAGAATTCCCACGCAGCTATCATAAAGCTGCACAGGCCTGCAGACGGTGCATGTGCACAGAGAGAGAAAGAGTCATTTCATTTCCATGTTTCAGGAGCCCCTCAACGTGTAGGCCAGCAGCAGGACTATATTTAACAGATGACAAAAGTTGCATTCCAGACGTACAGTACGATCTTTGTGTTGATCTTTGTGTATGGAAATAAATGGTGAAAAGGAGAGAGGTGAGGGGTGGGGTTAACAACACACAGCTGCTAAGCCAATGCAGCTCCACGAGACGCAGAATTTACAACAGCATTTATCGGAGTTCCCCATTTATCAGTTACAGGACAGGATTGCGTTTGCAGCTTTAAAAACAAACGCGACAGAAATAAATCAAGAAAAAGTCACAACCATGGCATCCGATAAAATTGGAAAAAAATTGACTATTTCTATTTATTTGCAATACGATTACGAAATTCTTAACAGTCCACATCCGAACAAGAAACCTTCATTAACTATTGAACTAGTGCAGAACATTGTGTAGACACAACGCTGCCTTAAAAAAAAACACCAGCGTGGCACAGGGAGAAAAGAGAGAAACAATCAGGGGAGAAAAAGAAAATTAAAAAAACCCCACCAGGTTATTTTCACACACGATCATAGAGAGCAGCCTGCCAAAATCATCAACGTAAGACAATTGAGCACAGCAAGTAGAAAAAAAAAACATCTCAGTAAATATTTACAGCACAAATCTTTTCCATTCATTTACCAAGCACTAACAAAACCGTACTGTACTCTTTCACGGCCCACCCCCTCCGACCCCCCCACCCACATCTGCGATTCATTGACTTTACAATTTACCACATGTCGAGATGGGAGAGGTCGGGACTCTATCTGAATCACGACACAAATATGCGAGTGATTTATTGTTTTAAAACCAAGGGCCGTTTTAGTGCAACTCCACTCTTCCTGAGCATTACTCCTATTGGCAGACCATGAACAATTACAGTTTGGACTAATTAAGCCCTGAGAATGCGCTGTGAGCCGCTAATGTCTCACAGGCCCCGCTTTCAGTTTAATGGTGCCAAACTTTGCTCCCCAACTTAACTCGCACAAATCCAAAACAGATTGCACTTTTTTATGGGTGTTTATCAAGCCCCAGCAAACAGAAACCGTTTGCGGTTTGTTTTTTGCGCGCGTGTAGGATGGGAGTAGGAGAAAAAAAGACGAGGAGGAGAAGGAAAGAGTGGCGGAGGGAGAGAAAAAGAGAGTCTTGCTTCCGCCATTCTTTGTAAACAAAAGTGATTTGCAAAACAAAAGGATGGCAACCTTCTAAATAAACTGGGAGTGTATTTTGTGCAGAGCGGCACAAAGCGCGAGCGCGTAGCTCGGTGAACCCCCTGCGGATAGCAATTAGGGGCCATTAACATGTAAAGCCAATTTGATAAGGTATGAGTCTATCCCTGTAAATCCGCATTAAACTATCTTCTGCACCTCACACGACAGGCTATTCAACACACACAATCCATACGATAAAGCATTGTTATTGACGTCTTAGCCTAAAAAGATTCTGCCATGGTTTATTAAAATATGTACATGTAGGGCTGCGTTAGTGTTGAATGCATCTTTGGCAAAAAATATTAATTACACAAAATCAGTCAATTTAAAATAAAAAAAAAATGGGGAAAAAATATTTCAGGTCTCCGCCATGCATCTCCTTTTCTTTGCTCTAAATAGTGCAGAGTGCATTTGGGTGTTGCAAGTTTGTCTGTTTTTATATTATGTTCCTTTTTTAAACTACGCATAATTATACGTTGAAACCTGAAACCTCCGCCAAAAGTCTGCTGGCCTAAGGAATTATGGGGCCAGGGGTGGCGTCAAATATCTTAACATTCATAAGTCAGAGAGGCAGTAAATAAACCCAGCGGATTTACGGGCATAAAGCCCCCTTCCAGAACTCAGCCGGCCAGACCTCTGCTCTACCTTGCTTTCCCCTCTCCACAGACCTGTTGAGGTGCGATTTTAGCCTACAACCACCCAGTTAACCCAGCACCTTTCCAACCACAACACACACGTAGAGTGTGTCCGCCACGCAAACTGCTCTCGATGAAAGAGGGGGAAGAGTGGCTATTGTCTGCAGTTTTTAGTGAGGGGAAAAAAAAGTGGATCCAGGCATTGTCGGTAGAACGTCACGGCAAATTGCTAATTGCTACCAAATCATCGTGAAGCTTTTCCGACTGAGGTGGTTGGAAATACAAACTCCCGTTATTACAGATCTCAGAGGTCAGACGAATTAAACTAGCTCTCTCCCTTCAGTCAAACACACACTAGGGGAAAGCATTTCATCACTATTGCAAGAGCGGACCATCAGGGAAATTCAGCTGACACATGGTCTGTGTAAATTAAATAATTTTTTTTTTTAATTGTCACATCTCTGATATCAACCTTTAGAGAAGCATCCACCATAACCTAAATCCTTACAGATTAAATAATGCGGCAGTAGCAAATTTATCCTGAAAACAAAATACTGGATCAATAAATCCATAAATGTTTCATAAATACTTACAAATAAACACATAAATGCAATAAAACTTGAATATATCCTCTGCTTGTTTAATACAATGTAGATTAATCCAATTAATAAAAATACAAGTTAAAATACAATTTTTAAAAAATGCCAAGAAATGCTAAAAAGCACATCATCGGCAGCTAAACCCAACAAGCCCCATGCATTCGTTAAACGGAGCGACAGCTAATCGATGCTCAGGTGAATTATTTATCCTTTACTTAAGTAATGCGTTTATGAATACAACGGCTTTCAACTTCAAAGCGGTGTGGGTCGGACGCCCAGGCAGCTCATAGGTAGCAGACCTCATGGCAAAGAATCGGGGTGAAGGGCTACAGCACGATGTCAAAGACTGAGATCTGTAGGCCTGGTTACAGTAAGAGATCAAACATTACAACACACAACTATAAAGAAATTGACTATATCTATGGGTATAATATTTAGGCTAGAGGGTCAGAACAGACCTGGACTGACTCCCACATATAGGGGAGGATATCAACAGTGATCCTACTTCCGTGAGAGATCGCTAAATATATTCTCGGTAGCCAAAAATGAATAAGCCAGCGATTTAGACAGGGCTCCATCCCAGCATGGAGAGGAACTATCAGACTATGAACTCTGGTAACAGCATCTCTGGGATTCTTCACAACCTGCTATACAGAAGACACGCTATATGTCAAATATTTCCTTCTAATGCACATCTGCAGTAGCCATACTGATGCTTTCAGAATTTTCTGTCCTTTTTATTTATGTGTGAATGTTTCTAATGTGCATTTACATCAGTAAAGAAATTATCAGCAAATGAAGAACAGATTCAGCAAAAAGGCATGTTTTGGGATAAACGCAATATCCACGACAAACACAAACAGCCAGAGATGTTTCTACAAAAATGTCTCACTGATACTAGAAACAGCAGAATGCCTTTAAAATACCCGAAGTTAAATGCACAGTTTCAGAGCAGTAGATTTCGAAGGTCGTCATTTACTTAATTTCAGGTTACACCACATGTCATTGTCATAAAGCGTACCTTCACGTTTAAGATTAAGCCTAGAGCTGATTATGAAAATCAGAAATGACAGCAAGATCCTACTGCACAATTTTCCTATCCTTATTATGTTATATCTGCAGCAATGACATCTAAAAAATGATAAAATATAAATTGTGAATAAAAATATTAACCTACTAAATCAACATTAATTCTTTCGGGTGCCAACAAAAAAAAAAAAACAAGTGCTGGACAAATATGCATAACTATGCATAGCTGATATAAACAACATAATTTGTATTTGCACTGAAATATTAAGCATATATTCTCATTACACGTTATTCAACATTATGCATGCTCTAAATAGGAAGTCCATCATGCCATGACAAAATGTTAATGTAAGCATAAAACATATTATATTTAATGTGCATTTAAAGCAAATGTTTATTTAATTTCAAAAGAATTCTGACACTAATATTTTACTACACACTGTGTCAAGGGTGGAATGAGCAATATTGTGCTTTCATTCTGACGATCACAAATTCATTGACTGCCTTTCACTAATTACTATAAACATTTCCCATGATGCTCTTTGGCAATAACATTTATGTGCATTGCATTCTTTAAATAACACAAGCAGTATTATGTTAAGCTCGGATAAATTAGTCATAAATTAGCTCAGATAAATGAATAACGTCTCATTTTAAGTGGCACACTGTAAAAATGTTTTCATCATCATGTCATAACAGCATCTTTGTTTCCATCCATTTAAACGGTCAAAATAATTTCTGTCATTTCTACTCGATTTTCTTCAGCAGTAATTAAATTCAAAGTGGCAGAAAAAGCGCAGACTGTAGCCTAAGTATAGCAGCACGTTGATTTCATTGTTTAAATATTAAGGCTGCAGTTAAACTTAACATTTTACTTTTTTAGGGTTAAATGCTTTAGAATAACAGAAACGCTTTATTTTTTTCTCGTGTAAAAATCATAACAACGATAATAACGATAGTAATAACAATACTATCATTATGAATTCAAACATTCTTGTACATTTCAGTTTTAGAAATTCCGGAACACCCGCTACTGTACATTAAACGTCTAGTCAGAAGCAAGCGAGCGAATCCACTAGTTATTCAAGTACACAGACGATTAAAATAAATAACACTGTAAAAATGCAGAATCTAAGGCAAAGGTAACCTGCCAAGTATGCAAAAATAGCCGTGGGAAATGAGAAGAAAAAAATAACAACGGAGTTAAAAGTTGCAGTGGCCGTGTGTTTGTGAACGTCAGGAAAGCACATTATGCGTTGCACTGTACTCGCCGCTCGCAGGCAGCGTTCGTTCAGAGCGACAGCGGATCCGCGGGAACGGCATGCCACTGTACAGTGCTGAGTGAAGTGTGGCAGAAGTTCACGAGCCGACCAAAGCAGTCCCTAAACATGGACGTGGTGCTTTAGCTGCGTGCATGTGGCTGCAGAAACACGTTAAAAACACTTACTGTGCGCGCGGTGGGTGAGAGAGATCCGTTCGGGAGGTACGGGCTCGTGAGGTCGGGAATCATTATAAATGGATAGCCCGGGTACGGTGGGCTCTTGAACAGCCCTCCATCTTGCCTTTTCGCAGCTAACATGGCGGGGGGGAAAAAAGGAAAACTTTTAGTTTAAGTTACATTCCCAACAAAAAAATACTTTGTACGTATGTGCAGAAGCAAACGGAACCGAGGCACCGTGTTGTTGTCCTCTGCAAAAAGATGATTTAGAGAAAACAAGCACTCACCCTCCTCTAAACTTTCTCTTGTTTTGTCTCTGAAACTTTCAGATCTAGGCGGAGGCCGTCTTTCCGCCTTGAAATGCAACGAAACACAGGGAATGCATTGAATAATCACAGCGAGGAGATCGTTAGCTAGTTAGCAGCGTGTTTAAACAAGAAAAGTGCATGTAAAGTTGTGGACAAGTCGCGGATTCGCGGTTATTTGTCACTTACCTCGGAATCCGAAGAGCTGTTTTGATTCGTTTCCGACTCGTTTACGAGAGAAGATTTGACATCTGCTAAATCCCTTTCTGCTGAGGAGTTCTCCGAAATCTTTTCCTCCTGCTCGCCTTCGTCTTTGAAGGAAATCATTTCATCGTTCGCACCCAGATCGTCCCCTCCACCGCCGTTCAGCTGCGGCATTTTTCCCGAGGAGCGCTAATTTTGCGGGGGGCCAAAAACACCCAAAAGTTTTTAAACCCTTGATCTTGGTGTGATCCCCGAATCCCGAGTTTTAAGTTTAGGGACTCGCAGTGGCGTTTGGCTGGGTGAGTGTTCAAAACTCAAAAAGAAGAGGGCAATCTTGGCAGAAACAGAAGCCGGAGACGGAGCTGAGGCGCTCGGATTGAGGGAGTTGAAGTTGGTCGGAGTGGTTTTCAGTTCAAAGGCGGCGCTGATTGACAGATAGAGAGGGATGGAAATAGAGAGAGTCTGGATTCGGGATTATTGACAGGGAGAAACACACAAGAAAAAAAACTAATGAGATTCAAACAGGGAGGGACTTGAAGTGACGTTTTCATAAATAGAGAGGGGCAGGAAAAAGTACTGGAGGGGGAAAAGGGCTTGAGCGAGAAACAGAGAGAGGGAGAGGAAAAGAGCTTTTGGAGAAGAGCAGGACAGTTAAAGCGAGTCGACCTTGTTTGCTTTTGTACAGGAATGAATGGAAAAATAGGCGGAAGACACTTGTGCGGTAGTCTGCATGTTTCTGAGCGGCGAAACGGCACACAGCTAGAATCATATCGGCTTCCTTATTTTCTGCAGTTGTTTTAGGAGGTGTCGGTGGGCTGAAATAACCCCACTCGCTCCAAACACGGACTCGAATGACAATACACTCTGAACTGCTCTAAATCAATCCTATTTTTGAAAACATCACTTCAAAACGATTTTACTTAAAAAGGCTTAACTTGCAAGGCATTTATATGACCATTTATATTGTTTATGTCCTTGTATTGGTGATTTAAAATGTGTCTGGTATTATCCTACGTAGCCTAGCCTATATAATCTTATATAGCCTACTGAAATGTTTTTTTATTATTATTATATTAACATCTTTGTCGTCAAAAAAACGTAACTTCTCACTGCAGCTTGTCACTTTGATTTTACATAAAAAAATAAACCGTTTTTTTTTTTTTGTGCGTTAAAATTTCTATCTATATAAGGTCATATATAGGATAGTTCCATGCATACAAATTTTCCTATAGGAAACTTACATTTACTTACATGTAAATATAAACACTTACATGCATATATTTTCCTATATATAGATAAAACACACAAAAAGTTTGTTTTATGTAAAATAAGTGATTAAATTATATGAACATATACACACACGCACACAATGCAATGTATTTCTAAGTACATTACATTAAAATATATACACTGATACAATGAATAAAGGTCTTGTATTATCATATATA
>NW_015642053.1:3373714-3426718 GCF_001515625.1 Sinocyclocheilus rhinocerous | reverse complement strand
TATATATAAAATCTGTTGGTTCTGAGACAGACAGGCTAATTAAGGCCAGATAACCTGTATTCATTGTGAATAAATACAAGGGGGGGTAGGGGTTAAATATATTTTCTTGCACATCTCTTCTCTACAAAAATGCAAGAACAAACTTTTTTGTATTAGTTTGTGGGCATATGCTTTTGGTTTGTTCATTTTGGATTTAAATAAAGTGTATGTATACATACATGTACAAATCATAAAAGATTATGAAATTAAAACAAAACTATGGGTAGTTTCCCAAAATTGTATGAGCTATGAATTATATTCCAAAGCCATTCCTTTGTGTTTTGATTAGTACTGCCTTATATCCTCAGCCTGCTGACTCATAGCATTTTCCCCTTTTAACATTATTTGCTTACTTAATATTTAAATTCGCCATTTCCTTACATCCATTTTAACAGGCAAGGTCACACAGGTATCAGAAAGCTTCATTCTTTTCCCTATACCTGAATTTCACTGGTGGAATTATGCAGAAACAACGTCATTTGAAAGACCTTGCAGTGTTGCCTTTATAATATAATACACTGAAAAAACAGTATTGGTATCATGCATATAAATGTACAGCATGCCTATACAATATATCATGTTTAAATGTTAAAATTTGTACTCCCAATAATTAGAAAATTTTATTCTAATATAAGCAACCATATATATTACAAAGACAGCAATATAAGAACTGACAAAAGAAAATAAAAATAATATTTCATATATACACAAATAGCACAAAATTATATGATTTGCTATTATAATAATCTCCCAAAACAGTTGCAGAAATGCAGCATGACACATCTTCACATTCTTTGAAGTTATTTATAAATATAAGATCTATGGGATAGATATGCATCCTTAGTTGTTATAGAGTGAGTCAATATGATTGAACAATAACGACTCAGTATTTAAAATGTGCTGTCAGCAGCTGAAAGATGCCCCATTGCTTTTTGACTTCAGAAGTCTGGAGCCTGCAGATACCAGACCAAAGCAGCTGAGCTCCTAGCTAGCATCTCCCTGGATTGCCTCAGCAGGTTACTGAGAGTTCACTTAGATTGGGTGCGTTTTATCAGCCTTGCTAAGCCAAGCCTTGCTCTATTTATTTCCCTGCTGGATCTAAACCTATGACCAATCCATGTGTTAAACCACGCTTCAGACTGACCTATTCTTTCTGTGCCAATATGTTTTCACGCGCAAATAAACAAAAATGGAAAATAATTTTTATTTCAGATTTGACAATAAAATAAGAGTTGATCTTTGATTTCTGCACACTTACCCTTATATCTCCATACTGCGTTCTGTGTAAAACGTTACCTGGTAAGATATTTGCGTCTGTGCAAACGGTTAATTACCCACAATGCCTGCGTGTTCCTGTGCTGGATGAAATGGCTCTGTTCTTAATTAGCATATTATGGGCTCTGTTAATGGTCTTCCCGGTTGTTTTCAGAGTAACAATATGTGCATTTTAAATAGTGAATACAACATGATTTATGCCAGATCCCCTCTAAGCTAGTTGAATAAAACAAAAAAGTTTTATAGTTTTTACAAGTGGAACTTGGCATTTAACCTTTTCACATTTAGTCAATTGCAAATTTCCCCATTGTGAGAGAGCCTCTGCGTACCATTTTAGCATTTTTTTCCCTGTAGGAGCTCAGATGAATGGATTTTATCCTGTGAATAATGACGTGGTTAACCACAATTATGCGATTCTAATGGATCTGCATGTTTTGCAGGCAGAGACCAACAATAGGCAAAGTTTCATTTTATAATGTATATTTAAGGGCACATTGAAAAACTAATTGTGTTACCCTCAGCATTTTGAAAAGATTACAGTCAGAGAACAGTCAGAACAGAATCATTTGTATGTGAGTAAATGAGTTTTGATGGAATGGAAATGTTAATAGATTATTAAAGTTCCAAACAAAGTCTAATCTTACAGTGCTTCTTTCTTTCTGTTATTTTATGACTCACAGGATTTGACTCAGAGATGTGTCATTTAATTGGTTCTGTGAATCCAACTTGGATCCCCACATCAGCATTTAGACCTAGAAAGCTGTTTTTGAGAGTTAAAACATTGTAGTCCCATCCACAGCACTAACTGTGTCTGAACATGTCTCTCAACCCTGCTGGAGTCTGTCAAATTCTCCATAGTGGGAAATGTATTTGGGAAAGGAGGAGCACCAAATCTGTTTTCCAAAACAAACAGCAGACTTTTCATACATGGACGCGACAGCCATTTATCAAGGTTTGGGTTTGGAGCAATACAAATATGTAGCCACCTGAAGAGGCGCATCAGCGTGTACGTATCACATCTCTTAAACTCTGCGGTCACAACGAATATCGGAGCCAAGGCACACACAGAGGAAACTCTCTGACATCACACCAAACCTACATTACTCAGAGGATGAACCCATGACCCCAGAGTTATCTCTCGAGCACAGCCTCGGCATCAAATGCTCTCTCTTTCAGCAGACCGTCGATTCCTGCCCACAGTTTTCATATAGTCTGTATAAATTATACTAATGTCAACAACAGCTTGTCGTGAAGACAAAAAGCTTAATGTTGTATGATTACATTAAGTCCTTTGGATCTTTGTAATGCTTGTGCTTTAGCTTTCTGTGCTCTCTGTTACCCAAATATTTACCATTTATGAGTGCTTCTCTATAATAGATTAGTTGGGTTTGTTGAGTAGATATATTTTTGGATTTAGAAAAGCACAGACACTGCACTAAAAGATGGGTAAGGCACTCTTATTTAGGTTCTTATTTGGGTTCTACAAAGAACCTGCAAGGGTACTTTATTCAGCTTCAAAGAACTTTATATGCCAATAATAACAATAAATGTATGAAAACCCTAATAGTATTGATAAACAAATGGCACAAAAAGGGTTTTACACTAACAACTTAAATATATGAAATAATACTTAATTATTATAGTATTTATAGACTCTTTATAGTATTATACTTATTAATATAGTATTCCAATGCTATGGATATGATTATTTTAGTTTTAAGTGATAAAGTATCAGTTCACATGATAAACTATTTAATTCACATATCCATGAACTCTATATTTGAACGCATATTTGAAATCTATAGAATTCAGTTGAAATTCCAAAACATGAACATTCCAGTTCCAAACATGAAGTCAGCAATAGAACTCGGTAGAACTAGACTTATATAGAACTTTATAGACTATAGCCTTAAGATTGTGAGAATTTTGTTTTTTGGGGGTTTTAGATTAGAAAACACTTATAAATGCTGTTTTAGACCTATATTTTCTGCTGGTGATCTCAAATCTCATATTTGCTGAACATTTGTTCTAGCAGCAGCCCTCTCATTATTTTGGTTCAAGGACTTGTCCGAAAAGCTTCTTCCTGAGCAAGATACAGGAAACAGCAGGCAGTTTCCCAGGCTGAAAGAGCAGGAAAAGTTTTCAACACAGTAGGGGCAATGGCTGACAGCTATCATAGATCATAGTGCATGAGGGTTTGAACTATAGACTATGGATATTAGTCTCAGAAGGATGTGTTTTACATCATGAACAAGCATCCGCTCCATTCTAAACATCAGGATCAAATGTATACAGCTCTAAATGCATTTAAACAATCCATAATGTAATAGACACACAGGTTGCTCTTTCATACCTCAGGAGACTTGATGGAGGTCTCAGTTCAGATTTGTTCAGCTTCGTCTTCTGAAACTCTTTAAATTAGAAACAAATATGGCAATTGTTGCATTCAAGAGTACAGAGATATTAATGTAAAGTAAATGAATGTAGATTTCTTCTGAAACTCTAAAGAAGATTCATTTTCCTCAATTGAAATATTTGCAAGCATTCGATTCAAGTCAAAATCTCAATTTGCTCACCATTTAATCACTCTGCATACTAGAACAAACAACAAGCATATTAGAAATGGACCTAAGTCAAGGTTTTTTTTGCCTATGAGAAAGTCTATAGAAACAGTAGTTCATCAAATCTCAAACATGGTTCTCTGAATCCTAGATGAGATGCATACCATGGCTTAATTAAAAAATTAATGCAAGAAAATCGATCTGGCTAACAAGCCCTCCACCAATCAAAGTACATCTCTATTGTTTTCTTTTAAAAACTATAGCTGAAGGATTTTTCAGATGCATTCCAATGCCACTGTGCAGATGAATACTAGACTTCATTAATCAAAGTAGTAGGTTGTGTTTTATCTTTTAATATAATATTGCTTAAGTGCATTTGTGTCAGTGTCTGTGAACTTGAACACCAGTAAAGACCCTGTTCATTTTATTTCCTTTTTTAATTGAGTGGTTTGTTATTTCTGTATGACATTTCTTTCATCTGATGCTTTTGTGTGCTTGTATGTAAACTGAATGTCTCAGAGAATCACATAATGCCAGGAGCATCATGAGTGTGATTCACTTATTACGACGTGTCAACCTGCAATCGTAATGACTATTTTCCTGCATGCAACAACCTTGAGCTCAAGTAGTTTTACATAAAATCGACTCATTACACTTCCAGAAAGCAATTTATGACCCGAACAAAAGCAGGTCAGAGGGCAAAGCTGTTGTCTTTTTATACATTTGAACAAACAGAAGGCGCCATATTTATACATACAAACCACTCCAGAATAAAACTTTAGGATGCATTAGTTGCAAGTGCTTTTGTTAATATTAATGGTCAGAGAGAAAACTCATTTTCCACCCGGGTTGCCCGTGCCATCCTCTCGCTGGGAAATAAATCCAAAGGGCGGGATTTGAGGAGGAGACTTTGCCACTTTGATCTTCAATCAGTAAAAATTCCCACTTCTTCTTTGTCAGACTATATTTGGTAAATAACAGTGACAATCCATGTGCTTTAATAAGATGAAATGACGGGAAAGAAAGGGAAGGGAGGAGAAACAGTGAGGGAGCGAGGGACAGAGAACATGGAACAGAGAAAGACTGTTTCTCTCGATTGTGTTTTTGTAACGTTGGAAGGTGTTGGCAAGGCAGCCCACAGGTCACAGCGCAGGTCTGTTGGAGACAATGTGTCCAGCTGAACGTACTAACAAACAGATGTAAAACCCATGCGCTCCCATACCGCAGAGCTTCAGGGTTTCAAAATAGAACAAGCGCAAAACAACTCGGACCAAAGTAGCCGGCAAGTCTGAGTGTTAATGGAAAACAAACCAGGTTTGGGGTTTGCTTGTTCGATGTGACTCAAATTTCACATTCTTTACCAAAACACGTACTGCTATAGTAACTTCACAACAAGCACTTCTACTGGGATCTAAAACGATGCTTCTCAATGGATTTGTTCATATATATAACTTCCTAGGAGCACAAAGAAAGACATTTCTATTAATGGCCCGAATGCTCTTTTTACATGTAGTTACACTCTTAAAAATAAAGGTTTCAAAAGTAGTTTTTTTTTTTTTAGAGGTATTTTTGGTTCCCCAAAGAACCTTCAATTGAACACTTCTTAAAATAACCCATTTTCTTTTTTTAGTGTGAAAAACGTTTTAATAATCTAAAGAACCCTTTTCCACTATAAAGAAACTTTTGTGCAAGGTTCCATGGATGTTTAAGTTTCTTCCTGGAACCACAGATGCCAAGAACCTTTATTTTTTTAAGAGTGTATCATGAATTCTTTGCAAACAGCACCATAAAAGTAATCATAAAAGAAGGCTTATGTGCTATATTCCAAGTCATATATTTAGTGGAGAAACACACTGATATTTAAGAAGTTACTAACCAAAAATCAGTTATAGATTTAGTGATTTGAACCCAAACTGAATCCGTCCAATTTGTAAACGAATCATTCAGTTCAGATTTAGGAACTGGATCAATTGATTCATTAAACTACCCAAATAACAACATAACAGCTGTAATTTCAGTCTGTTTTACCACATATCTGTTGTGTAACTTCAAAAGACTTGAAATATAGCGCACAAGTTGTTTGGAACACTTTTACGATTTTTTTTTTTTTTTTGATGGCCCCTGTGCTCATTCACTGTTATATTGAAAAAATTGACCAGGATATTTAAAAAAAAATACATTTTGTATTATACTAAAGAAAGTCATGTGTCTTTAGAAAGACATGAAGGTGCTCAAATAATCACAGAATGTTAATTTTTTAGTGAACTATTTCTTTATCTGTCAAAACTATACTGAGATATTCCTCACTGCACTGTACCTCAACACTTGCTGCCGCAGTTCCCTCGGGTGACTGGAGTCTCTGCCAACCTGTACTTGAAATATATGGGGAGAGGGCACAGTATCCAGCATAACAAAGCCTAGGGGGATTTGACTCACAAATAGAGATGGGAGAAGACAAAGACAAAGGAGAGAGGAGGGGAAAAGTCTAATGGAACACTGCCAGACCAAAATGGCCTCGTTCGCCCATGACAACACAAGTGGGTTTTTGCATTAAGATCAGAAGACGCAAGATGTAATGGAAAGATAGCGATGTGACATTATACTTATCGCAGAACAACGTCTCCTCGTGAAGCACATATAAGGAAAACTCTGGCTTAAAAGGAAATTCGATTATATGAGATAAACTCAGTTCACCTGGTGAAATAACAAAAGATAGTAAAATACGGAGTCCGTCCAAACCAGGCGAAATGATGTATAGTTGTGTTAGGCACGCTACGAATGTAACAGCTCTCAATCATGGTGATGATACTCACCACATGAGCTTTCCCACAGTTCCCATGGGCACTGTGTCATCACAACTCCAAATACTGCAGCAATGAGAACAGTGTGGGATTCACAGATTCACGCAAACGGTATGAAATGATCACTTCAAGATGGGGAGACAAAGAAAGAACGTTACGGAGACAAATAAGCTCTGTTCCAAAACCTAGTACGCTGCCTTACTGCCTCCATAAGCAACATCCAAACTGAAATGGAACATCAAAAGTGACTAATTTGGAATGCTCTATATAGAAATAAAATTTGAGCATCTTATAATAGCGCTGCTCATATTAAGATACTCAAACGATTTCAATACAGGCTATGCGAGCCAAGTTTTCAATGTTGCAAACATTTCTATTTTTTTAAGTGCTTTTGAACTTACTATTAATCAAAGAATCCTGAAATTAAATATTATCACAGTTTCAAAACAAATATTAAGCAGCACAATTGTTTTCAACATTGATAATAATGAGAAATGTTGTATGAGCACCAAATCAGCATCTTAGTATGATTTATGAAGGATCATGTGACACTGAACATTGGAGTAATGGCTGCTGAAAATGTAGCTTTACCATCGCAGAAATAAATTACATTTAGAGAACAATTATTTTAAATTGTAATAATATTTCACAATTGTACTGTTTTTACTGTATTTTTGCTGTTTTTACTGTATTTAATTTACTTAAAACACAATACAAATAAAACAAATACACACATAATTTTGTTAAAAAAAGTCTAATAGTTTTAAATTAAAATTACTTATTACTTAATGTTTTTTTGTGTATTAAATAAAATAATACACACTGAAATCAAATCTGGTGTAGAAACAATTTTCACTCAGACATAGCTAGTAAATTTCACAATTAAGTACAAATAAACACCAACACATAGAATTAAACATTAAATTTGGAAGTAGAACAACAGAAATAGTATTTTCTTGTAAAACATACTCCAGTAAAGTTTTATTTACAAATGCAAAAAAAAAAAAGATTTTTACATAGTGCATGAAATATACAGTATAAATATACATTAAATATATATATATATATATATATATATAAACATACTTTGTTGCAGTGCATTCTGGGATTGTATTTGTTAAAGATGAATGTGATTAGACAAGCTATCTCAGGAGGCATCATAATTAATGCCTACCATTTGAAACAGCCTATGCATCAGATATGCGCCTCTGCTGCCTCTATAGGTAGAACACTAGGTTTTGGGACAGAGCTATAGACTTCATCACATAGGAAATAACACCAAACGAGTGGCTGGACTGATAGCGGCAGAAGCGGAGAAAGAAAAGGGCGGAAACATGAAGACAGAAGGAGCTC
Organism: Sinocyclocheilus rhinocerous; assembly: GCF_001515625.1. Classification (NCBI taxonomy): domain Eukaryota; kingdom Metazoa; phylum Chordata; class Actinopteri; order Cypriniformes; family Cyprinidae; genus Sinocyclocheilus; species Sinocyclocheilus rhinocerous. The sequence continues at coordinate 3,418,689 of NW_015642053.1, read as the reverse complement.
TGGCCAGGTAAATGGAGGGAGAGAGGGAAGAGAGAGGGGCGCAGCGGGGAGCACCAGGGGCTGGGGGCTGGCTCCAGGCATTGAGGGGGCATGCAGGGATTTACTCGCAGATCAACAATAGCACACTCAATAAACCCCCGTGGACGGGGGAAACTGATCCACCTCGACACATGTGAGCCCGAATTTACAAATGTTTACATCCTTTAAGGAAAAGAGGAGAAGCTGTCGATCCTGCTCGATATTTGCAATGAGCTCCAGAAGTAAACAAAATGTGGACGGGCTTTCTATGGCCTGCTTCCTTCCCCCATCATTCTCCCTCTACACCCTCCTTTTCCTATTTAAAAGACCCTGGAAGGAAATTATCCTGTTTGGCACATGAGCCGATATTGAGATGCACTCACTCAATACAGCGGCCTGTCTCAGGCTCTTAAACACACTGACAATGAAGTGGTAGTTATTTTTACGGACTGACTGACTGACTGAAAAAGAGAAACCAGTTTTCGGTTGGGCCCAATGGAAATATCAACATATAACCATAGTTTCCAAAATTGTATATTTACTGCTGTTATTGTTAGCCATTACTATTATTATTAGACATAATATTTGATGTGTGTATACTATAAAACAGTAATATTTTGTACAATTTAAAATAACTTTATTTAGCTGGTTAGTTAGTAGTTTTCAAGTGTAATATATTTAAACATTTAATTTATTCCTGTAGTGGCAAAGCTGAATTTTCATCTTGACTCCAGTCCTCAGTGTCAGATGATCCTTCAGAAATCATTCTAATATGTTGATTTGGAGCTCAATTCTTCTTATTATTAATATTAATATTAATAATTTCTTATTATTATTTCTATCAATGTTGAAAATGGTTGTGCTGCTTAAAACCTTTGTGAAATCCTATCGTGGCACCATTTCTTCAGCATTCTTTAATGAATAGAAAGTTCAAAAGAAAAGCATTTATTTGAAATAGAAATCTTTTGTAACATTATAAATGTCTTCACAGTCATTTTTAAAGAATTCCATGTGTCCTTGCTGGAGTATTAATTTCATTTTTTAAAAATCTTGACCTTGACCCCAAAAGTTTGTACAGTATATTTATATTGACACAGAATTTAGGAGCCAGTCATCATCATGCATTGTTGTATGGAAAAGAATGTCTTTCGGGAATTTTGATAATAAATGTGTTCCACAGGAGAAACAAGTCATAGAAGTCACACAAAGCAAAGTCATTCCTGTAAAGCAATTGATTTACAAATGAGCTACAGTCTCATTCACATCTGCAGCACAAACTGCTGGATGAGCAAAGTGTTGAAGTGTAATGCTCCTTCCCAACGGGGAACATTTATCAACAAATTATTTCGCCTGAATGGGATTTGTTGTATAGTGTTGTTAGTGAAAAGATGAATAATTTAACACATTATTTTTCTTATACAATTTGTCCCAGAAAGACCCTTTTGGCAGAGGCAATAGAGCGTGTGCTTGTGTTCTAACCCTCCGTGTCTTTTTCACCTCTAGAGTGTGAGCAGGAGACAGACAGCTTTCAGAAGGCTGAGGTGAGGACAAGAGGCTCATGTACTGGTTACCGGCTCAGTGAAGCCAAAGCAGAGCCAGCAGCCTGTGCTTTACACTAACGCAACCCAAAAAAAGCACATAAAAGAGTCTTTCTCTCTGCCCCAACTTAAAACCACATCTTTAAAAAAGCTCGGCTTTAGAAAAAACAACTGCAGGCTCCTCCAGACACCTCAGACCATAGAAGTGGCTGACCATCTCCATGCTCGGACTCCTAAATGAGGAGCCGTCCCTCTGAGGACAGCGGCTATGTTCATCTAAAAAAGACCATAAGGGAACACATGCAGAGATCTATTGTATTTTATATCCAAAATAAACACACCTCTAGCATAGTCCTCAACTGTTTTGTACAAAGTACAAAGATGGACATCAATTGGCAACCTATGGAGCCCCTAAAAATGAGATGGGAGCGAAAAATTTCATTTAAATTATTTTACAAGTGAACGCAAAGTCTCTCAGTTGAACGCAAATGTGACCCTGGACCACAAAACCAGTCATAAGGGTCCATTTTTTAATAAGATTTATACATATGATGTATGGTTTGTTAGGATAGGACAATATTTGGCCGAGATATTACTATTTTAATATCTGGAATCTGAGGGTGTAAAAAAATCTAAATATTGAGAAAATCGCCTTTAAAGTTGTCCAAATGAAGTCCTTAGCAATGCATATTACTAATCAAAAATTAAGTTTTGATATATTTATGGTAGGAAATGTACAAAATATCTTCATGGAACATGATCTTTACTTAATATCCCAATGATTTTTGGCATAAAAGAAAAATCGATAATTTTGACCCATACAATGTTTTTTTGGCTATTGCTAAAAATATACCCAAGCGACTTAAGACTGGTTTTGTGGTCCAGGGTCACAAATGTTTTTGCAAGAAAACGCAAAGTTTCTTGGAGGAACACAATACTTTTGCAAGAAAATGCTAATGTTTTGTGTGTGAACGCCAATACTTTTGTGAGAGAACGCAATGTTTCTTGGAGAAAAGCAATAGTTTTTCGAGAGAATGCAAATGTTTTGTGTGTGATCACAAATTTTCACTGGGAAACGCCAATACTTTTGTGAGAGAATGCAATAGAAAACACAATACTTTTTGCGAGAGAATGCAACAGTTTTGCGAAACAATTAAACATTTCTTGGGAAATGCAATACTTTTGTGGGAACTCAAAGTTTCTCAGGGGAACACAACACTTTTGAAAGAGAATGTAAAAGTGAGTGAACGCAAAAGCATTGAAATAAATTTTTTCTCTCTTTTTTAATCACCAGGGGCTCCATAGTCACCAAAGAAAGTTCCAAAATTGTTTATTGTACGTAAGTAAACAGAAGTGTCTTTAAAATCAAACATTAAAGGGGTCATATGATGTTGCTAAAAAGATGCTCAAAACTTGCGTTTGAATCGTCAGTGGCAAATTCTTTAAATATAAAAAACATACTGACAGTCTGTGAGTCAGAACAGCCGGCATTGTAGTCTACTCTACCAGGATCAGGAAACAGTCCTCCATAAAATGTGCTGAATCACATCTGAATATTTGGGTTGAACTGTTCAGTGGGGGCGTGTTAGAACGAGTCGTTTTAGGAGGGCGTGGACAAGTCTTAACTTTTATAAAGAATATCTCTTTGGATTTGAGACTTTAGTCTTTGCAACTTTACAGATCTTCTTTATGCACCAAGAGCTTGTAACACTTCAAAGAGAAAGGAAAAATTTAAATCGCATCATATGACCCCTTTAAACCTGTCTATATTATTTACAAATCAAATATTGCTGTAGAAAAACAAACAGGAGATCCATTTCATAGATAATTTTGACTTTTTATAAAGGGGTTAAACAGCCTCAGTCATTATGTGGTTGGGTAATTCCAGATGGACTAGCGTTCATTATCAGGCTGGGGTAACTACTGCCGACAACTGTGAAACCTGTGTCAAAAAGTCTGTTTTCTGACCAGCCTTCATTTGCATGTTTGAATAATACATAGTGCTTATAAGCATATTAAATGGAGCATATATGCACGTCATTTGAAGGAAGAGATCAGACCTTCCCAGTTAATTATGAAGATGTCAAATGTCAGGCAGTGAACCTCTGCCCCTGGGGTCGCCCCATTTAGTTTAGTGATTATATGCACAAACTACAGATAAAGTGTCATCATACAGGTTATTAGAGCTGAGAAAGACTCCCTCTGACTCTCATTACCATTCAAAGCCAAAGAAACACAAGAAAGAGTGGAACGCTCTTACTTACTTCACTTTTCTGCAATGTTAAAGCTGAAAAATAGGCTACTCTGCACAAGTACGTGAACACAAGCGCACATGTTGCCGCAAGGGGAGCCATAGCGGGAATTGACATAAAAGCCTCAAATACTGATATGGTGGAGCAACAGTTTAATGCTATTGCAAAGTCAGTGTGTTTATACTATAGCAATTCACCCGAATAATGACATATCTGGTTTAATGGATATGAATGTAATTGAATGTAACTTTATCACCCCCTTGAGTACTGAGGTTTGTTACTGCCTAGACATCACACCCACAGACCGCCCACATTGTGTTCGCTGAACATCTGCATATGGAAAGTATGGAAGCCCGTTTCCGCCACTGAATAAAAAATAAATAAATAAAAAGGTAATTGCGACTTTTCATCTTACAATTCTGACTTTTTTTCTCACAATTGCCTGATACAAACTCGCAATTTTGACTTTTTTTTCTCAGAATTGTGAGACATAAACCTGCAATTCTGAGTAATGAAGTCAGAATTGTGTGATATAAACTCGCAATTTTGAGTTTTTAAGTCAGAATCGTGAGATATAATCTTGCAACTCTGAGAACATAGTCTTTTGTTCTCCTCAGAACTGGACTTTATAACTCACAATTGCGAGTTTAAACCTCACAATTCTGAGGGAAAAAAAATCAGAATTGTGAGATACAAACTCGCAATTGCGAGAAAAAAAAATCAGAATTGAGAGTTTATATCTCGCAATTCTGACTTTATTTCTCGCGATTACGAGTTTATATCTCGCAATTCTGACAACTCGCAATTGCGAGTTAATATCAGGCAATTCTGAGAAAAAAAAAAGGCAGAATGGTGAGATAAAAAGTTGCAATTACCTTCTTTTTTTATTTTTTTATTCAGGTTTTCCAGTGGCCTAGTGTCCTAGTGTCCAATGATCTTTAATGGTCTGAAAGATTTGTTTACAAGTAAAGTTCAGGACTTAATAATAAATAAAAAAAATACATTCAAGAGTGTTGTTTGAGGCACTTAGTTGAATTTAAAAGAGATGTATTCACGTTTACCAAAAGGATACAGGAAAAGTACTATTTTACATTTTATGTTATTCACATACTTGCCTCGTAATCTTATAGTTTTTTTAAATAGTTATTTTTATGACCAAGATGACACAAAAAAGAGCATTATGATTAAAGTAAGGTGATTTTATTATGAGAAAAAAAAAATTCGCACAAAAAAATTGCACCACAATATATTAACAATCTACTAACTAAATCAACAAGGAATATTATTGATTTTAATAATCCAGTCATAGTCAAAAATGTCAGGATTTATTTGTTTTGCTATCGGGTTAATTAACTCACCCAAATGCATCTTATTCATATGATTAAATTTTTTTTAAAAATATATACAAATCATAAATGTAATATTACAACTTGTATCTTCATATACTAACTACGGTACGTGCTAGTAATGTCACATTACTTGAAATGTAAGCTACTTTGCGAATACATTCTTTTGCAACGCTGCACTAAACTATGGATAAACAATAGCTTTTTTTTTCATGTTGTTTTTCTTCATTGTTGATACATGTTTAAATTCAAATCCAATTAATATAGACATAAATAAAAAAAATATGGCTAAAGCAAACAAACTTTCTATAAATGATCACTCATTTTTACTTCAGTCTACTGCAGTATTCATATGAGCCCCAATTCTTTGTCTTTGTCTTTCCCACAAATCCACGCCAGTCTACAGTAAAGCGCTCATTTAATAACTCATTAAATGGAGCAAAAGCATGTTAGATTTCCACCTTTCAAGTCCAGAGCCGGTTTAACAAGCCAGGTGTTGGTGCGTTTGTATTCAGGCGGTGAATATGTGAGTGTGGCGTAGGCCAGTCTGCTTAAGCCATTACTGCGCCATTAAGACCAAAAAGAGCTCCGGAGTCAGTGAGTGGAAAAAAAGAACGGTGAGGGCCTGAGAGAGTCGCCAGTCAAACAGGTGAGCTCACTGTGTGTTTCTGTCAGTCACATCTCTCTGAAGTTCATTTATAGAGGGGCAAGATGCCTCACTAGTTCCTAACAGGTAAAAGGTACCATAATATCAGCCCCTCAGAGAGAGCAGCACAACCTGATGTGTTCTTTCAACTGTACTAAACTGAGTCCAGGTCACAGAAGTGTGGCCTGGACTGCCCTGATTATGAGAGAAAGAGAAGTTGAGAAAAGAAAGGCAAGCAAAATGAAAAATGAAGCACTGACCGACTGATCCATTGGAGATTCAGCACAAAGAGGTTGTTGAGGGGACGTTGGACCCTTGCTCCTTCGGCTGCGGTGTGGACAAAGAGTCAGGGCCTTTCGTCCGCGGCGCTGAGCACACTCAATATTTCATCCTGTCCAGAAGGCCGGAGCTGCTCAAGGCCACATCTCAACCTGGTCTCAAGGAAACTCAAAGCATTTTTATCCAAACTGAAACCCACCCAGAGCGCCCCTCACGCCTTAAACTGATGCACAAACATAGACTCTAATTCAACGGCTAACATCTCTGCTGAAAATATCGACTAGTTTTGCTTGTGAACTTTTTGGCTAATTCACCACCTAGACCAGTACTAAAAACCAGTATTAACCGGACTTGAATTTACATGCTGGTCAGTACAGGTCTCTCTAGCCAGGCCTTGAATCTCTGTGGTTGAATCTCAGAGAAATCAAATACACACAGGAGCACCATTTACAAACCATAAGGGAATCATATGCTTCGTAGTTGCTTTAGAAAAACACTTACAGAACCACAGTTGATTCCTAAGAGACAATAGTAATCCCATAATGCACTATTTACTGAAACATTATCAGTGAAAGTGTGCATGACATACGATCAGGTTGAGACAGAATCTTTGATTTTTTTTTTCTGCATGAATTTAGGAGGAAAAATCTGTAAACATAATGTATACATTACATTGCAAACAATGAAACAAACACAAAGTGTGGAATCCAGTTTCTGCAGAGAAAAAAAGGAGAAAAAAAATACAAATTAAAAGGTAATTGCTTCATATCTAACTGCATGAAATAATAATTTTTTTATTTTAAACTTTATTTTTTTTATTTTACTCTGAAACCGGCTCCTATAAAAAAGGCATTAAAGGAATAGGTAAACCAAAAATTAAAATTTGCTGAAAAATTACTCACCCTCAGGCCAACTAGGTTTGTTTCTTTGTCGAAACATTTTTGCAAAAATGTAGCATTACATCACAGCTCACCAATGGATCCTCTGCAGTGAATGGGCGCCGTCAGAATGAGAGTCCAAACAGCTGAAAAAAACATCACATAATCCATAAGTAATCCACATGACTCCAGTCCTATATTTAACATCTTGTGAATCAAAAAACTGTATATTTGTAATAAGTGAACCCATCAAGGCATTTTTAACTTCAAACCATTGCTTCTGGCTAAACTACAGAGTCCTCTATACATAATATTGCTTTCTTCAGTGAAAAAGTCTTCTCATCTAAATCAGGAGAGAAATATGAACAGATCAAGCACCATAAATTCATAAAAAAAAATGTCTGGATTTTGATGTAAAAAGACAACAGGGGATGGAAGCATTAGTATGGATTATGGACCCATATTTTAGCCAGAAGTGATGGTTAAAGTTAAAATGCCTCGATGGATTTGATTCTTACAAATACGCAGCTTTTCACTTCACTAGATTAATTGATGGACTGGAGTCATATGGATTACTTGTGGGTTATTGTGACAAACAAACGCATCTACATCTTGGATGGCCTGGAGGTGAGTCCATTTTTAGCAAATTTTAGTTTGCTAATTTAAAGAATGTTAGTCCATTAACCAAATGTACTTACAGTTCAGCTGTTTCATTCTTTGTGTCCCAGGTCACAACACAAGCAATAACAGACACTTTTTGTACAAGGACACAAGGTCCACTATGTTTCAAGAGAAAATGGCATCAATCAGTTTCAGCAAAATCTCATCGCAGCATTTCAAACCGAATCCAGAATTACACGTATGCTTCTCACCATTGTTTTGTTTTGTCTCATTTTCCTCAAGCCTGCCGTTATCAGACAGTTAACTATGTGTGCATTTTCAGGCCTTTGACTGCTTGCTTTCTTTTTTTCTGGCACGGGCGTGTACGTGTGTGTATAAGTGTGAGTTTGCGAACGTGCTCTGGCTTTGTTTTTCTTTTTGAAAATTCCTTTGATGTGCGTGTTTATTTATTTATTTGTGTTGTGTGCAGGCCTTTTCGGCGGTTAAGGCTACAGTAGATGTGCTGTGCGCAGCTCAGACTGCCATCCATCACTCGTGAACCTCTTTGACGGCTGAACCTCTGACCTCCTCTTCCCAGCATCCTCCTTTTGCTGCTACAGGAACACTTTTAAAGTCACATCGTGCCCAGACCGATTTCATAAGGCTTTGCATGTACCTGGACAGAGATTAGCGTATGAGAGGCTAATGGCATATTTCCCTGGAAATGCCCAAATAATTTTTATATTGTTAGTAATACATTTTATAACATGCATTTGCAGGTGATTCAGAGAATGAATAACAGAAAATGTTAAGGAAGAGGGACGTCGTTTATTGATGCCATTATAAAGCACAAAAAAAACACAAAAACAAACAGATTGAACATTTTTTATATTTTTCAACAAATGCTCAGTATAAGGTGCTAAACAAAATGTTGATTGTTAAGTATAGTACTGAAAACCAAAGTAAATATTGAATCAAATATGTTATGCAAACTTTTTTATTTATTTTTTATGTTATAGTGATTCATATAAACTACACCATTCAAAAGAGGTCTCTTATGCTCACCAAGTCTGCATTTATTTGATTAAAACCGTAAAACCTATAATATTGTAAAATATTATTACAATTTAAATAATGGTTCTCTATTTTAATCTATTTTAAAATGTCATTTATTTCTGTGATGACAAAGCTGAATTTTCAGCAGTTATTACTCCAATGTTCAGTGTCACATGATCCTTCAGAAATCATTGTAATATGCTTATTTGGTGCTCTTCCTATTAAAGTATTTTTGTGGAAAACATGATATATTTTCAGGATTTTAAATGAATAGAAAGTTCAAAAGAAAAGCAATCATTTAAAACAGATTTATTCATTCATTTAGCTAGTTAGTTAAAGGGGTCACATGATGCCCATTTTCCACAAGTTGATATGATTCTTTAGGGTCTTAATGAAAAGTCTGTTACATAGTTTGGGTAAAATGTCTCAATGGTAGTGTAAAACACCTTTTTTTACCCTGTCAAAAACAGCTCTTTTCAGATCAAGCCGTTTTTGTAGCATTTCCCTTTAAATGTTAATGAGCTCTGCTGACCCCGCCCCTCTCCTCCGAGCTGCTCTCAGAGAGACTGTTTACTTTAGCATTCATCGTGAAACTTGCTAATTAGCACATTATTAGGAAAGGAGATTTGCAAAGATTCATTACAAAACATTATACTCACTTCTTCTGTAGATGAGGCTGGATCATGAATGATTCGCGCGAACATAGATGCATTTAGGCAGATCGGGGGAGCATTTTGTGTACACACACTGCCAACACACATTTCAGTTCAAACAACTTGTAAAAGTGCATGTAGCATCCTATGACTCCTTTAAATATTTTTGTCACTTTTGATCAAATTAGTGTGAGCTTTAGATTAAAACCCCAATTTCTGAGGTTTTAAAATGTTCTAGAAATTAATATAAAATTAATTAAACATCAAAATTAAATAGACATGCTTTAGAAAGAAAATGACAGAATGTTAACTTTGTTGCATATTTAGTCTAAAAAAAAGGATGCCTTTCATAAGGGACTAGCTAGTTAGGGAACAATTTTTACAATTCTTAGATAAAAAAAGATACTTTAATGCTAGATTAATTTTATGTTAAATAATAACTTATAAACATATTTAATGAGTCTCACAACAAAAAGCAGAGTTCCATAAAGAGACCAAACCATCAATAAGCAATAAAGAAAAAACTACAATGGAAGAACTAACCTTAAATCCAGTCTTCAGCTTTGAGCACAGTATATGAAGATGCTCTTCGATGGCCAGAGCACAGTGGAGCTGAAGAGATACGCCTGATCCTTCACATGGACGGACTTAACCTGAGTAAAGTACAGATACTCAAAAAGTGTACTTAAGTACAATACTCAAGTAAATGTACTTAGTTACTGTCCGCCTCTGCCTGAATCCAGGGACACTCTCATTCAAGGCGAAACAGAGAAACACAACTGCCTTTTTTTCTTCTTCTTATGAATTGTTTGTAAAAATAAAACAAGCAGAAAAGAAGAAAGTTGAATGTGTTTGTGGTAAAAGCTGAAAGTCTGCTTAAATTGTTCTCCATTCTTTTCGCTTTCATCTACTTCCCTTCTTCTGCTCTATTGTCAGTCGACTAAGAATGTTTTTTCTTGCATAAAAGCACACACTTCACTGAAAATGACCCTTATAATTCCGACTGCCAACGAAACACATTTCTCAAGAGCTCTGTCCTTCAACCAGGCATGTGAAATTTATCACAGCATTCAAAAGATGCTCGTAGAGAAATAACTCACCATCCTTCCTCAAGTGTTTACTGTAGTTACCTGTGTAAAAACGTTCTCTATAAACTATATCCTCAACTCACTCACATTCACCTTGATACAAATTCGATCATCGCTTTGGTTTACCATTGTATAGGCTGAAGACTGAATGCTAAACTTTTGAGCAAATCAGCTGGAGATAAAGACCCATTCCGCCAGTTCATTCTCTTTTCAATTTGGTCTTTAAAGGTGTAAATATGTGATAATTGGGGTTGGAGAGAAATCTCTGAAAGTGTCAAGTGGTTTCAGCTCATTCGTGCTCGTATTTGCACGGTATAGCTTCCTGCCTGCTGGGCTTCCTTGCTCTTTAATGGCCACATGGAGACTGGACCTCTCACAAAAAACTAAATGAATTAAAAACAAAATGCAGCCAACGAAATAACTTTGTTTAGAAAATGACGGCGATGACATTTCACACATTTAGCAAATAATGCACGTAATTCACGGTGGCTAGGTATTCATTACCAGGTATCTGCTATAAATAAAACGTAAGCCAGAGCAGCATGGTTCTTTTGGAGAGTTGCTGCCAGCTGTGAGTATTGGCTGTGTTCTGTCAGTCATGCCTGCGAGAGGTGCCAGTAAATTCTGGGTTTGTGTTAGAGAGGGCGATTGAGCATAAAACACTCACCTAAAAGCACACAGGAATAAAACAACAATCACTCAGGTCACTAAGACAGCCTTGAATGTAGTTTCATAAGTGGGTGGCTCTTGGAAGCTTTTGGATGGGGGCTAGAAAAGAGAACAAGCACCAGAACATACATTTCATACTCTGGATGGAAAATAAATAAAATACAACCTTAACTTTATGGATTAAACTAGTAATGTTTTGAGAACAAAGGCAGAATTATGATAATAAACATTTCTTATAGGAGAAATAAATAGTAAAAAATTATTATCATCATTTTTCCTTGGTTCTCAAAATATTACTAGTGTAATCCATAATGTTAAGATTTTATTCTCAATATAGGAAAAGCCCATATAGGATAAATAGATAATATAACATTAAAATTACATAAAATCATAAATAAAAATTAATAGATAAAGTTGAAAGTTATGAGAAGAAAGTTCATGATAGGCTTTTCATAATAGGCCTTTTATTAGAACAAAGTCATTATGAGATTAAAGTAGTAGTATTTTCATTAAAAAAATCTAAATAACCAGATTAAAGTATTATTAAAAAATATAAAAAAACTATTTAAAGCATTATAATACTACAGTAAATCCACTGTAAAAAATATTTTATGAAGATGGTTTACAAAACAGATTATTGGAGTATGTTTTACAAGAAATTACAACTTCAGTCTTTCTACTTCAAAATTTCACCTTTATTTCAATGTGTTACACTTAAAAAATTCAACTTTATTATTATTATTTTTAATTTTTATTATTATATTATATTTATTATATTATTCTCCTATTGGGCTACAGAAAACCTTATGAATTATGAACAGCATAAATCAGAAAGGTCACCATGCAGTAAGACTTTTATCAAGCTTCCTTTTGACAACAAATACTGCGGGATAGTGTTGCTAAAAGCCTGTCTGTTCATAGTAGGAAGCATTTTTTTTCTCCTTCTTGAATTGTTAGATTTTTCAAAAGACTTAATTAGAATCAAGCCATTCATCTACTTTAAAAGGATTTTGTGCATTTAGTTGAAGCCAACATTTGGGATTCTGGAAGATCTGACAAAGTCCAACATTTAAATCACTGAATTATTTTTAGACCAATTACTGGTTTGCCCTGTTAAGAGCAAAATCCACTTTCCAAATGATCATTTATCCTCCTTCTGCTATTTCTTTGGCCCCAAAAAAAAAAAAAGTCCTTTCAGTACCACATTATGTGTTCTGGGCAGGTGTTTCAGATCATTTCCTTTTCTCTCGTCCATTCCTCCTGCCCCCTACGCTGATTTGAATTTCTGCCCCGGCCTTTGGGGATCCAGCGATTTGACCATATTTTATTTATCAATTTTTGTAAAAGCTAATATTCAGCAGCTGTGATCTATAGTAGAATTACAATTTTCAGGGTCAAGAAGGAGTCTGATACAGGAAGGAATGAGTACAATGCTGTTAGGGGAAAAAAAGAAGAGCAGAAAAGAAAAAGAAAAGAGAAAAGGGGTTAAAAAAAACCCACACGAGTTGTCTTTAAAAATAAATGAGAAAATCGGTAATCCCACAGTCACTGCATGGAAAAAAGAAAATCAATACTTCTCTCAATTCATCTGGGCCATCCAGAATCCTTGAAACGAACAAAAGTTGTGAAATTTGTTGCCAATACCATACATCTTTCTCAGAGCGGCTGCCATCTTTAAAAATAAACTAGCTGGTGAGAGCGAGCGGGTGAGCGTGTGTTTACACGTCAGGGTACAATGTGTTTACGTGCCGCAAAAACAACAGTTTCTAATTGGGTGCAAAGTCGAACAGTAGGAGCCTTCGTTCAACCTTTGTAAAATTTTGCGTTTCTGAAGCAACCGCTCTCTGCCCAGTTCATTAGTGTGCTCTTCAGTAGCCTGTCATAGAGGATGTGCTCCATCAAAGCTGATTGACTCTCGTTTTCCAGAGAGATGTCGCAGAGTATCACCGCTCGCTCAGATCTCTTGCTATGGGGTACATGAATGGCAGGCTGCCTTTTGAAGACAGTGATTTTCCACTGATGCCTCCCAGTTGGAAATTTAGAATCTTGTCTGGTAAGACACCATATGCAAAGTAAGTCATGCCATGCAACCCAACAGTCAGGCCATGGCATCCATCACAGAACTCATCTCTTTCTCCAGTTCCTGCATAACACTTTCATAGTCCAGCTGAAACATCTACATAATGTAAATCAACTTAATTGATACATAAAACACCAAATGTACAGTAACTACACATCTACTATAATCAACTACTATAGTGTCCATCTACTGATCTATAGTCAGCTATTATAAAGCAATAGAGACATACTATATATGAATTATCTATATAGATATTAAGCATCTATCGAAGCAACCGCTCTCTGTGGTCATCTTCAGGGGCAGGCGAGCATGGAAGAGAAGAGGGACATCATACAGATTTTGTAACCTTTGAACCATCCATTCAATTGACCCTGTATGCCAACCTGCAGGGACCCCCATGCATGAATCTGCCTCCATTTCCTGTCCTGGGAGAAAAACGACAGACCAGCGCTTCCATTGGATGCACGCTCATGAATATTTAATCCATTCCCCCAGCTAAGGAGGAGGTATCCCCGAGGGGGACTGAGAGACAGACATGGGGGGGCCCACCACCGTGCCCTTTTCCAAGCGTCGCGTCAAGACAATGAAACACGCACACACACACACATACACAAGCCCTGGTGTTTATGGAGTACCATCACACACACACAAGCTTCAACCACAGAATCCAGTGCCCCCCCTCCCCAACTACTATAGTGTCCATCTAATTATCTATAGTCAGCTATTATAAAGCAATAGAGACATACTATATATGAATTATCTATATATTAAGCATCTATCACAATATAAACAGTTCCTATCTATCTATCTATCTATCTATCTATCTATCCATCCATCCATCGCTGTCAGCTATATAGCAATATAGACATTATATATGAATTATCTATCTCTACATATAGACATTTAGTGTTGATCTATCGTAATAATATCATAACTATATCTATTGTAATATATAATCTGTCTATCCATCCATCCATCCATCCATCCATGTCAGTTAATATACATCAATATAGACATATAAGAATGATCTATCTCTTCATATAGACATTTAATGTTAATCTATCGTAAACTATATGTATAATTAACTAAACGTATACACACAAACACTTGTATTTATGCAGTTAGTTCCTATATAGCAATCTATCTTATAATATATGTTAATTATCTATGTCTAGGTATATAGATATACAGATATTTATATGGTCGTTCCCAATATATACTGTCACTATCTCCAACTGAGTGACTACTACTATATAGAAATATCAACATACTATATATGAATTCCAATATATACATATACTAACTATATACATAGATCTATTTGTTTCTTTCTCAGTATATGTGTAGAAACTTCTCTAGAAGGAATCTTATAAGTGAGAGTAGGTCAGTGTAGCAGAATCGGAGGGTGGAGGTGAGCAGTGTTTCGATTATGTGATATAGGTCAGGCCTGCTTCTTTGTTCAGCGTGTAACTTCTGCCTTCGCACACACACAGAGGAGACAAAGGGAGATTGTGAGTAGCACAGGGCTGGTGGTTTGACTGGTTAAAAAGTAAAATGTACCGTGCTTAAACTCCATTCTTCTGTTCCACAAGGATCCTTTAAGACATCGGCCTGTGAACGGGGCTCAAAAAACAACATGTGAAGAAAAGTGTTGAAAAGCACGTCTAATGAGAGCAAGGACACCAGCATGGGTGAAATACAATACTGCTTTAATGACAGTATTGAACCTAGACAAGCTTTTAGTATATCTACAGAAAACACTATTCATAAAAGTAATCACCAGTTGAACAAACATAAGATTATTCTGATCATTACTGGGTCTCTGGCCTGGAGCAAACAGCCACATGTAAAGTCACACCCACTGACACACAATAGTCCACAGTGCAAACACAGTATCAGATCCGTGGTTCCAACTGATGGGTATTCACTCACATAATGGGACACACCAGAAGAAAACATAATTGATGGATGTCATGTCACATCAACTGCATTCATTATTCACAGGAGAATGAGGATATTGTCGTGTGCATTTGTGCAACACGTTTGTACAATTGCACACAGTTATCCAGATAATAAATTAAAATAATAATAAAAAGGAAACCTATTAGGCCACAGATCTCCCTACACTAACTTGAATCTATCATACTCACACACACACAAACACAAACACGGAGCCATCTGTATTATCTATAGGGTGAAATATTATCCCTGGATGTGTGAACGAGTAAAAATAGAGAGATGCAGAGTTTAAAATGTGGACCTCCCATCATGCTCTCCAGCAACCTCAGAAAAAGCACAGTCAGCGAACACTGACGCTCATTTCATGCAGGCTGCATAAAGTGACATCAATTTGAGTGTTCAAGAGAGCAATTCTACCCAACTTTGATAGTTAAAATGATAAAAAAAAAAAAAAATTATTATATTTAAATAAATATATAATATACATTAAACATTTGTAATTTTTTTCTGATTTACAGCCTTTTAATTTGCAATACTGTTTAGTTTAAGAAGTCATTTAATGTAAAAATAAAATGAGCAAAAAAGTAAATAATATTTGTTCAGTTTTCATCACTTTACAAAAAAGTTCACATAAATCTCCAATTTATTTTCCAATGAAATCTTCTATAACGCTTTTCTAACTTAGAAACTGAACTTGATGCTAAAACGCTAAACTAGCTAGCTAGATGTAAGTAAATCATGAGCAAGCGCCCATCTCTGCCGTGACCGCAGTGGGTCTTGCCTGCCTCTTTGTAGCCTGTTCTGTGATAGGAGCTAATCAGAGTCTCTTTCTCACTAAAGGCCTGCTAGCCGAAGTCACTTAGCAGGGTTAACGTCAGGCATAATGAAATATTAAAGTCTGTCTGTAACTGCCACTATTGTTGCCCCTCGGAATAAGATATAACCCATTTTTGACAAGTTTTCATCCTCCTCACATAGAAGACACTACACGCAAACCAAATCAGCTACAGAGAAGAGGGTAATGAATAATCTATTTCATATTCCAAAGGCACCCACTGCTTAGAGAGAGAGAGAGAAAGGAGGGAAGGAGACAGGGAGGCATAGAGGGTGAAAAAGAAGGATAAAAAGAAAGGAAGAGTGAAAAAGAAGAAAAACGAAGGGAAAAAATAGATGCGGCAGATGATACCGCCAGCCTGTCGAAGGTGTCACGTGACACACCTAATGTTTAAATAATAAAAAAAGGGGATATAAACAAATCATTAGCCCCCCCAATGGTTGTTTAATGCAATTTCTTAATGAACATAATAGCCACAACTAATAATGAAAGAAAATAAAAACATCTAAATGGGCCCCAACTTATCGTCAGCGCTCAATTATTTCCTTGTCAAGTTGTTATGATTTAATGAGCCCCAGTGGGACTGACGGCTGTCAGTCAGCTCTGACTTTTTGACACCATTACAACTTCAAATAGAGCCGCAGCCACGCTGCTTTTCCACCAGCCACACACTGCTGAGAGGATCTGACAGGCCCGAGTAGAGAGAAAGAGAGAGAGAGCGAGAGACAGATACAGATTACACACACACACACACACACAGACTGAGCCAGCAAAACACACCGACACACATCCAAGTCATTACACGCACAGCCGACTGATGTCTCGCATACACGCGCGCAGGTGCGGGAAACGAACGCGCTTGCTCGTCCCCCGCACGCACACACATGCGAGAAAATAAGGACAAACAAATCTCATCGCTATCGTACTTAAACGCACACGCTCTTTCTCTCCGCCGTTTGATGCAAAACCCAATCACAGAGGCCATTATCTGATGAGGTTTGTTAAACTGGCGGGATTCAGCTGCCCCTCGTCCTTTCTCTTGCTTCCTCAACTTAATGATAACTCTCAATAGGTTGGCCCCACATGGGACACACGGAGACGCACTATTTTGTTGGCCATTAATTTGGCGCTTTGAAGCTGTAGCTGTGAAGCAGAGGCAGAGAAAACCCCCCACCAGGCTGCTTCCAAAATAAGACAATCCACCCGGCCTGAAACAGAATATAGAATGCCGTCTGCCTGACGGTCCGTCTGTCTGTCCGTCAGGCACCTCGACCGGCCAAGGTGTGCGCATGCGTCCCGTGTGGAAGGGGCGTTGAGCGTGGGGTGTTGGGAAGAGAGGCGGCGGTGTGCTAATCAGCACAGTGTTCCAAAACCTAGTGAGTCACCTACATAGGCAGCATATAGGCACACTCTCTATGTGAAGGCTGAGGGGCCTAATAATATGCTGTCTTTAAGATTCCTTCGATTGAGTAAATTTTAAAACAACATTGAATATATACTTCTAAGAAAAAAAGAAATCGCAGAATGCACTGTGACAACTCTGTGTGAAAAAAGTTAGAAAGATTCAATACTGAATACTGTTATAGCTCAATGTAATTAAAATGGTTCATTTTACCCAATATTTGTGTGCTTTGTATTTTTATGCTTATTATAGTACTGTGTAATTAGCTTAGCAACATGCTAATAGCTAACTCGATTCACTAACATGGATTATCTGTCTTTATGCTTGACACATTGCCATTAGCTTAGCAACATGCTAATATTGAAATGGCAAACAAAATGAAATGTTGATGGTAAGTATAACTGATTCGCTAAAATCGATTATTTGACTATGTTTAAAACATTGTCGGTAGTTTAGCAAAACATTAACAGCTTACCTTTTTATATATATAAAAAAAAAACATCCAAGATGACAAATAAAGTAAAATATTGATTATAAATATATCTGATTTGCTAACACTAAATATTATTTACCTTTATGCTGAAGGGATAGTTTACCCAAAAATGAAAATTCTGTCATTAATTACTCACCCTCATGTCTTTCTAAACCCTTAAGACCTTCATTCATCTTTGGAACACAAATTAAGATATTTTTGATGAAATCCGAGAGCTTTCTGACCCTGCATAGACAGCAATGCAACTGAAACGTTCAAGGACCAGAAAGGTAGTAAGGACATCGTTAAAATAGTCCATGTGACATCAGTGGTTCAACCTTAATTTTATGAAACTACGAGAGTACTTTTTGTGCACAAAGAAAACAAAAATATTGACTTTATTCAACAATTTCTTCTCTTTCGTGTCTCCCCCTTTTTGGGCCTTGATCGTGGTAGTTGTGTTTTGCGGTCTATACAGGGTCAGAAAGCTCTCGGATTTCATCAAATATATCTTAATTTGTGTTCCGAAGATGAACGAAGGTTTCACAGGTTTTGAACGACGAGTAATTAATGACAGAATTTTTTACTTTTGGGTGAACTATCCCTTTAACACACTGTTATTAGCTTAGCAAGCTTAGCTTTTTCAAACCAATTGTGAAGTTGGTCTCCTATGTGTTCAAAGTTGCTGACTATGTAGAGGGTTTTGAATCAGTCATTTATGAGGTTTAATTTCAGCTAGTGATGCTGCCTTAGATGTCAACTGCCTACGTATGCACAAAACAACTCACTGGGTTTTGGAATTGCGCCGGAGTGTATGGCAATAAACATAAATATATGAAAAAATACAAAGGAATCCTCACATAAAAATCAGATAAACTAACAGAAATTAATTGTACTATTAGTACACAGTCATTGTTACCTTCTCTCTTATAGACTAATACTCAACCAGCAGGTGAAAGCCTGGAGCAGACTCACAAATTTAGCATATTTCCATATTGATGCTTGCTAATTGGTCCCCCTATAGGAACAATGAAGAACATTTGCAACAGCATTGTCACAGTAGAGACAAATGATATAATTTTAATGACAAATACTAATGGCTAAAACAAATTCCAGATAAATCGAAAGAAAGTTACAGCAAAAAAATACATCACAATTCATCTGAAACGACAAATAAATACAAGAAACATTTCTTATTAGTACGACTGACTACAGTTACTATCATGCTGTCAGATTTGATTAGTAAAGGTAAAAGTGGACATGGATGTTTTCTTGTTCAAAGCAGTCCCGCTGGTTTAACTAAACACATGCGAGGTCTTTGCTGACCTTAGAGGAACAGCGTGAGAAGCTACTAATCCTGGATGAAGGGGGACTGAGAGATGGGCGCGTGACCTTTGGGCTGTGTGTAGTGTGTGATTCTGCACCATGTGCTAAATGGTACTGCACCGGGGGCCTTGCCTTGTGTACGGCTCACACACACACACACACACATACACCTGATGGATGGGATTTTACTAGTAGCTTTACAGAAAAATAAAAGTAAACATTAAACTGCAGGTTATGACATACGTTGATGTTCGTCTTCATGTTCTTCATCCATCTGATGTTCTCATCATGGTCCTCGTGTCCACACGTCTGTGTTGGGTTTGTCTATGGGTCGGTAAGTTTTAAAAGTAATGGACGCAGCATAAATATAAGGGGAGAGAGGGTGAGAACGGTCCCGCTCCGCTCGAGAGCAGCGAGGAAAGGCCCCCTGTCACTGCCCACCAGGAATGATTCATGTGAACAATTTGTCCTAATTACTCCAGCCCAACACTTTTGTCACTATTAATCTTACACACACGCTCGTACACACTCACACATGCACGCATAAGGCCAGTCAGTGGAGATCAGTGCCCTCGCAAATTGAAATAGATGGCCAAGACGACGGTGAGGAGGATGATGGCGCCCAGGATGAAGACCAGGACACGATTCTGAATGATCCTGTGGGTGAGGAGAGGGAGAGGTGGAGAAAAAGAGAAGACAAAAGAAAGAGATTTCATGTTAAGTAAATTAATTAGACAATAGTAAAAACCACAGATTTAACATTTTCACACAAAATAGGCATGCATGTGATCGAGTACATGCACTGCATCAAAAATGAATTTATTTATCCTGACTCAACTCGATAAACACATTTCACTTCAGTCAGATCTGTCTTTTAAAAAAATAAAATAAAAATAACAAACAGGCTTTCGTGCAAAACATGTCACACGGTGTGACAACTTTGCCCTTTTCCTCTCCATCTGTCTGCAGACACGCTTAAAGCATTTACTTTTCTCTGAAAAGTAAAAAGTGTGGCTTGTGGCGTTCCTCCAGCTAATAAATTTCACATATTTACTGATGGAATTCTCCATAAAATCCACTTTCCTATTGTCACATGACCAAACCAAAAAGGCAATTTGTGCCTGCAGGACTTAATAGATTCACTCGGTCTTTCACTAAATTCTACACATTAATTGCATTTTCATTTACTAAATGTTATGGCCAATAATTGTGATTTCAGCTAGAAGTTCACTAAATATCGGTCTGGAATTTTCATATTGAACAGTATTTGAAATCTAATTGTGGACATTTATTTCTTCCTGAGGTCTCAAAATGAATAGATATGCATATTACATATAGTAAGTCTATAAGTCTATGCAAAATATTATTACAACTTAAATAACTGTTTTCTATTTTAATATAGGTTTAAAATGTAATATATTACTGTGATGGCAAAGCGTCTTCAGTGTCACATGATCCTTCAGAAATCATTCTAATATGCTGATTTGGTGGTCATTTCTTCTTATTATTAATGTTTGAAAAAAGTTGTGCTGCTTAATATTTTTGCGGAACATTATGTATTTTTTCAGGATTCTTTGATAAAAAAGCAAATAAAAAAATACACATTCTCCCCAAATCACAAAATGCAGAAAAAAGGAGTGTTTCCATTACAGATTTGTGCAAAACTTTTGCGATATTTTATAAATGTCTATAAAAAAAACTATTGCGTAATGACTCGTTTCCATAAACTGATGTTATGCGACTAAAACGCAAGTTTTTCCTCTCGCGACAAGTCATGGCGACGGATGTTGGTAGGTTTACGTATATCGCAGCAACCGCACAAGCCATTATTTAAAATCGAAGGAGACGTATGCGTCTATCTTTAACAAAATTTTAAAAAAACTTTTTTCCGATATATGTGAGTTTTTGCTAAATTGACGTGTTGCCATTCGGCGTATTTTCAATTCGCAATTTGAAGGGTAATGGAAACGCAGCTAAAGTAATTCTGTTCGTCTCTACACAAAAGTACCAAAAGGAGCCAAACAAACTGTTTGAAAAGTGGCAAAGTGGTACAAAGCGGGTGTGTGGACAGTACAGTGAGGGTGAGAGCGGGAGTTGTAGGGTTGAGACCCTGGGATGATCTCTTGGGGCGAGTTTCTGTCTCCTGTGTCATTCCTGATAAATGACAGAATTATCCCATGTGCTGACATGTGGAGAGAGCAGGACCACTGTCCACTCCTATAAGCAGGAGATGAATAACTCACACACACCAATTCATCACCACTGCAGCCGAGCAGCACTCCGCCACATCCTACACACACATCTAACGCATATAGAGATGCACAATGAAGAAAGCAAAATGGCATTACAACACACACCTCAATGCTGCTGCTCAAAACCGAATAGTCTATGCTCTGAGATGTTTATTTTGTAAAGATAAACCATCAGAGGCTTTTCCACTGCATTGACAAAAGGTGTGTTCTGATTGGACGCTGGGCCGGCATAATTCATAATTGGGAGTGCATGCTTGGAGAAGGACATTAATCAGAGCATGTTTAGCAAGGCCAGATCTCCCACGTCTCTTTAAGTAACATTCATTATTTACACTGGCTACACACACACACATAAACAAACTCCAAGCAAGAGGACAGACTGTTCATGATGTTCAGAGATGTGCTGGTGCCCAAAGGGACAGGAAACAGCCGTGGGAGAGGGACGAATGGGAATTCTTGGGTCTGTATAAAGAATGTGTGTTATAGGATGGTACAACTGATTCTGTGATCAACACCACTGGAGGTAAATTATGTCAAGATCATGCAAACCTTATGGTTTTGCCACTTACTGTCAATCAATATTGAGATAAAGTACAGCACTCTTCAAAAGGGTCACTAAGATTTTTTTTTTTTAAATAATTTAAAGCTTTCTTTCAGCAAGGATGCATTACATTGATCTAAAGTGGCAGTAAAGACATTTATAATGTTACAAAAGATTGCTATTTCAAATAAATGCTGTTCTTTGAATATTCTATTCATCAAAGAACCCTGAAGAAAAATAAGTATCAGTTTCCCCACAAAAAAGAATAAGCAACTGTTTTCAACTTTGATAATAAATTTTTTTTTAACTTGAGAACCGAATCAGTACATTAAAATGATTTCTGAAGAAGCATGTGACACTTAAGACGAGAGTAATGACTGCTGAAAATCCAGCTTTGCCATCACAGAAATGAATTAAAAGTATTATTTTAAATTGTAATAATATTTCAAAATATTACAGTTTTTATTGTATTTTTGATCAAACAAATGCAGCCTTGGTGAGCATAAGAGATTTCTTTGAAAAACATTACAAAAAATCAAACAGTAGTGAAGCTGACTGACTATCTTGTGATCTCACTGCTCTTTATTATAAAAGAGATTCTAAATTTTAATTGGATACTATATTAATGCTCTAATGTTGCTTTGCAACCATAGAACAGCCCACAGAAGAACTTATTATTTTCATTAATTAATAGAATTTTCGATGAACACTCTCACAGTGATTTTACCATGGTAAAAAGTTTTTTTTTTTAACTTGCGTATGGTATGTTAACACAACCTTTTGAGGCATAGTGCTTTATTCTGTACAGATTTATGAGAGAGAAAAAAAAAACTTTTAACTCATAAATCAACTTCGACTAACCTTAATTTTCTGACCAAAGGCTCAGCTGTAGATTTTTGACTGAAGTGCAAGAGATTAAATACAGTGTGTGTGTACTGTATGTGTGTGTGTGTTGGTGTGAGTGGTTCAGGGGCCAGGCTGAGCTGTTAGCAGTAATGTAGATTAATCTGCCTTTGGTGAGGCTGCTCTGACAGGCCCTTGAGGGTGGGCGGAGAGGCCCCGGGCAGCCCCGCATCCAGACACAGAGGGAGAGCAAGAGTGAGTGAGTGGCCCAGTCATCACAGAGAGCAGCCATGCTTCCCTCACTTCAACAGCCCAGTCTTACACTCTGAAAAACACACTGGAAAGTGCATGAATCTCTTCACAGAAATTCGTTATAGTTTGAGGAACATAGTTGGGGAAGTAATTCATCCTGTCGTGTGTGAGAGCTCATATAGTCATTGATGCAAGGGAACTTTTGTCTGTAAACTTTAAAATCTTCCCCTGTAGCAGTCCCTTTCAACCGCAACTAAAAATAACCACGAATGGATCTCAAAGAACAGAAGTACTAAAACTATTTGTACCCCTTTTTCACCTCTCTTAGAACTAGCCTGCATTTTCACAGATTTGAAAACCAAATGATGACGCAACCGGCTGTTACTAAATAATCTGCACACAAACAAACAAGCCACAATACTTTCTTTGTTTACAAGCCTTGCTTCTAGTTTGAGAACACATTTTGACATCTAAAGTAATTTAATGGAGTGTAATCATAAACTGGCTTTGATATAATGGCCAGAATTTATTTAAATATACAGCGCAATGAATAAATTTAATAGTATTCTGATTGCATATATGATATTTGTAAATTATATAATTAATAATATAATAAAAATACTTTTTAAAAATATGAAAATAGAAATAACAATTTATTGAATATATTACAATAAATTATAATAACATTAAAATAGAAACAATAATTTAATAAGAATAATAATTGTATTAAATTAAGAGATGCTTGAACAGTAGTGTATATAAAACAAATATATAAAAATTAAATACTATAGAATAAAAATAGTACGTTTTTTTCTTTTAAATATTTTTACTGTATTATATTAAATATTTTAAATATATTTCTTTACAGTTCAAATGATATTTTATGTTATTTTGGAAGCTGTACTTGACTCCCCATCTCTGACATTTCTGATTCCTGGGGAGCAGAACATTACAAATTTTTTTTTTTTTTTTTTTTACACCTCAAATCTGCCTTTTCTTTGGTGGATACACCTGGACTAGATTGGAAACTGCAACCCCCTGTTTGTGGAAAAAGGGGTATTGGATACTTCTGTAGCTAATCTATGGCTCCTCCACCTCCAGTCTCACCTGGGTTGAATCACATTAATATAAAGGGAGGACAGAGACAGAGACAGCAAGAGCAGGAGAAGGGTTGCATCTGATGCCTGTCTTATGGAGGTTCTATCCCATGCTGAACCATGTCCGGACAGAACAGAGCAGGACCCATCAAACCGCATCCATCCTCTCTGTCAAACACATGACAGAGGCTGGAAGAGACCTGTTCATGTTGTCACAGCTCATAGCTCAGGGTAAACCTTCTCTTACACGTTCACTTTTTCTGTCTCTCTCTCTTAGCTTAGTATGGAAAAAGAACCAGAGGTTCAAAAATGCACATGTAAAATAAAAAAAATAAAGTTTGCTTCAATGTAGCGTATGAAGTAAAAATCAAAACATTAAAACTTCATACAGAACAAGACACATATCCCTGCTCAACTAATATTAAATATTAAACACCTCAAGAATTCACACTTTTTAAATTGTTAGCATAATCTCATGTACCAATAGAAATGTATCATGTCTAGTTGGGCCAGAAGTAAGAGTAAGATTCCACGCAGAATGATGCAAGTTCAATTCCCACAATGGAATAAATTAATTTATGCTTTTTTTTAATGAACCAAACTTCAACTCTGCTAGATCACATTTGGTTTAGTTTTAGTTAGTGATTTTACTGACTTGACTCAATTGACCTCCAAATCGTGATGAACCCAGTTGCTTCAGACAAACCTAATTACAAACTAACTACAACTGCTACATAATATTAATATTACACTGTACCTATAGTAATTTATCTCTATTAGTAATCACAAATTAGTTTTGTGTCAGTAATTTTGTAAATGATTTTGAAATAAGTGTCTGATGCTCACAGGATTTTTTGATCAAAAATACAGTAAAAACAGTAACTCACAAACACAAACACACACACACAAACACAAACACGCACAGGTTTGTTTTTGTGAATTGTAGGGACTCTCCATAGGCGTAATGGTTTTTATACGGTACAAACCGTATTTTCTATCGCCCTACACCAACCCTACACCTAAACCTACCCCTTACAGGAAACTTTCGGCATTTTTAGATTTTCAAAAAAACTAATTCTGAATGATTTATAAGCCTTTTGAAATAGGGGGACACTCAAAATGTCCTCATAAATCACCTTCTTTTGTAATACCTATGTCATACCCATGTCATTATACAAATTTGTGTCCTCATAAATCACAAAAACACGCACACACACACACAATACTACACAAACCTATTACAATAATAAAAAAAGTTTTAGCATTATTTCCCCAGTCTTCAGTGTCACGTGATCCTTCAGAAATCATTCTAATATGCTGGTTTGCTGCTCAAGAAACATTTATTATTTTCACTGCTAAAAACACTGCGGCGCAATATTTTTTGTAGAAACTGTGACACTTTTTTTGTAACATTATTCAATTCTTTACTAAGGCTTTTGATCAATTAAATGCTTTCTTGCTTATCAAAATATTTTACTGACCCCGAACCGTTAAACAATACTATATTTATAACTTTACATTTATCACGAGAATACAATGATCCACTGCATTTGTCCCATTCTCAAAAACTTTCTGAAAGAAAATCAGTTCAAAATAAATTTGGATAAAGGGAAGAAAAAATCATGTTATGTCAGGAGGAATCTACAGATTTTTCATATTTTTCCCCCTTTTTTAATTTCATGAATCAAGACAAAGTCAATTATTATTCTTTGGTTTGTATGAGGGGCCTCGGACCCTCAAGCCCCCCCCCTTCAACTTGAGCCCCTACAGTTGAGAACCTCTGGCTTAAGTACACTGTGACTTTCTCACTGTGAGGCACACAAGTCGAGAACTACAGTATATGTGTGCAAGCACTGCCAAAATAACTCCTTCCAAAACCAGCAGACAAAATTAAACTGAGTCAATTGGGTTAAAAACATAAGTCTAACCTCAAATGCACAACGCCAAAGAACGAATGACTGTGTGTGCGTGTGTGTATGTCTGTGTGTGTGTGTGAGAGAGAGAGAGAGAGAGAGAGAGAGAAAGCGAGTTCAAGCTACGAAAAGTCCATTTATCAGTGGAGGAGGTAGAGGAGACAGAGACAGATGAAAATAATGAGGAGTTTTCTGTCAGGAAAGATTTACAAAATTGTACCCACGTTATTAAAATTTAAAACCTTTTTCCCCTTCTTTCCCACAATTTTTTTTCTCTCTCTTACACTCTCAGTTCCCCTTATTAGTAGCCCTAATGAGGGCAGTGGTACACCTCTACGCCAGGGTGTGTGGGGGGAGGTGGGTGACCGAAGTTTACCCCATTCTAAAAGCCCCAGCACCACACACACTCTCATATACACACACACACACACACACACACACACACACACACACATCATATAAAGTCCAAAAGATTGAAAATAGCATTTTAATCATTTAAACCTCTTAATAAACTGCAAGTTTCAGGATTCTGAAGCCTTTAACACAGCACAATGTATAATGTATGAGAAATACTTCATATTCTGCTCTATTTCTTGGTCACTATTCGTATTTGTGAGATTAACTTACACCCATTTGTGTGTGTGATTTCTTTTCAAGCAGATAAAAACAATCACAGACTGTGTGAGGTTGTCAGTATTTTCTTTTTTTTCATACAAACCAGGTATTGTACTTCACTGGAGCACGATAGAAACAAAAGAAGTGAAAGTGGGAGGAGAGTCAGCAGGATCAATGTGTTCACTAATGGTCTGACTGATGGACATGATGCTCTGTGTGTGTCGGTATGGTGGAGGGAGGCCTGTAGAACTGATCCTGTGTTGGAGTGTGTGATCACACACTAACAAAGATAAATGTTTTAGCAGGGCTTCTCAGCTGCCATACTGTACTGTACATGTCAAAGCGGCCTTTAAACCACCTTACCTGTCAATACCTCAGAGCTTTAGATGTAATAAAGACAGGCAATAGCGTTCTTTGTAGTCTCTTTCAGAGTGACGTAGAGAGAGTCAGCATTAGCAACCGTGATGGAACTAGCAGCTGTCAGTAAGAACTGGACTAAAGGGGGATTTTGAGATTTATGGTAATATTACAGTTATGTTTTGATGACTGATATATTGCTCAATCCAATAAATCGGCCAAAATTTTGCAATTTATTAGCCAATAAGTATATAAATATAAATAAATATACTCACCATCTTACCAATTATGTGTTTTCAATAATTTTCCTAAAATTACACTATATATACACTAAAATATACACTATAAATACAATCCTTTTCTTTCTTTTTTTTTGAGGTTGAAGTTGGTTGAGAGAATGATGATCCTGAGTGTGCTAAATACTAAGGGCCAGATTTACTAAACAGGGCAAATTAGCGTTAGAGCACAATACCATAAAAGCGCAGATGGGAGTGGAAAATTCTGAGCGTGGTTTACTGACAAGGCGCACATTAAAGAACACAGGCGCAACATCTCATTTCTGTAATGACCAGCGCAATCTACCAAAAGCAGCGCAAATTATGCTTTAAGACATGCTTTTTTTGGGCCGTTAAATAATGACGCAAATACCAGTAATTTGAAGAGCGCAAGCGTTAGTAAATCATGTTGCGTGATTCATTTTAATACTCTCCTCCCATAAATTTTGCATCTGAAAGGGAAACTCCTACAAATGCATATTCAATAAGGTCAGGCGCAAAAATAACTGTCCACGCCTTTTCAGCACTAGTACTATTTTTACGCCAAAAGACGGCTTGTGCTGGTGCAAGCTGTTAGTAAATCTGGCCCTAAGTTTTAATTTGTAAAAAAAAAAAATACTTATCGGTCATCACTGCCATCTAAGCATTGGTCTCTGCATTCGCTAATAAAAACCTGTTAAAATAAGTAAGAGCGTGTATATCATGTGCAGTACACGGGCAGAGCATAAAAAGGAGCAACTTTACAAGACTTTCAAGGCTTAATTAAACACACACACACACAAGAACGCCAGGGGAAACAAAACTGCATTTAATTGCATGTAATTGACATAAAAAGTCCCCAGCACTATGTAATTCCCAAAAGAAAAACCGTAGTTTGCCCTCCAGAGCATTCAGAAACACATATACACACCCACACACACCATGGCTACTTTAACAGGGCTGAAGTGTATAATAGAGCCGTTAAATAAGGGTTTATTAGTGTGATTATGGGGTGGTGGAGCTTGCTGCACTACTCTTATCATCTGGAGCTGGATTCAGGAGTGAAGTTGCTCCAATCAGTGAGGACTGACTGTCCTATCACACATCGTTGTGTCGATTCAGGTAGACTATCGCGGAACTTTGGTTAGCACAGATGAATCATGAGATGTTGCCAGTGCTGTGACTGTGAATGCTTCCTAATGATTTCACTCCATATCTCTCTTTCTCACTGTCATCGTGTCTATCATCGGAACTACACGTCATTTTTGCAACCCACTCATGGATAAGTCTGCTTCTTAACATGGATCAACAAACTAAGACGAGTGTAAAAGGTTATAAAGGGAATTGCTGAAGAGAGAGCACCAACACATGAGCATGAATATTGTACACATACACACAGGCTGAGACTGGCAAATCACACGGCCCCGTTCAACTCGTAGCGCTCCAACTCTGAAAGACAAATGAGCTATTGCACATTTGGAGCAGCACGTGTGTCGGGAAGCTGTCTTTATGAGCTACACACACACACACACACACATACATAACGAACACTTCTATGCCACACACTCATGTATTTTTTATTGCCCAGCTAACAATCTGACTAGAATCCTAGACTGGGATTTTAGACCCCTACAGGAGGAAAGAGGGAGGGATGGAGAGTGAGAAGTAAAAAGAGGGGGATAGACAGAGAAGATGAGTTTAGAATCAGGTGCTATTTAAAAAAGGTTGAGACAAAGAAACGGAGAAATGCTTTGTTGGCGCCACTTCTTGGAATCTCTTTTGCATGCAACAGATTCCAGCAGCTGTAGTCTGCTGTCGTGGAGTGTCCAAACGAGATTCCCTGCTCCCTCTAATTTTCTGGTAGCCCAGGATCATTCTTCTAACTGGCACTCGGCCAACTTAGTAGCAGTCTCTGTATTTCTGTTCCGAAATGTAGTGAGCTGCCTACGTAGATGGTATTTTACAGCACGTAGGCACATTCCGACATGAGATATACCTCCTATGTATATTTTAAATTCATTTAAATTGAATAATGCTTTTAATTTTACTTTTAAGCAAGGATGCAGTAAATTGATCAAAAGTGACATTATAGACTTTTACATAGTTACAAAAAAGCTGTATTTAAACAAACAAAACAAAAAAAAGTCAGAATCCTGAATAAAAATATATCATATTTGCCACCAAAACATTTCAACATGGACAATAATAAATTTTTATTGAGCACCAAATCAGCATAGTAAAGTTATTTTAAATTATAATTGTTCACAACATTACTGTTTTTACTGTATTTTATATAGTAATAATAATAATAATAATAATAATATACAGGTATTTTTTCTTAAATGATTTCATTATAATTTCATTTAATTTAAGGACTGTCACACTGAGGCCCATTCAAAAAATTTTGGTGCATGACGTACTCAATTTTAGCCAATATTTGTGGTTATTCTGTATTGCATTTTGTAGTTAACTTAGCAACACGCTAAAGTCAAACTCCATTGAAATCAATTATGAGTTAAGTCTATTCTGTACTTTGTTATGTGGCTGCCTGTGTAAAGTGTCACTCACTTATGTGTTCTATTTCAATTAGGATGCTGCTTAAGAAGTCTAGGTAGGCAGCTCACTATGTTTTGCACCAGAATGTCTTTCTTCTTCCAACTTTTTCAGTTCTTTCACTCTGGCTTTGTTAACTTCATCCCACCACTTTCTCTTATTCTATAAAACTCAGGAATTTCACAATTTCATCATTCTTCACTTATCTTTGCCTTTCCCTTTTTTTCTTTTCTCTATCTCTGGTTAGAAGGAGGGTGTTGATGTCAAAAACGAGGTAGAGGATTATTGTATATCTCAGGAACATTCTCAAGGAGGGCATGCCTGTGCCTCACCGCAGCCAATAAGAAGGCAGTAAATATTATGTCTGAGGCCATGTCATGGGTAAATGTGCCAAGGCAGCAGTCAGCATACCACTACTAATCCTGACTTCCCAGCACTCAATGCAAGAAACTTCAGAGAAAACAGAAACCCTTGCTTGGCTGCCACATATCCCTGCTGCTCTGCGTTCTCCCAGAACCGGTGAACAGGTAGATGTGCCTATTTGAAATAACAGCGAATTTGAGGCTGTGACAGATAATACTGTATAAGCATTGCATAAAACTGGTAGGTTTTTTCATTAGGCCTTCGGGACCAAGCCTTTCCATGAACTCAACACAGGACACGCCACTGGGGTGGTTTAATGGACCAAACCACAAGCAAACAAGGTTTCAACAGGCTATAGACTTTATCTGTACTTGGAGACATATCACTACTTCCTGCTGTTGAATTTTTGCAATCTTTGACATGCAAATGAATTACAAATCCCAAATCCTGATCTTAACATCGTAACTGCACATTACTATTACATTTTAGTTGCTAGCTAGAAAAAACAGTTTGTCTGGAGTGCTTACAGAAACATAAGGTAAGTATGTAAAGCAGCACTGTCTTTAACTCCTGACGTCCTATGCTCTGACCTACCAGGCCGAGCCGGATATTGAGACTTACTCGCGGTGTAAAACGATCCCTTCGCAGCGCTCCAGGTTGACTGTGAATACAACGGCATTTATAAAAGCGAGATAAATTACTTTCACACAATTTGGGCGCGCTGCTAAGATTTCCGACACAAAAAGTGGCTGCATTCCTCGAGGGAAGCAGCTGGTGATTGTATTACCAGGCTTGTTGAAAGGGTGTAACACTAGCCATGGAAGCATGGGCCTCCAAAACTATGATGCACATAAATTTTTATTGTTTATTCAGTATTGAAATCTCATTAGAACTCATAAATCAGTGGTATGTGTTGGCTAGTGACTTTCACGGAGAGGAGAGGAAAAAGGAAACAAAAGAAAGGTTGAAGTTCTGGATGTTCTGTGCTGGGCGGGTCTGACCTGAGGCAATAGTTTGTAACATCTCAGTATTTTGTTACACTAACAAAATCAAGTTGAAAAGATCCAGTAGAGAGAATGTCTAATTTCTAAGAGAAACGTACGCTACACTATTTAATATCAGTTTTATAGACCAAAACGGACCTTTTTTGGCATTACTCAAAGCGAATTCCATGCAACACTCCAAGTTGTTACTGTTTTTTTCTTCCAAAAGTCAAGAGACACGCTCTTTCCTTTTAATAACAAGCTACTTTACATAACATCATGCCGACATGTTTAGTTTAGCCAGAAGCCAAAGTAATAATCTCCACTCCCTCTAGTACATCCATTCACCCCGTGTTATGCTCTACAAGACCAGCGATACACATACTGCAGC
This sequence comes from Sinocyclocheilus rhinocerous, assembly GCF_001515625.1. Lineage (NCBI taxonomy): Eukaryota > Metazoa > Chordata > Actinopteri > Cypriniformes > Cyprinidae > Sinocyclocheilus > Sinocyclocheilus rhinocerous. Next base: position 3,387,178 of record NW_015642053.1, on the reverse strand, counting down.
AAAGCGGCCATTTAGAGCAGGGATGTAATAACCAAATGTTTATTTTATGGTTTTCAAAGTTAACATGTAAATGTGGTAAATGATACAGTATATTCTTGAATATGTCAACACAACTATTCAATAAGACATTTTAACTGTTCTGCTGGATTTCTAAAAAATTATTGGAGCACTCATTTATCAGCAAATGATGGAGAACTAACAAAAACTTTTTTTTTTATCATGTACATGCATTCTATGCTTTGCAAACATGTATAAAGGTACAGTCACATTTAGTTTTTAGTCAATGAAAATCCATGCAGATTATGCAGCAGGTCCAAGTTGGTCACATGAATTTGTTGAGTTGACTAACAGTGAGTTGCTCTGTTTAAAAGTAACTGTGTGAACTTCATACATCACTACACTATTGGCAATATACCTCTTTACCTGTGAAATTTCGCTAATATGACCCCACCTTCATACATTTTAAATAAATATAATAAAACATAAAATAAAAACTTTCAACACATTTAATTATTAGTGTAAACATCAAATTATAAATTTTAATTAGGCAAGTAGACACTGGCCTGACCAGGAAAGCAGAACAAATCCTTACTGCTGAGCCTGAACATGTAAGATTATGTCCATAATGTTTAAGTAAAGAGCTTTATTATTGAATCATTTGCATTTGGATTTGTATACTTCGACGCAGTTTGAAAAATACAGAATATGTTTTTGTGTGAATGTGAAGTGTACAGAGTGCTGTTGATGAAACTGACACAGAGTGGGCAAACATAATCACGTTACTTAGTTCTCTTGGAACTGAATGTGATTGCGTGTTGACAACAAAAAGAATGAGAATAAACATTGAGAGTATGATACAAAACTCAAAACAGCACAAAAAAAAAACCTTCCTCTTGCTCGCTTCTGCAGCCTTGATCTCAAATTGCTACTGATTTGATACTGAGCATCAAGAAGAAACCTGACAAAGGCCTGCGGTGTGAACCCACACTAACAGGAAATCAGTACCATGTAAAAGACATAACCATGGCATTGCATGTCTTTAGAGTTGAGAGGAGAGGTCATCATGTGTGGCCAAATATGGAGAGGAACTTGAAAAGACAAGGATACAATCAAAATGGGTTGGAGGGTATATAGAGCAGGTTATGCTTTTGAGAGGGAGCCTTTCAAATTCCTATCCATGAGATAAAAGCTTTTAGAAAACAGCACTTAATCAGCTCAATGCTTCAGCCGTCCTTGCCATGCTAAGTCAGCAGAGTCACGAAAAGGAGCATCTTAGTGTCCAAGATGCATTTCAGAAAGACAAATTATGTGACACCAGATTTCTAAGCAAGGGCACCTGGAATGATGTCACAAGTGTGGTTAATGAACTAGCTGTTTAAAGCAGGGAAAGCGAGGGAGAGAGGAGAACAGTGACAGACCTTTCTGGCACCTTCTCTCTCAAATAAACACAAACTTCAGCCTTGAAGCTGTTGTTGTGTTCCCACTTCTATCCTCGGGCGATTCTGACTGCATGAGGATGAGGTTGCACTAATGGAGAGATGGGGAAAAATAACATTAATAGGAGAAGCAAAGCCCTTGACTTATGCCACTGCAAGGTCGACAAAAAAAATAAAAAAAAACTCAAGACATCCGAAAAACAGATGGAAAGAAGTTTGAAACATCTGGAGATTGCAAAGGATCGAAACAATAAAGATAAACGATATTTTTTAGATTTTCTGAAGAAAATGAGAGAGGTGTCATGATGCTAGAGAGGCAGCCAATTGGTTACTATTATGTTTTTGGGTGGTTTGTAAGTGGTTATACTAGCCCAAGTTAAAAGAGACTAACCCAAGTCTGTATGACATTCTAGGCACTAGTTATAGTCCTACTTTGTTCGTATTTACAAGTTTGGTCATTTGAATACAGTACAGTATAGTGTTAAATAATAAATTATTTAAAACTATAACGAAAAATGCTTGTTGACGACAATAAGGTCAATAAAAGATAACTGTGACTATATCAACATGCAATATCACTTACGAAAAAAAAGAGACTAAAATGTATTTTAAAAAACAAAAACTATACCACAATCTCTCTTTATCTTTGTTGAAAAAAAGTAGACAATATTATTGCAGACTGCTGTTCAAGCCTCTACTACATAAGCTTTCATGTGTGTGGTTGCCAGATATCAAGAATTCAAACCTGGACATTAGAGTTAAAAGGATAAATTTTATGCCCGAAATGGTGCTTAATTTTTGTAATCTGGCAACCATGCCCATGCACTCAGTCTTCATTACAGAAGCACCGACGATGATCTGAAAACACAACAAAAAAGTAAGATGAAGTTTAGCAATCTCCATGTGAGATGTTCAGTTTAAATGAAAGTTTCATTCAGCCTGTCTGTGTTCTGTCATGAGATCTCGACTATATTGTTTGCCATTGTAGTAGCTGAATAAATGCACATACTCAATCACTGTTGTTTTAATAGAGAAACATTATTGCAATTTGGAATTATTGGAATTACTTTTTTTAGTTTGTTTTTGCCAGTTTTCATAATGTAGACAGAGAGAGTGCGTTTCTAAGTCTTTTATATTAATTTATATATTAAATAGCTTATTTATTATATGATTTAAAAAAAAAACCTTGCTACGTGTACTGCATTAAGCTAACTGAGACTTGTTATAGCACTTGCATATCATTGCTCTTTTGTTGATTTTGATTGCTTCCATTGTCCTCATTTGTAAGTCGCTTTGGATAAAAGCGTCTGCTAAATGTCTAAATGTAAATGTAAATGTAAATAGCTTACAATAAATCAGTACACTAGATGAGGTAAAATAAACCATGTGTATGAGTCCACATTCTATTAATTTGTGCTTATCGGTGAAAGTGCAATACCTGAAATGTAAAAATACATTTCTCAAAAGACAACAATCATTGCGATTATAATTTTGAGAAAAAAAAAGAAAAAGAAATGATCAGTTTAACCATTATACAGCATGACGAAAATGCTCAGACATTTAGGGCCATATTTACTAAACAGGGCAAATTAGCGTTAGAGCGCAATTCCATAAAAGTGCCAATGGGAGGGGAAAATTCTGCGTGTGATTTACTGACAAGGCGCACATTAAAGAACACAGACGCATAGAACACCGAACTCATTTCTATTACCAATCTACCAGGAGCAGCGCAAATTGTTTTAAGACATGCTTTTTTGGGCGTTAAATAATGGCGCAAATACCAGTAATTTGATGAGTGAAAAAATGGTAGTAAATCACATTGCGTGATTCATTTAAATACTCTCCTCCCATAAATTTTAAGTCTGAAAGGGAGACTCCTACAAATGCATATTCAATAAGGTCAGGCACAAAAATAACTGTCCACGCATTTTCACCACTAATTCATCACTGCGCGTCTTTAGTAAATCCTGACAGTACTATTTTAACGCCAAAAGACAGTTTGCACTGGCGCAAGCTGTTAGTAAATCTAGCCCTTAGTCGACTAAAACTTGACTAAACAAAAACAGGACAAGTATGGCTAAATACGATAATAACTAAAAAGAACATTTGACACCAGGACTAAGACTAAGATTAATTTAAAAGACTAAGACTAAATTAAAAATGGCTGACAAAATTAACACTAGTATTGTAAGTACATTCTCCTTCTACAAATTGATGAATAAAGAGTGTGCTTTTTATTCAATTTACGTAGGTTTTGTAAACTGAACTGCTATATATTCATAATTGTACGATTGTATGTGACATCCATAGCGTTCACCATGGTAGCAGCAATAGATGCATGTAGTTCATGCTTATTTGAATTTTGTTTAAAATGGCTTTTTTATGTACAAAATACGATGTAACAATTCAGCTTACACTACCTCCAAAAACTGGATAAAAACTTTAAAAAAACAAAAAGCACCTTATGCACATTTTTTATTCATCACCATCTTGCTCCGACCAAAGTAATTTGATCACACCTGAAGCTCTAATCATGACTTTCCAACTCATGATACAAACTTGAAAGTAGTGATCCTTGCCTGCTAGTAAACACCACTACTAAAAATTCCTGTGTGAGAATGAATGATTTTTCAACCCATTCTGCTGTCAACTAAACTGTCCGTTTCTACACCGAGCACATCAGTCGAACACCAGCTCATGCTGCGGAGAATCTTCCTTGCACATTCCTGCAGCAGAGCTTCAGAAACCACAGTGTCATCCGACAGCTTTCCACTTGACACTACAACAGGGGGTTTAGTCACTTTAAATAATCCATGTCGTTCCATTAAAATTGCAGACCCTTCTCTTCCTCTTACAAAACGCAGAGAAGAATCTCGTCCCTGGGCTGGAGCAGGCTACTGGAGAAAGCGAGAAGCAGAGAGAGAGGGAGAGGAAACGTAGGAAAGAGCGCCTGGGGATGGACGGAGGTCTCGGAGAGAGGGGGTTTCTGAGTGACACTAATTCAGTCATGATGACTTGCTGCTCTCCCCCCGCAGTACTGATTGAAGCGCAGGCCATCGGTTTGGTGCAATAACAGCGCTATTGACTTGTTGCACCGGCTCCATTTGGTTATTGCCCTGGAGGTTCCGATCAATAGACTCAGCACTAAATCTGACTAATCAGACCCTGCAGCCTCCAAGGGTCAGGCTGAGGAAAACTCCAGAAAATCTATGCCACGAAAGAGGAAAAGAGGTAGAGAGAGAAAGAAGAAAACACAGGAGGGGTTGAGAGAGTTGCTGTGTGAATTAATTGACGAGGATTGCTGTTCTGCTAAAAAACTCTTGAGCGGGAAAGGGAGAGGTGGGCGGCATGCGCTCTGAGCTGTCGAAGTGCGCCTAATCTTCCAGTTCCTGTGACCCGACAGGTTACAGGTCACGGGGCGCCCGTGCTGCCGAGGGACTGCACCACAAAATAGTGTCAAGGAGGAAATCCATATCTGTGAAAAAATACGGATGCGCTTGAATCTGATTGTACTTCTTATGTAAAGGAGAAGCATATTCAATCATGTTCACGCAAAGAAGGAAAGATGAACCCGCTGTCAATGTTTGTGGTCCCCGTTCTCTGTCTGCCTGACATTTTTTTCCCTTTTTCTCGGCTTAAGCAAGTCCACTCTGTGATAGAATGGCTCTCTTTCCATAAACATACAGCCAGCATATCATACACAGACTGTGGGACACTATGGAAAATTTATAAGGGAATGAAAATCAATAATTTATACCAAAGTCAAGCACTAGGTTTTTTTCCCCTCCTCTACTGCTGGTTCTGAGTGTGTGAGTGTATCCACATGGTAAGGGGAAGAAAAGAAGAGAAGCAGAGGTCTGAATCTCAATACTTTGGAGTTTGAGAGAGAGGGAAAGAGAGTGGAGGGCTGTGACAGACAGTCCCCCTTTTCTGCACCTTCTCTCTGAAACAAACACCAACTTCAGCCTTGTTTGTGCAGTTGTTGTTTTTCCACTTCTCTCTCTTTTTTCTGTCGTTTTCTCAGTGCCCTGCTGTCCAGGATCTTTTAGCTTACACGGGCACTTTCCTCTCTGCACACATCTACTCCCTGTAGCATCTCAGGCAGACTGAAGAGGAGGAGGAGAACACACACACACCTAAAAACAACACAAAAACATTCCCCTACATTGTGACTTGCACCTTGCAAACTTAAGTACCCGAGACATCACGAGCTGCACCTACTAGTCAACTAGATTTGGTACTTTACAATACGGTAATTCTGTGTGAAGTAGTTATGGATCACTTTGTATGGGGTGGTGACACTAAGAAAAAAATTTGTATTCACAAACATCTATCCAAAAATAAAAACAATTAAAAAATAAAATAAATAAAATAAAAAATAAAACAAAACATAAAAAATTAACCAAAAAGTCCATTATATAAAGTTAAATAAGTAAATAAACAAATAGAAATATATTAGCAAAAAAAATTGCTGAATAGTTGACTATAAAAGGATAAAAATCAGTAGTCATAAACATGACTTTTCTCCGCATCATTTATATTCAGCTAATCAACTCAAATCAGTCAAATGTGGATCAGGGAATATCAGAAGGACCATAGTGGGTAGTGCATATGGGCTACTCAATGGTACTCAATGAACACCTCTAACTCAATGCAAGAAATGGCACAGGATCAGAGAAAAGCTTGGACGTATTCCTCGGGAACATACAGCACACTAATAATTGTGATGTTGAAGGCAAACCGATTGCACATCCACACGTAACTGCAAGGTCATCAGCTTTTTTCTACAGGGGGCAGCTGTGGGCTCTGTGGATCCCCTCTGTTCTGCTGGCTTAAAGAATACTGTTTAGTTGCATTACAACTTGTGCCCCGTGATCAAACACACCCACGGCTCTCAGGTCACACAGGGGCTAAGCAATGGCTGCTAACAATGCAGCATTTAAAGCATCACACATATGCAAAGTGCCTTTTACACATGGGAGAGAGAGGCAGAGCTTGCAAAAGAGGGTAACTGAGAGAGAGAGACTGAGTACGACAGCTTTACACTTCAGCAGGCAAGTTTGTCAGATGTGATACAGTGGATCAGCTGTTCCTGCCATGCTTACTCCTCTCCTGAAGACAGCGTTGCTTTAACATCTGGATTAGTTTAAATCTAGATATATATAGAGAGAGAGACAGACAGACAGACAGACAGACCACATCCACACGTAACTGCAAGGTCATCAGCTTTTTTCTACAGGGGGCAGCTGTGGGCTCTGTGGATCCCCTCTGTTCTGCTGGCTTAAAGAATACTGTTTAGTTGCATTACAACTTGTGCCCCGTGATCAAACACACCCACGGCTCTCAGGTCACACAGGGGCTAAGCAATGGCTGCTAACAATGCAGCATTTAAAGCATCACACATATGCAAAGTGCCTTTTACACATGGGAGAGAGAGGCAGAGCTTGCAAAAGAGGGTAACTGAGAGAGAGAGACTGAGTACGACAGCTTTACACTTCAGCAGGCAAGTTTGTCAGATGTGATACAGTGGATCAGCTGTTCCTGCCATGCTTACTCCTCTCCTGAAGACAGCGTTGCTTTAACATCTGGATTAGTTTAAATCTAGATATAGAGAGAGAGACAGACAGACAGACAGACAGACAGACAGACAGATAGATAGATAGATAGATAGATAGATAGATAGTAGACAGAATGATAAAATGATATAGATATGATATAATGATAGAATGACAGACAGAATGACAGACAGATGATATAATGGTAGAACAACAGAACAACAGAATCTAGATATATAGAGAGACCGACAGAGAGACAGATGGATGAATGGATAGATGGATAGAGATATGATATAATGGATGACAGACAGAATGACAGACAGGTAGAACGCTAGAACAACCGAACATTAGACAGAATGATAGATAGCATAATAGATAGAATGATAGAACATCAGACAGACAGAGATACAGATAGATAGATAGATAGATAGATAGATAGATAGGAGAGAGACTATAATCTATTTTATTTGAAGTGAATAAAATACTGCTTAAAACACTGAATACTGGCCATCCGCTCTGTAACTCCACACGCAGTCAAGTTCATCCGTGACCCTTCACCCCTGTACGAACCACGGTTCAACCCTGCTGTTTGCTCTCAAGCAGCCGAAGAATTCCAAACCCACAGGGCTTTAACAGCGCTTACTCCCTCTAACACACAAGTAAAAATGTCTGCGTAACCAACAGGTACAAATACTACCTCGTTGCTCTCTGCCAAATGCACAGATGCCCCATTTAGTGAGAGGGTCTGAAAGAGAACAAAAAGAAGTGAAAGAGGGGGATGCAGACTGGCAAAGAGGGGTTTCTTTCCCTCTCCACTGCTTGGTTAACCAACTGACCTGCAGTCAAAGGAGCCTTTGTGAGCGCACTCTGGCGGTCGGCCAATCAGATCCTCGAGCTTGTCTGTCTCCAGGCGGGAAATGGTGCCCCTGGTATGCGGCGAGCAGCAGAATGCACAGACAGACAGGCCGGCTGCCGGCAGGCCCTCTCTTTTTCTTTCTCCCTCTCTCTCGAAAATGCCCAACCTCACTTCACTGAGGGGAAAATTACCTGACTGGCCCCCAGCCAGAGGACCTGCCTGCCCCAGCACCACTTATTAATTTAATAGTGTACCTCTGCCCCTGCCTCTCCATGCCCTAACACCTACAGTCTGCCAGCTACAACACACACACACACACTGGAATGAACACACACTCTCTGGATCCCTGAATAAGCTTTTAAAAGTCCAAAGAGCTTCCTAAAGCAAGGTGTGAAACCCATCTAGCAGCCTGAACCCAGAGGTCAGGGGGCGCCCACTGTTACCCTCTTTCTGCCCAAATGGTGCTGGTGCTGCAGTCGGTGCTTAAGCAGGGGAACTGTGAATCTCTCTCAGAATCTGAAAGCCAAATGATGATGTAACTGACTACATTACTACATAACCTGCCCACAAACAAATATGAAGCAACAAGCATTAAACTTTGGATTTACATTTAATCATTTAACAGGCGCTTTTAGCCAAAGCGACTTACAAATGAGGAACACTGCAAGCAATTTATCATACAAAAGCCAATACTGGTAGTACTGCAATGCCAAGTTTCAAGAGCAAGCTAGAGTGGTACAGTGGTCATGGTTGGGACAGCCATACATATACATAAATGTATATGTATAAAAATGTGTATATGTATAAAATATGTATTATATATATATATATATATATATATACAGTATTTGTAAACGGTTGTAAACGGTTTGTAAAATTAAATATCTGTAAAAGGTAACAAAAATTATATCATTTTTATAAAAGCATATAAAAATATTACATTACATATTAATGCTTTATTCTACATGACCATTCTAGAGATTCCTTTACCCTATATATATATATATATATATATATATAGATAGTTGTTTTTTTTCTGGACATAATCCCTGGTACAACATCAGCATCTTTTACGGGTTGATGCGTGTTTTTTAACACAGTGAACCATTCCAGATTGGGCACTGGTTCCTTCACCCAGACAGTAGATGAGGTATTTATTACTATCCCTCATATCTGAGAGAAGAATTGTAGAAGAGACACAAGAATGAGTGGAGAGAAGGAAACATATACTCTGGCTAGTGATGAATCAAGAACACGGTACAGAAAACGACAAACATTAGTCTGAAAACCTGATAAACCAGATAAGAAAGGAACTAAACTAGACAGAGATCGGATAAAAGTGTGAGGTTTGTTTACAGACTGATGGTGTCAATCTTCCCCACATGGTCTGTTTATGGTTTACCTGGTATTACAGGTACAGCGGCCTTAAGAAAACACAAACACAGGCTTTATACCAGAGTGAGACAGAAGACACCAAATCCTGTCATAAAACATGTAGAGCAGGAAACAGGCTTTTTTTCTTTCTCTACATCTCTCACTCTTTTTTTCTGTCCTTCCTTCTCTTTATATTTATCATTCACTCTATTTCTGTCTGTGGCCAGACCGTTTCTCACAGTTATCAGTTGTCAGCTTTCTGGCTTGACATTTCTGAGTGTACGGCTGCCCCTAAGCAATGCCATTTAAACTCTTGCATACATACACACGCACAGACAAAAACACACAAGATCCAAAATCTTGGGTTACATGCTAAATATGGTTTAGCTAAATATTATGCTCATTATTATGATTACAGAAAACAAAGTCAAGGTTCCTGAAGTAAAAATTCTAATTATTTTCTCCATGAAGAAATTGTTAATTTATGTTTTTAATGTATGCTCAATAAGGCTGTATTTATTTGATAAAAAAAACAGTAGAAACGGTAATATTGTAAATATAATTATAATTAAATATAAAAAAACAGTAGAAATGGTAATATTGTAAATATAATTATAATCAAATGTATTTTTACTTTTAACTTTTTAATGTAATTTATTCCTGTGGTGGCAGCCACTACTCCAGTCTTCAGTGTCACATGATCCTTCAGAAATCATTCTAATATGCTGATCTGGTGTTCAATAAACATTGCTTATTATGTCTTTGCACACTCTTGTACTATTTATATAATTTGAAAATATTTACACAATTTTGTAGCATTTTCTTCCTGATCTGCATATTCAATGTTGCTTCAAATCAGTTTGCAACGTTTGATTACTTAATCTCAGAACTTATTTTAAGGTTTCATTGAAGATTTTTTTTTTTTTTTTATAAAATCATTTTAATAAAAAATATTTCTGGAACCAAAAAAGTGGACAGTCATGTTGGGCTCTATTATGGTAATTTGTTCATCATTAAGGTAGTATTTGCTCACATAGCACAGAATAACAACCTGCCGTACCAGATCAATGTTCTCACTGAAGCAGATCCCAGCAAAGTCCATCAATGACCAATCAGAGGGAGAATACATGCAAAGTGCGATCAGGGCAGATAACCTTGGGAGCTCAGGAGGGGGTAACACACCTCAACACACACTCTCATCTGACAAAATCACCCTCATCCTCATCTGATCTTTCATGTGGGTTAAGTACCTCAATGCCTGATGTCCCACGCAAGCAGCAAGCGAAAGTTTGATGGGAGGGCAGACTGCCTTTTCATCAAAAGACGGGAGAAATTCATATGGAAAGGCATTTGAAGAAAAATTAAATTAGCAAAAAAGAAAGAAAAGCTACACTTACACATGCAGTTGGAGCTGCATATTTTTGCCTGTGTGGCAAGCTGCTGGTTTAGTTAAAGACTGTAGTTAAAACGGCCACGGAGGAGAGCATGGCTCAGCGAGAAAAGGCAGAGCACAGGCCGAGTCTCTCTATTTAGGCTCTTGGCCACAGTGGGCATTTAATAAGAGAGAATGTTGTGTTTTGGGAAATCTAATTTGAGGCTCTTGTTTGTTTTCCTGGCTTTATTTTGAAAAAGCAAACCATTTTTTACGCCTCCCGCACTCTCGAGACGAGACCGTCTATTGTGACTTTCTAACAGAAAGTCTCTATAAACTAAAGCCCTGAGAATCTTCAAGCGTTCAATAAAACAACACTTTTCTGAGCCCTATATTAAATTAGGGACATAATTAACTGCAAGGTTATTTTCCATGTCAGCAAAGCATATGTACGCATACGGTCATATTCAGATTTTCCACGAAAATATTAGCCACCATCCTCTGCCTAATTGAGACTTATTCCCTTTAGGGAGGAAGAGGAGGTCGCCGAGTGTTAATTAATCCTGGTTTTTAAAAGTAAATGACATTCATTAGCAGGGACCGGAGCCAAATAAGATTATTTACATGCCGATAATCTGGACGGTTCCTTCGCTGTTTCTTTAATGTTACGGAACTACCTCTGTGGAGAGGACCAGAACAATCACACCTCCTTTTCCTGTCTTCACTTCCACAACAATTAAAAGTGAGCGAACAGATGGAGCCGTGGCCGTACGAGCATGTTAGGATGCCCTTCATCTTCTCCTTATCTGCAATTACCACCGCTAAAGACTGATGTTATACACTCAAGTATATAATTGCACGCATACAGAACCGATCCCAATGATGCTAGCGATAAATTACCAAACTGATACAGCCACAACAGGTAGGTAACTACGCAAATTAAACAAACAATGCATTGAGATACACTAAACAGCCATGTCTTGCTTAAAAACCCATGACAAAACATTGCCATAACGACAGAAAGGTCTTTGTGTGACCTCTTGCTCTCGTTCACACACACACATAGACGTCGCCCACACACAGACGGTTAACAATGAATTTGCTAAGCTTCTGCAAGGAGCAGGGAATTAAATAACAGTGGTTTTATTGTGCATCGGCTGCCTACTAACAATGGTGCCGGCCACCTAATCAAGACATCGGATCCTTTTCTGAGAATTCAAACTAAAAGTATGAACCAAGTGGTTGACCGGAGGAGAGTGTGTGTCCAATTTGAACTGCGTCTCGCTGAAACACATTCCTTCAGATTTTATTTTCACCATCACATTTACCTGCAGACAAAAGGGCAGAGGTTAAAGCTTTAAATGCATTATTCTTGGAAATGACGCGTTCTCGTTGAGAAGTTGTTTTGTATTGATGTACGCCGTCCGGTGTGTGACGTTGACTTCTCACCTGCGCTCCATTTGTACGTGTGATTATTGATTAATGCCCTGGGTTAATCTCGGCTCCTATAGATGGCTTGTTTCCAGGCTACGATCAAACAGCGGGCTGACAGGCTTTTCAGGAAAGAGCGAAAGAGACAGGCCAGATCAGCCTCTCTCTCTTTCTGTGTCAGTCGGAGAGAGTCAGCTCTGACAGTGTCAGAGGTAGTTTCAAAGACAGGGCCGCCTCATGTCAGGCCGCCACAAAGAGAGATAAAACACGAGCCGACGTGCGCTTCGTTTAGGTCCATTCATTAAGCTTTTATGTACAAACCCTCCAGTGGGAATGGATATGGAAGTGAAGTTGAAGATGCCATTTTTCTTACTTCCTTTCGGCGAATTAAAGGGTTATAGATCACCTGGATATGACTGAGTAGGACATTGTGGGACCAATGGTTCTAATATTTAAGAATTCTGACATCTGCAGGATGTTTCTTTCTTTTTGCTCTTTCCATTCTGGTTCATTCATGCCAATCCTTCATTCTGGTTCAAGTACCAGAAAGCGCTGCTTGTAAAGAGCAGGTTAGATTTAAGAGGAATCATACAAATAAGCAAACTACACTGCACAAGCCATATTGTGTAAGTACTGAGCCGAGGAGCTGCAGATCTATTGAATAATGGCTTTCTGTTTATGTATGCTATGTGTATAAGAGTATGACCTTGTTTGACATAAGCTCTATTCTTGCGGGACTATAGATTTCCTTGAGGAAGCCAGGTAAAGTTGTTATGTACATATATGTTTTGTGGTTTTGATCCTGACTGAATCCAGTCTGTCTGTGTTTCTTTCTCTCAAAACCACTGTAAAAAATTACATAGCAAATTGCCTACCATTTTCCATCTAACTCAGGGGTTATTTGATAAATCAAATCACATTAAAATGGTAGCATCTGTGATTGTAGTACATTACTTTTTGACAACACTTTTCTATTTTAAAGGGATAGTTCACCCAAAAATGAAAATTATGTCATTAATTACTCACCCTCATGTCGTTTCAAACCCGTAAGACCTTCGTTCATCTTCGAAACACAAATTAAGATATTTTTGATGGCATCTGAGAGTTGTCTGACCCTGCATAGACAGCAATACCACTGAAATGTTCCCAAGTCCAGAGACGTAGCAAGGAGATCGGTAAAATAATCCATGTGACATCAGAGGTTCAACCGTAAATTTATAAAGTTATGAGAATAAGTTTTGTGCGCAAAAGAAAAAAAAAAAAAAAAACTTTATTCAACAATTCGTCTCCTCCGCATCACCCTGTAGCGCCAGCTGCGTCACGCCGGATCTGTTTCCTACATTGTTGTGATTTAATCTGAATGAAAACAGCGTATCCGTGTGACGCAGCTGACACAGAACAGCATACGCTGTTTACGTCCAGCGGATATTCTCCAAAATG
>NW_015642053.1:3362715-3373650 GCF_001515625.1 Sinocyclocheilus rhinocerous | reverse complement strand
GTGTGACGCAGCTGACACAGAACAGCATGCGCTGTTTACTGGCTACAGGGTGATGCGGAGGAGACGAATGTTGAATAAAGTCGTTATTTTTTTTTCTTTTGCGCACAAAAAGTACTCGCGTAGCTTTATAAAATTACGGTTGAACCCCTGATGTCACATGGATTATTTTACCGATGTCCTTGCTACGTCTCTGGACTTGGGAACATTTAAGTTGTATTGCTGTCTATGCAGGGTCAGACAACTCTCAGATTCCATCAAAAATATCTTAATTTGTGTTCCGAAGATGAACGAAGGTCTTACGGGTTTGAAACGACACGAGGGTGAGTAATTAATGACAGATTTTTCATTTTTGGGTGAACTAACCCTTTAATCTTCATCAAACACTGTAACTAAAGTTAAAATCCTTCTTGTGCTTTCTGGTGCACCTACATTATGGTTTTAGACATTTTTGTCAACATTGTGGGTAAAATAATAGTACTGCTGGCATCCCATTTGATGAAAAAATAAAATAAAATAATCAAATAAAAATGAAATATAAATAAGGAGAGTCTGATTATGTATTATATCAGATATATTAGTGATACACAATATTAGTACACCATTGATTAATGACAAATATGAGTTTTTTTATTTATCTTTATTAAATCTTTCAACAACACAATTTAATACAAAAATAATGTAGCCTAAACTCACTTTTAATTTTAATTTTATTTTTTATGCATTTATTTATTTATTTATTTTTTACAAAATAGAGAATAATTTTAATGATGGCCATAACAGAAATATTTATTGGCCTATCATTATCTGCCAGAATTTATTAACATATATAACATATACAAGTCTTGTTTTCAGTGGGTTTTGTGATGCACACATCCAGTGCACATCCGTAACACCCACATCTAGTCAAAAGACACCCCCGCTTTAGTTAAAACTAAAGATCCCAACACTGTCCGAATCAGTACAAGAAATCACAGCCCTCCTCTGTAAACTACAACTCAAATGTCATTTGGAAAACTAACACCATCCAAACACTTAAACACAAATAAAATGCCAAATGTATGTCAGCCCTCGTGACCTCAGCCCTCTATTTGTGTTAGGCAACAGGTCACAGCCCGTAAAAACCGAGATGGCAGCCATTGTTTCACCTGCCACTGATCTTTGTCCTACTAAGTACAATGATTAAGGTATCAAACCTGTGGGAATGTGACAAAAGGATGCGCAGACAGACAGGAACATGTGTATAGGCCCACATCAGCCCCCAGGGTAGGGTGCGGGGTTCGAGACGGGGAGAGCCCGGCCGGCGGCCATTTTCGACCCAACGAACGGGGGATCGGGTGACGGCCACCGATGGCCCTGCCACCTCAACTCCAGCCCAGAGCACCCTGGTATCTCCTCCCATAGATCCGATTACATGGCCCAGACAAAAGAGCCACACAAAGACCCAGCCAAGCTCAGGTGAGAGAAAACTCGGCCGGATCATTGAGTTACTTGTATTCAATACACCCTCTTCCAGGCTGGTGTGCGTTTACAAGCACTTACTCTGGAGACTCGATGATAGACGCAGTGGCTAAGTAGCATAAGATGAGCAGCAAGCAGTTATAGCCATGGATCCCTTACAAGACTTACAATAGTTATGGTTTTGAGTGACAGTGATGACATTGGTTGTGAGACTCATGTTGTTACTCTTCCCTGTGCCGGTTTAGCAGGATTTTACCAAGTCAAAACCTCCCTGCGCTGATAAAAATGGGTGCACATCATCCATCCTGACCTCTTCGCTTCCAAATCGATCTACTTATCAGTCAGATCAAAGACGCTCGCCGCTCATGTACACTTAACCTTACCCAGGTCCTCCTAGATCATGTCTAAATATTAATGATAATAAAGTCTCACACCCTTCCTGTGTCAGCCAATTACACCATGTATTGATCTGCAACTCTCTTGGCCAATTAAAATGCAGCCGTAGTAATGCGTTTAGGCACTTCAAAGGAAAGCGTCATTGATTTGTTTCTGGATCTTAGTGTTTACCGTTAGCAAAAGGGGAAAAAGGATAAAATATTTTATTCAGCATGTTGGAGAGGAAGTACTCAGACCCAGATGTGAGTTCGGCTCAATACGGTCACTCCTTCTTGCTGGCTTAAAAAATACCCAGACCCAACCACAAACACATCAAACGGCGAGAAAGATGAGGCTGGACAATCTAAGCAGTTAACATGATAAGTGCTACAGGGCTTTCTAAGGGCTAAATATAAAATATGGCATTCAGAGTATTAATAAAACAATCTCTGATGTAAACAGGTTTTTTTTGGCCTGGATCAATGAAAGCTGATGATTTTGTGTCTTTATTTTATATAAAAAAAATAAAAAAATAAATATATATATATATATATATATAATCTACAATAAAGACATCAACTCATTAACTTGAATGTATTTTATTGGATATAAAAATATATGTTTTTTTATTTACTACAAATATCGCTGGCTGTATTATGACAAATATATTACTGTATGAAAAATCGCTGATGTTGTCCCTTATTTATAAGTCACTTTGGATATAAGTGTTTACTAAATTAATAAATATTAAAAATAAAATAAAATAAAATGTAAATAAATAAATGAATGAATAAATAAATAATTTTTTTTTAAATGAACATCAAACTTCCAGTCTGGTCTTCTAGTTCTTTAACTCAAATCAGCGCCAGCAGTCAACTGGAACAAGCAGAAGACATTCATTACCACGGCCTGTGGCCTCATGTAAACACTAATAGCGCTGGGGGCCAACAAAAATTATCTTCTTGGGATCACATCAACAGTCAAGTGGGAGGTGCCGTTAAAAAATCCCCAGTGTAAATTTTGTGTGGTGTTGAGACAAGAGCAGAACAGCCATCAAGAGAAGAAAACAGAAAAGAGACTGGAGAATAAAAAGAGTAGGAAAACTGTTGAAAGCTAATGACCACAGATTAAACGCTGAATGACTTTATGAGCAAAAAGGTTAATCTCCATATGGGATATGTCATTCATTACTTAGAGGAAGACCATAAATTGAATAGTTCATTTAAAGCATTCTGAAAGAGAAAAAATGCACCCATTCTTTTAAAGATCTCTTGAAACAGCTGTGCTCAGTTTTCACGTCTGTGTAATTTCCACTTACTTTCTCATAGTACTATAGAAACCTCAAAGCTATCAGACATGGACTAAAAGTCACAAAAGTCCAATTTCGATTCATGGGGTCTTTAAATGAAATAATAGAGAGATACATGTAAATCAGAGCTATTACTCGCAGGGTGGACTGAAGATGCAAAACAATGGCACGTGTCTCTGGCCATTATATGCTGGTCTGGGAGTCTCTCACTGTTGTGGGCTTGCAGTGGACCGGTCCTCACTGCTCTCTTTGTACTGGTCTATGAGGAAGGGTCATCACAAAGACTCCGTTCAGAGGACCACAATGCAGCGCAACTCAGCGCCATAGCCCTGGCCTGCTCATCATCCAGGCACAGCTAGAGTGAGCCTATTGAATTGAGGAGAGACCCTGGCTCCAGAAAGATAAACCTCACAAAGTAGCCACAACTAAACAAAACAACTGAAGACACAACGATGAGAAAGAAAACGACTCGAGAGCGAAGGAACGACATGAATAGAAACCTTGAGAGTTCCTGTTACAATATACCAATGAGGGAAAACAGGAGGGCAACATTCCATAGAGTAAATAAATGAAGCCTTCAAGTGGGTAAAAGAGGCGCTGATTGGTGTTGGTAAGATAGGTCAGCACTTCCAGTGTCAGAACTCCAGTGAGGTGGCCAGAATGAAGAGAGGTGAAGGGAGCACGCTAACACTCCATCCATTGATTGATTACTGGCAGGAGACAATACATGCCGCTCTCACTCTCTGGATGGGAGTCCAAGGCTGGGGCATCTAGTGTGGAATGAACCAAAATACACACTCAAGCATTACTACTTGACTAAAAGAAAAGCACACAGTGAAAGCAAAATAAGCTGAGGGAATATGCCCTAGTAAATATGATGCCCAAAGACTACAATATTACACACATATTACACATACTACACAAATAACGATAGAACGATAGATAGATAGAATGATAGAACGATAGATAGATAGATAGATAGAACGATAGATAGATACAGACAGACAGACAGACAGACAGACAGATAGATAGATAGATAGATAGAACGACAGAACGTTAGAACGATCGATCGATAGATAGATAGATAGATGATAGATAGATAGATAAGATAGTCAGAGACAGATTGAACGACAGAATAATAGAATGACAGAACGATAGATAGATACAGACAGACAGACAGACAGACAGATAGATAGATAGATAGAACGACAGAACGTTAGAACGATCGATCGATAGATAGATAGATAGATAGATAGATAGATAGTCAGAGACAGATTGAACGACAGAATAATAGAATGACAGAACGAGACAGACAGACAGACAGACAGACAGACAGACAGACAGATAGATAGATAGATAGATAGACAGTCAGAGACAGATCGAACAATAGAATAATAGAACGACAGACAGACAGAGAGACAGACAGACAGATAGATAGATAGATAGATAGATAGATAGATAGACAGTCAGAGACAGATCAAACAATAGAATAATAGAACGACAGACAGACAGAGACAGACAGAGTTCTTTTTTGGAACAACATGCACAATATAACCAAGAACATGTATTTAGAAAATAAATAGGGTCTATTCTGATTTGACTGATGTGACAGGAAAGGCAGGACAAAATGTCTCGATACTCATATTGCACTGTTTGTTCTCGGGACGCCTTGCATTTGCTCTTTGCTTCATACCCTACCAAAAGCTGTAATGAAAGATTTGTGAAAGGAAAGCAGTGTTTAAGATGGTTTATGTGAAGCCTAAAATGCTTGACCACAGGGCAGTTTTTAGACAGGACTTTACGCATCCACATCTTATTAAATAAAGCTTAAGTCCACCAGCGAGGTTGGCTTAAAACGCAGGAACGGAACCTCTCTGTGTCTGCCATTCATGCAAGCAAACAGTCTGGCAACATAGCAAAAATATCTCAGGAAAGTGCACGCTCACATGTGTGTGATGAGCAGGTATGTACTCAGGTCAACTGAGGTTTGGGATTTGAACCCCATCAGCAAACAGGCTGGGAAAGTGACATGGGCCTGCCAGGCCAATGGGGCTAATGTCCTGACAACCTCTTCATAACTTCTTGTCAACGTTAGCCCTGGCGCCATCACCGCTGACTCTTCCCGTGCACTGGCGAGCAGACAGGAAGCATCGTCGTAACCAAACAAACAGTGAAATACACAAACGGACTGACCGGGTCACCAGAGACTTCTGGATGGATATGCATGTGAACAAACAGAAATTTCTACTCTTCAGCGCAACGTACCAAACACACATGCATACACGCAAGCATGCACAAACACTCAGCTACGGATGGTCATTTGAAAGAGAGAGAGAGAGAGAGTCAGAGAGAGATGCTGGCACCTGAATTGGGGAGGATATTTAATTACAGAGCTCTTGTGAACGAAGCCCATTCCTTCGAGAATGTGTGAGCGTGCGTGTCACTGGCCATGTCACCGTAATTACACTTAGCCTCTGGATTTAAGAGAGAACGGAACAGAATGTTTGTATGACCTCACTCACTGTCAACAAAATGCCACAGTGTCCAATCCAGCGCTTACTCTGGTCATTACAACCGTTAAGTAAGTTAAAACTCAGCCAAATCAGCTCATATGAAGCTTACAACTTTCACATTCACTTTCACACTGTATTTTCATGTAAGTAATTCTATCATAAGAAGAGAAAATGTGAAAATTCTGCATTCATCTCGTCCTGTCATTGTCCAAGTCAATATAAAACAACATTTTGTTCCACAAAATGTCAATGCCACTTTTCAAACCCAATTTACTTCCATAATGTAACATATTTCTGAGTGAAACGGGGTAAAAAGGAAAGGATTTTGCCCGTTGAGAAATATTGGATCTTAAATTGTGGGTGTTCCATACCAGAATTTCACTTCCTCAAAAACAGCTGGCACCAATTTTGTTATGTGCTCTTGTCATTTTTTTTTTTTCTTAGTTGTTGTGTTTCCCCCCAAAACTTGTATTTAGCTTTCATTTTATTTTTCATTTTTGTACTTAAACTAATTTATCTCAGTTTGGGGCTAAAACTTAAACTGAAATTTTCAGATTGTAGTTTACATTTTCATCTAATATTTAAATGTTATTTAATTTCAGCTTTATTTCAATTAACAAAAACTGCTTTCAATAGTTTTAGTTATAGTTAACAAAAACAATGTTTTAGAGGTGAAGTAATTTCATTCAATGAATACTTTTGGTAATGCTATAAAATATGTTCAATGTTTTTTATAGCATTAAAAAATAATATAACAATGAAAAATAATTTTTAAAAGTTCATCAAAAGCTAATGCATTAAATAATGTTAAAAAAACGAATCTTACTGTGAAGTGCCACATGCACTAATGAATCATGCACAATAACATTTTTATTGAAAGTAAATAGGGATCATTTGGATGTCATGTTGATTTTGAGCTTATATGATTTTGCTCGTTCCAAACTTATATTAGGAGTGAAGCTTGAGTAAATCAAGTCAATAATACTCAATCACAAAATAGCCTGGATTAAAGATAGAAGCACTTAGTAAATCCCTGTGGAGGATCTTGCAAAAGGGCCTTTTCAATTTGGGAGTTGGCGCAGATTTGAGAGAGAGGTGTGATCCGGGAAGACAGGTAGCGACAGGGTGCTGTTGACCCTGGAGGTGCAAACAAATGTGGGTGTTGCCATGGGAGGCTGCCAGCTCCAGAATGAGCAAGTAAGCTCCGCTGTCAAAGTGGAGAAAGGAGGAGAGCAGTGGAGATTGAGGAGTCTAGTCTCCAGCTGGCATAAGGCCTTGTGTAGCACCAGAACCGGCCACCTCTCCAACCCAGACACTCAGCCAAGGGCCAGAACGCACTGCCAGCTGGGAAGATACCCGACTGTGGAGCAGTGTACTCCAAACAAACAAAAGCACACAGGCCACAGACCTGTCATTAGCCTGTGCCAGCATACGACGCCTGTAATTACAACGGACTCAGGATCGGTACGCATCCACAGAACACTAAGGCAAGCAGAAAGCAACAAGATGGGATTTTCATACTTTATAAAGATGAATACTTCAAAGTAAATTACCTTATGTCAGGGATTTCCAAACTTTTTCATGCTAGAGCCCATCAACAGGTATACAGTCTAAAATTGTATACCTGTCTAAAAAGAATCTAAAAAGTCTAAAAATAATTTTTTTGTGAAAGTTATTTTTTCAATGAAATTGTAAAATGTATTAAAGTATATATTTTTAATTATTCATTAAATGGGACTAAATTGATTATAAATGACAGCAAAGACATTTATAATTTTACAAAAGATTTATATTTCAAATGAATGCAGTTCTTTTGAACTTTCTATTCATCATCATCATCATCACCATAAAAAAAAAAAAAATGTATTACAGTTTCCACAACTGTGATTATGTGACACTGAAGTCTGGATTAATACTTGAACATTATAAAAATAGTAGCTACTGAAACATCAGCTTTGTCATTTAAGAAATAAATTATATTTACAAATATATTCAAATAGAAAGCTGTTATTTTGAATTGTAATACTATTTCACAATATTATTGTTTTACTGTATTTTTGATCAAATAAATTAATTCTTTAAAAAAAAAAACAATCCAACAGAAACTGAATATAATCTAATATAATTAATAAAAATGTTACAATTTTATGTAATTCTTATTTTGTATTATTATATTAACACAAAGTAGTTATATATTGCATTTTTTTTATCGTATTCTTATTTTATATAAAATATTCATATATTCATATACGTAGTATTTATAAAAAAATTGAAATTTCATGACATTACATTTGACAGACATTAAAGAAAGACCTATTAAGGAACAGTAATGTTACTTTGCACATCTTTGAAAATCATTGCCTTATGTTAGGATTTTATATCCCATAAAACTAAGCAACAACAGAAAGGCCGCAAGAATGCATTGAAAATACAAGTTTTATATTTCCATGCGGGCTGCAAACAAACCAAATAAAACTTTTTAGCCAGTTCCTGTGCAACAGCGTTTGCTATAAAGCATTAGTATCTGTGTGGACCACTTTCTCATAATCCAATAGTATTAGGAGGACATTTCTCAGCGGTCATGCCTGAACAATTTGTGGAGTAAAAAATGAGTTGTTTAGAGAGGTTACTTCAGTTCATTAGTTTAGGAGGAAAGACCCCATGAACTATGACCTAAATATGGCAACATTGCATTACCCAGAATGCATCCGGCCCTCCCTGAGCATTCGGGATCTGCCTTTTTAAGTGCAGGGAAAAGGTCAGAATACTTTAGAGATGTATCAGCTACCAAATCGAACAGTCCTGAGTTCAGGTATTTCAAAAAATACATTAAAAAGGAGATCAACACAAGGCCGCATGAAAGAAAAGAGTTACCACAGTCCATCTGAACTCAAACTGTAGACATTTTTATTTTTACATAACTAATCCCTGACCTATCATGTGCACTTCCTGTGAGTAAAAAAATGACTACGGGGACGTCAAACTGCACAAGTCGTTCAAAACGAACATCAGTAGTACATTGGTACAAGCGGAAACGACACACTCCACGTCCCCGTCAACACACTGCCTCGTAGAGATGTTGAAAGCAACCTTGCTTTAGTTCTGCCAAAGACAAAAAGACAGCTTTTGGAGACAAAGTTAACCCGTAAGAGCCATACGCTGTCAGTCAAAGACAGTGAAGCCTTTTTTAAAGCTGCCATTAGGTAATTATGCAACAAAAGCCGAACAACAGCCTTAATGAGCGTATGAGGTGAGCCATAAAGTCCTTACATGCCTCAGGGCCTTCAGCGTGAGCTCTCTCGCTCTCTCCAAAACAAAACACACGCATACAAACATTCACACGCTAAACCTGTCACCCACTGACACTGAGATTTTTTATCAATTCACTTATTAATTTAAACACAAACACATTAATTGGACCAGTGATGGAAGGCGAGAAGGGGGGTGCGTGTCTGGAAGAGAAAATATGAAAGACAAAAAAAAACAAAGAAGTCTGAAAGCTTATGGAGGGTTGAAATGAAGTATATGCATATGCAGCAGCTATGCCTCTTTCTCTAGGAGACTGAATGTGAAGAGTCACTAGCACTGCTTGTTCACCTTTGTCTTGACATCTTCCTCCTGTTCATTTCAAAAACAATACAGGCACAGGATGCTGTGGTGCCAGGGGAGTTTCATCCGATGTGAAAAGTGAGACGGTGTCTGCTCAAAAAACTGGATGAGAAAATAACCAGTTCAAAAACTTAAACAAATATGGGACCAAACAATAGGGTGAATTCAGGCAAATTCTTTTAATTCATCCTAATGACAGAACAAGACGTCAAAAGCTGCCCATCTATCTATCCATCTATCCATCTATTAATCTATCCATCTATCCGTCTGTCTGTCTATCTACACACACACACACACACACACACACGCACACACACACACGCACACACACGCACACACACACACACATATATATTCACAGTGTGTGTGTGTGTGTATATAGACAATTATAATATATTTAAGACAATTATTTTTACTTATTTTGTGAACACAAAAATTAAATTGTAATGTGTATATACATACATGCAGTATAATATATATTATATATAATTATTATACATTGTTATATTATATATAATAAATTATTTTTGTCTTCAGAAGAACAGTAAGGAAACAATCCTTATTTTTAAACAAATTTTTAACTTGTTTAATTCTTGGCTACAATGGCTGCAATGATGGTTCTTCTGATTGAGGAAAAAAAGGCAGATTTAGAGGAAATACATAAATAGAGATATAAATTGAATACATTTTTTAAGGCTGAAAAATCTTGAGATCCAGGCAAAAGGTATGACATGCCATATACCATGCATATACACCATATGCATATAACAATATGATAGGGTCCAACTCCTCAAAAATGGCCAGTAGAAGAGTTGCTATTAAGCATTATGATGGGCTTTCAATAAAATCAGAGTGGAGAGAGAGACAAACACCAAGAGAGAAAGGATAGTGATACCATGTCTTTGCCTCATTATACTTTACATCTTGATGGATGCTCAAACTCACCCCAAAACACTGAATAGGTCTGCTGTGAATTACTTACCTCAATAAAGATAAACAAACTTAAAATATACTCAATAAAGATACAAAAAATAAACACACACACCCACCCCCCTTTTCAGTTTCACTAGACCAGACAGAAAATATGCTCACTCTCTTCACGTATTAGAGCAGAAAACACAACAGAGGGCAAAAAACTTGATCGTCAGGACGAATGCCTTCCTGACTGTCAATCAAAAAGTTCCAGAGGAAGTTTTTATTGAAGGTAGGTAGGTGATGTCTGTCTCCTTCCCCGCAGGACAGTCACAGGGTTCTGTGCAGCGACAGCCGCCCGACACCAGATCAAACGCCACCCTGCCCTTGGAATGACACTGCAGCCACTTCAAGGGGGGACGGAGTCACTGATCTCAGAACAGCGCGGCTAACACCCTGACGAGCGATACCTTTACGAGGTCGGAAACGACAGAGGAGGAGAACCCCGTCACTCCAATGTCGTACACGTTGACCCCACCGAGTTGAATAATTGGAAAAGTGGAAAAGATCGGCTGACGTAAAAGTGTAGAAGGCAGAATCTTTTCAAGGGTAAAATACCAATTGCTTTGAAGCATTAAGTCACCACAGCATCATAAAAAATATGATAACCATTATTGTTGTATTACTTATACAGCCATGGTTTTATATATATATATATATATATATATATATATATATATATACACACATTTTTGAGTC
>NW_015642053.1:3334614-3362705 GCF_001515625.1 Sinocyclocheilus rhinocerous | reverse complement strand
ACATTTTTGAGTCACAAAATAGACTCCTGTCCTATACTGTTATTTTCCTTCCCTAAAATTCCCTAAATAGATGCTGCTAGTATAATGGAGAGGACGTATCAATGTGCGCTTTTCTCTCTTTCAGACTGATGTACCCCGAATGTAAGAACTCATCACTTAGCATGTCAGTCCTGAGTTTGTTTGCAGCCCAAACATGTGTGTGCTTTCCAAAGCAGGCAATCAGCACACACTAATAGGAGTGGGAAAGACACACAGTTTAAGTGTCACTGTTACCCATGATGCTCTCAGCAGTGGGTAATGAGGCTGAGGTGTGTGAGTGCCACAGGGGTTTATCCAGAGGCCTGTCAACTTCCCGGCAGCCTGCTGCACATACACATTCACACACTCTTCATTTAGATGCTCATGAAACTTTACAGCTTTACACATTGACGGTATACACACAAATACACACACACACTATGGAGCCATCAGTACTCATTATCGAATATAAAAGTAGCACGAACAACATGCAGAGAGAGTCTCTACCCATGAAACTTGCTCATTTGAATCACTGTTTTAAAACTAAAACATAAATCTGATGCATGATATTGACGTTGTGACCAATAAAACCAATTAGCGGTCAATTAATGCAATGACAAGGTCGATAAATACTACAATAAAATACTATGGTATTTTAAATCAATTATATATAGTTCTTTATCTACGAATAAACAGGATGACTATAGAAACAAGTAGAAGCTTATATCTATTGTCTAAAGCCCAATGACCCAATGAGCATTTCGCTGTCCAGTGGTCATGATTTAATTTAGCAGTTTCTGTATTGCATTTGTTTTGAATATTTCTCATGACTTTTCAGAGTTCAATCTCTTTTTTGGTGCATTTTGTCTGTAAAAGAAAACCTGGTTAATAATTACGCACAACTGAGTATAAAGCATTTTTCACTTCAAGCACTTGTTAACAATTATATATCACTTATAAATGATTAAATACAAAAGTAATTGTAGTTATTAAGATTGATGTGGTGGAATTGGTAAAATGTGCTTGGTAAAATAAATATGACCAGAATATTAACTTGCATAATAATTATGCACGCACTGTATATACACAACCATTCAAAGGTTTGTGGTAAGAATTTCTTTTCTTTCTTTTTTTTTTGTGGAAAGAAATTAAGATTTTTTTATTCACGAAGAATGCATTAAACTGATTTAAAAGTAACAGTAAAACTAACAGATATTTATAATGTTAAAATTATTTTTTATTTTATTTTAAACTTTCAATTCATTAAAGAATCCTGAAAATAAGTATCCCAGTTAAATGAAATGTTAAACATCAACACTGTATTCAACATATAATAAAAATAATAAAGAATCTTGAGCACCAAATCAGCATATTACTTCAGAATGATTTTGGAAGGCTCTAAACTAAACACTGGAATAATGGCTGCAGTAGTACTTTAAATGTATATATACTTATTCACTTATTATTAAATTTTATTAATTGAACTAATTATTTCATGTTTGTAGATTCAGGCACTGAAAAACTCATATCACTTAAACAGGCTAAAATGTATGTTTGGAGGGGTCAGTTACCTTGTTTGACAGAAACAGTAAGGTCTTAAAAAGGTTAGAGGTGAATAGTGCATTGATATATATTTTTATATTTATACATACACACACACATTCGCACAGTGACATTTGACTAGCTAAGACTATGTTAGCTCCAGACACCTGAACTGAAATGTTGTGACACACAAGATGCTCAAGATTATCTGCTGTCCAAAATAAACCTGACACGCAGCATTCCTGAAGGGTACAAAACACCCCAGCGTCTAAAAGGCCTGAGCCAGAGCTGTGACCAGGAGAGAAACAAGATACTCAGTTACAGTAGTAAATCTTGCAGATGCATGTCACCACGCTCCATGACACACATACGCACACTTATCAACGCCACTTCACTTTAATTCAGTTGTGCCACTCCATAACTGATTGGATGTAACAAGCTAATTTTAAAGAATACAAACATGTTGTAAGTGAACATGGTTTTGATTTTAACTTTTTACCACAACCATATGTGAAAAAAAATCCACCATAGACAAAACATCATTGAGGCTAGAAGTTTCAATTTATCTAAAAAATTTACAGTTGGGTACAAATCTGGGCTTTGTCTAGCTAGTCAAGTTCTTCCATAAAGGACTCAGTGGATTATTTCTTTACGGACATCAATTTGCACATGGGGCATGGTCATGAGGAGCAGAAACGGGATCTCCCCAAACTGTTGCCAAAAAACTGCAAGCACAAAATTCTCTTGAATGTCATTACACGCAGCTGCGTTACCATCTTTACTGGAATTAAGAGGCCTAGCAAACTCTAAAAACAACCCCACATGACTATAGCACCAAACACCTGGTTCTCAGACAGGTAGCGTTCTCGTAGCATCAGCCAAACCAACATTCATAGTGGTGAAACATGGTTTCCAGAGGCAGCGTGATTCATACCACTCCGGCGACGACAAATGTAGAACAAGGAGTTCACCACAGCTGCTCGGAAAAGAAATCAGAGAAATGCTGGGAAAGGAGCACCCACGGGGAGGGGCCTGCTGCCCTGGAGACAGTCACCGATGGAAAGGGCTCCAAGCTCTGAAATTTGGCTTGTTCTGGATCTCTGGATCTCAAAGCTCAATGAAGGGGGAAATGGCTGATCACAGAATCAAAATAGCAAAAAATCTGACGGTAACTAAAGACAGCTATAACAATAACTATATTAGCGCCGACACCGAAGCACGATGACATTCTGTTTATTAGAAGCACATGCTGCAGTTATGTCATTGGTTGCTTTAAATGTGCAAGCTTTTTAAAGAAACCAAAAATGAACATTTAGAGGAGTTTATTTCTTCATCGGAACAGATTTTAAGAAATTTAGCAATGCTCACCAATGGATCTTCTGCAGTGAAAGGGTGCCGTCAGAATGAGAGTTCAAACAGCTGATAAAAACATCACAATAATCCACAAGTAATTCATACGACTCCATCAATTAACATCTTGTGAAGTGAAAAGCTGAGTGAGTCCTCCATCCATTAATGCTTTCTCCAGTAAAAAAGTTTAAATCAGGACAGAAATATGCAACACAAATCAAGCGTAGTTTCTAATCGAAAACAGTAACCAGATGTTGCAGTTTAAAGTGAGGAAAGATGAATTTGTTTCTTTACAAACACACAAGACATTAATTGATGGACTGGAGTCATGTTGATTACTTATTGATTACTGTGATGTTTTTATCAGCTGTTTGGTCTCTCATTCTCACGGCACCCATTCACTGCAGAAGATCCAATTGTTGAGTAATTTATGTCACTTTTCCAAATCTGTTTCAACAAAGAAACAAACTGTCATTATAATAATGTCATTACCATTATAGATGTGACGTGGACTTCCTATTCTCATAATTAGAATTACTATTGAAACTTCATAGTTATGATAGTTATCGTCCTTGATGTGAACGTTTCTTAAAAAGTAGAGAAAAGAATACCAGCACTTCTTATAAAGGTTAGTTTGGAGAGGCGTACACACCTCACCTGTACAATTGATAAATTTAGAGTAAAATTACGACTTTGCTTTTCAACAAGCTTTGTTCTTCCTTCAGCCTATATCAGCCGTTCATTATGATTTTGACAGCAGACCTTGATGTCAAAGAATTTCATACTTGCGCAAAACTATACGCCGAACTGCATGTAGGAGTTTGTTTGGAAGGACGGGAGTGAATGTGTGGGAGAAAGAGAGCCGTGCCCCCGTCACTTCTCCACCCTGCTCCCTCGGCTCCAGCATCTTAACGAGGCTTTTCCCCTCGCTTTGCAGAACGACGGAGAAGCCAAATAAATAAAAGAATAAAAGGCAAGCGAGAAGAGGGAAAACACACACTGAACTATAATTTGTTATATCTTTCAGCTCCAATTAAAAATATCATCAAATCTTTTTGTTCAACTTCATAACAAGACTTCAAGAGGGCCCCCAAGACTCTTTCTATTTGCATCCCTCAACAGCCCACTGGTGCTCCTGAATCACATTAATTATATGACCTACATAGCACGTCGTTAATATTCCAAGCTGGGAGAGGAACTGGGAGCCAATACGGTGGAAGTCTAAATTTGGAGATCTTCAGGACATCAGAGCTCCCGCTTTTCTGGGGTTCGCGCTTTGATCTCCTCCCTCTTGACATTGTTTGCAAATGTCTGTTTAATGGGACTGGCAAACACCAGAATACAGCCACATTCGGGTCTCCCTCCCTCCCCTTCTTTCTCGTCTGCAATCACGCCGCGCCGATGACGACTCTCAGAACGTCGAAAACAAAGGGAGATGGAGAGGAAAATCAAGAAAGAGAGAGAGGTGACAGTGTGGCTCACCTCTCACAATACCATGTCTACTGATCTAATCGCTGCTGGGATCAGAGCACTTAGTGACAGAGAAGTGTTACAGCTGTTCGGGATGTACAAAGTCAGAGCTACTCTGCTTCACATGTAATGCATTATGAATATGAATATTTCATAAAGGGGGGGGGAGTGTAAGTCGCTCCTGTTGTTTGTGCATTAACGCACAATACCCAAGGTAAGTGTGCGTGTTCGCACACAGAGACGCGTAGGACCTGATGTCTTAATCAATGTCCAGCTGTACTGAGGGCTTCTTCAGAAGATCGAGGCCTGGCTCCTCTAAGCTGAGCCATGAATATGGAGCTGTTCTGCGGTGCGGGGCTTGGTTATGTTTTCTGTCTGATATGTCTGCCCCATTCCCATTTCAAAGGGAGGTCCACCCAGGGGTTTGACTTTTTGATCTGCCTGGCGACTGACTCGACCACCTGCATGCGGAATCAGGCCCCTGGTCTCCGTGGAAGACCGGGAAGGATGAGCAGGAGCTCTGCGCTGGGCACTGATCACAACACTACCCTTCCTTCTCTCTTGCTCTCCGTCCAAATCAGCAGGAAGCCTTAATCCATACTCTAGTTCTGAAGCCATAAGCACACCATAACGGCCATTTTGAGGTTAAAGGCCCTTTCATACTGAGTTTGCACAAAAAATATGATGATTAATCAAAACAATGGATTTCTTTACACCTGGCCTTGTCATCATTTACTCACCCTAAAGTCATCTCAAACCTATAAATCTTTATTTCTTCTGCTGAACACAGAAGATATTTTGATAATTTTTTTGGTTACCAACATTTGATAAAATATCTTCTTTTGTGTTGCACAGAAAAAAGTATGTCATGCTGGTTTGAAATTATGTGAAGGGAAGGAAATGGTTGCAGAATTGTACATTTCTGGGTGAACTATCCCTTTAAGTGATGAACTTTAAAAGTCAGGTTTATACGCAGCCAAGATGCATTGCAATCAAAACACAAGTAGAAGGACAGAAGATACTGAGCTCTTGTAATTTGTTCATTCAATTTATTCAACAACATCCGATTATTTAACAAATGAGTTCACTGGAATACACATGGAAATCTCATTTTTGTCTCATTTCTCTCCCAAAACTAGTGATTTAATGGTGTGTTCACACCAAAAGCGAAGCTAATATTTGCATCACGTTACTCACTCTAGATTACTTGCGGAATGTTTTTCATGTCACTCATGCAAATAAAAACATAAAAACAATAAAAATACGTTTTCTGGTACAACCGGATGTGTCAAACCGAAAGTGTCAATAAGCTCTTTGCTGATAGGTTTGCACAACAACGTGTTGTACAAATTTTCCGCTCGAGTTGAAATTTTGAAAACGAACATTGTGTGTTCACGGCAAACACGTCGCCCGGCACGACTTCTCGTCTATTCGCGTCTTTGCACTGACTTTGTATGTAATCTACTCACGCAAATAATTAAATTCGCTTTTGGTGTGCACACACCATAAAACTTGAAATGAATGAAATCACGGAAAGCTGTCAATGGTTTTAAAATTTTTGTAAAAGTTAGAAATATTTGAGTTAACAACTTTTAACGTAATATGTCAGTGATTATTTGATTTTTTTGTGATTTAATATTGTCTGATTTGCATTTTGCGTGCATTTATTGCCAGATGTAAAGGGCCACTCTCGTTTATTCACATTAGGCTATGTGTTAACAGGACTAAAAAGGAATAGTTCACCCAAAAATGAGTTACCCTTATGTCATTCCAAACCTGTATGATCATCTTTCTTCTGTGGAGCACAAAATAGGATATTTTGAAGAACGTTGGTGTCCAAACAACAAACAATGGAAACCTTTTGAATTTCATTGTATTTTCAATATCAGAAGAAAGTCATACAGGTTTGTAACAAATTAAGGGTGAGTAAATAATGAGTAAATTGGGTGAGCTATCCCTTTAAAACCTTTAAAAGATTCAAGCCTTGTTAATACATCTTACTTTTGCAAAACAAATCTACCAAACTACTTCTAACTGTAAGTTTGTATGTCTAAGAACTTCTAGCGCAAGGTCACATTGCTCATGCTGTTTCAGCCCTCCTCCAAGGCTGCTTTGAAGGCTCGATTGAGTCCAGTAACTTGTGTATTAAACAATCCGTCATCAAGGCAAATGTTTTAACTGGTATGATTATTCTTTAATAATATTATGATTTCTTTAAGCAGGCATTGCCATTAAAATTTAATGAGATGAGTATGACCATGACAATATAATTAAAACCCTCAGGAGTTTCTGAAGCTGGCCATTAATAATTTAGAGCGAGCTGGAGCACGAGACGGCCCAGCTCAGTAGTCTGCTCAGGGAGAGAGAGAACGAGAGGACCGGGAGAGTAAAACTGCTTTGCCTGTCATGATGTGAGTTTACTTTGATTAAGGGCTGAATTACCAGACTATCAGAGATGTGTCACTGTTAAATCCCTCTGTTAAAAACCTTTTGGGATACGCATCTCTTATTTGATACCAGTGTATTATAAACAGATTCGTTTGAACTCTGCAAAGTCGGGGATGAAAACAGGAGCTGTGCTCAAAATGCACGCAGTGTCCTCGGAGCGGAAGTATCACAGAGTACACATATTTGGAGTCATCCTCACCCACACAGTGCTCTCCACTCAGGGTAAACATCTGGTGCGGCGCGGGTCTCTCTGTCTCCATCTTACAACAATATTTATCGTGACGGGCTAATGCTCTGTCCTCAACTCACAGCTGAGGGCCTGTGAACCTCACCATGACAAACACAACCCATGGAGTAAGTGAGTGTGCGTACAAAGGCCAACGCAGATAATCAGGTTACGTAGCGCCGCGGGGAGTCAAGTTCACCTCGCTTTCATTTGAATTACCCTCACATCTGTACCCAGCGCAAGCAAAGAATTAAATCATACTGTACAGCCATTTGAGAAAAATACAAAGTCAAAAGCCCTTTGACCCTGAGAAAAGACGATGCAGATTTTTAAAAAGCAGATTTGTACATTTTCTGAAGAAAATGCGTGCTGCTTGTACAAAACTTGTCGCTGTTATGAAAAATGTTACCCCTCTTCCTCAATGCCTAATTAAAAAAATGTAGCACATTACTGTGATCACTTGTCCTTAATAAAAATAATAAAGATTATTATTATTATTATTATACAATTTTTTTCTTAACCAGTTAGTGTTACGCAACTTGCTAACTGATGGATAACTAAAAACAAAGAAATGGAAATGTTTAATGTGATCATTTTAGCTTCTGTTTTTAATTAATCTAAATTAAAATATGTAAATGTATTATTTTCACAATCAAGAATATATACAATGTAAAGTGATTTTCCAAGGCACCAAATTATGTACCTATAAAAAAAAGGAAAGGAGATATGATCTTACATAACTCCAACATTTTAGGGTGATTCCTAAGTGGTTGCTAAGGTTCTGGATGGTTGCTAGGTGGACACTCACTGGCCCAAGTTAAAAGACTGCCCCCTGAAGTCATCTTTCAGTGTAACTCTTTGGGATTTTTTCAATGTTTTATCACCACCCAAGTAAAAGTCTGAGGTCTGATCACTAAGAAAATTAATATTACACCTTTCCAAATCAATCCTCATTATTTGAGGTATCTTGCCACAGGACAAGGTACACAGCGAAACTTAATACTTAGGGTTAGGGGCAGTGTTGTTCTTGTAAACTAAATATAAACCTAAACACTATTAAAAATGATTTACATTAAACAAAAGCTAAATTAAATATAAATATTGGATGAAAAATTTTACATTTCTAAAATTTCTAAAGCTAAAACTAAAATAAACAGATTAAAGTTAAACAGAAATAGAAAATAAATAAATACAAATAGAAAACAACTAATAAAAATGAAAATTTACAATTGAAAATATAAAAGTGAATAAAAAATATAAAAATATTAATAAAACACTATAACAGAATATTTAAGTATAGAATATAACACTGGTTAGGGGCTAAAACCAAAAAGAGTAATATGCAGTGTAGTAATAGTAATATCTAATATATTAAGCTATTAATCAAATGTCCAAAGATTAAGCAAGCATGCAATTAAATAAAAGCCAGGAAAATGTATAAATATATTTAAAAAAAAACACCAGAAAAAAGTAAACCAACATCTATTTGTTGTCTTTGCTACTTTTCTGTTGCAAATGGCTTTGAGATGCAACACAGATTTAATATGTATGTAGGAAGGCTTTATTTGCACTTTTTCAAACAGAAAGGCAAAAACAAGTTAGGAAGAGAGATCTAGAGAAAGAGAGAGAGAGAAGGCCTTTACTAGGCAGACAGGAAGAACGGGGGATGCGGTGGGCCTTCATGCAGAAAGGCAGCAGGCTGAAGGAAGACGGCGCGCGTGGAAAAAGCTCATAAATCCTGATTTGAGGCGGCCTCACTGCAGCACTACATTGCTTAAATGCTACGTCTGATTTAGTCTTCCCATTAGGTGACAGCTGAACTTTAACATTAATATGATAATATTGAAATAAGTGCGTGTTATTTACTTAGCGGCAGGACGGGATGCAATAAGAGCGAGACAGAGGGAGGTGGGAAGGAAAGGAGGATGATGAATGATTTCTGGACAGCTTCTGTGACACCCGGCGGCCGCGGCCCCTCTAATGAGACTTGACAAAATGGAGACATATGCAGAAATATTGGTTACAGTCTGCGTCCTTAGCATCTTGCTCTCTCTCTGTGTGTGTGTCTCCTCCTCTCCCTCTCGCTCGCCTCACACGTCCTGATTGTCTACGACCACTGAAGCATCTATTTCAATTGGCACTTCCTTCCTGGCCCCGGGGTTTTAAATTTAGCTGGTGTCATTTACATATTACTCTTAATCAAAAAAAGAAAAAAAGAAACAAAACCTTATCGTCACGGTTCATGAAAGGGTGCAAAGGCACTTTATAAAACGGAGATGTGACAGACATTAAACTGACTTGTGCGTGTGTGTGAAGGAGAGAGATGAGGATGGTGGAGAAAACAACAGTAAGTGGAATAGAGAGAGAGAGAGAGAGAGAGTGGCTGTGCATTGCTTTAGTTATCTCTCATCAACCACACAGGGAAAAGAGCCAATATCCCATCAGCCTGCTGATATGAATGATGAGTTCTGCTGTTTAAAGCCAATACTACATAAAGACAGAATAGTGGGAGGAACACTAGATCTGCTTTAGGGCAGAAAAGTGTTGGAAAAAACACACAAAAAAAAACAAATGCATGATGACTAGGCCCCACATGGAATCTGTGCCTGCAGATGCCAGAAATCTGAATCTGAATATATGTGATTTATTAAATGATATTGATAAATGTTGATGTGAAAAAAAAAACTAGTATACACACACTATAAGTAACATACAGTATATACATACACTATCATTCAAATGTTTGGGGTCAGAAAGATTTTTAATAAAAAAAAAAAATACTTATAAATGAATACTTTTATTCAGCAAAGATGTAAAAGTAACAGTAACAAAAAAATCTACGAAATGATGAAGTTACAAAATTTTTTTTGAAAAATACTGTTCTTTTGAACTTTCTAATTTTTCAAAGAAATTTATAATGTTTTCCACAAAATATTAAGTAGCACAACTGTTTTCAACATTGATAATAAACAATGTTTACACTATTAAGCACCAAATCAGCATATTAGAATGCTTTCTGTGACACTGAATACTGGTGTAATGGCTGCTAAAAATCAGCTTTG
The DNA here is from genome assembly GCF_001515625.1 of Sinocyclocheilus rhinocerous. Lineage (NCBI taxonomy): Eukaryota > Metazoa > Chordata > Actinopteri > Cypriniformes > Cyprinidae > Sinocyclocheilus > Sinocyclocheilus rhinocerous. The sequence goes on along the minus strand of NW_015642053.1, from coordinate 3,352,589 downwards.
CTTTAAATACATAACATTTTAAAATATATAATGTTGTATATTGTAATAACATTTCACAATATTAAAATTTTTTACTATATGTTTGATCAAATGAATCTTTGGTGCGCAAAAAAAAAAAAAAAAAAAAAAAATTTTTTTTTACAAATTATTTAAAAATCCTTCAGACCCCAACTTTTTGAATGCTAGTGTTTTATATATTATATATTAACTATATATTACATAGTTTTGAAAGATCAACATTTAAAAAATAAAATAAATAACTTAGTGAATTTAAAAACCTTTATAAAAATAAAAAAGTATAAAATATGCTTATCAATAAACTATAAATAAAATAAATTTCTACATTTAAATAGATATTAAAGAAAGTGCACAACTCAGTGTAAAGCATTACAAAGGCATATGAGTGTTTCTATGGGAACCCTATAGTTTAAAACCAGAATTCCACATATTTTCCCCCATAATAATTTTGTGTGTTCATGCAGTGGATTGGTATGGGGCCGCTATCAAACACATCCATAGAGAGGTATCAGAAACGGTCCCTACCTTCCTCTTACCTTCTCAGCATGCCGGTCAGGATCCGAGAGCTCTTGCCCAAGTTAGCGTCCGTCTCTCTCAGCTGTGGAGAAAAAGAGAAGAGAGAATGTCCACGTTAGAGGTCATGTAAAATTTGTGTCTATAGACTTCAGTCAGAGACACTGAGAACTGGAATAATGGCTGCTGAAGTTTCAGCTTTGCCATCACAAGAATAAATTACATTTCAAAACCAATTAAAATACCTGTTTGTAATAAATGTAATATTATAAACTGTAATAATATTTCACAATATTACAGTTTTTACTGTATTTTTGGTCAAATAAATGCAGCCTTGGTGAGCATAAGAGACTTTTTAATAAACATTTAAATTGAATTATTCAAAAACTTTTGACTGGTAGTGCATGTTTTACATTCAATATATGTCTCACGTAGGGGGACGCATAAGTAAAAGCTATCCATCTGGAGATGTGTGTGTATGTGTGTGTGTGTGTTTAGGAATGCTAACATTGCTATGGAAGTGAAGCCAGAGCTCTGGCAGCCATCAGATATGTGATTCTGGCTGGCCTCCTTGAGAAAGCCTCCTTCCCTGTCCTCACAGTCAGCAGGGACATGTGTATGTGTATGTGCGTGCGTGCGTGTGTGTGCGTGTGTGTGTGTGTGTGTTAGCGGGCAGGCTCAGGGACAGATGTGGTTTTAGGCGGGTTTGGGTTCTGGCACCGCCAACAGCCCAAGAGCTGCCTGATGTCTCTCTCAGCGATGGATCTGTCCCATGAGAGCTCCCTCGGCTTTTCCCAAAATCCCTCTCTCTTTCTCTCTCAGGTCAGAGCTGTGCCAACACGAAAACACATGGTGGAGCTCTATGTGAATTAGGAACCCAAAACAAGAGCCACAACAAAAGAGATTACCAGTACAGCAGATCTAGAGCAGAGTCCGATTACAGACTAGTAAATGGTCTTGGTAAGATGATTCCCAATAGCTCGATTCAATGCCTCTATTTTATTGAATAGAGTTAAAAGAGCTAGAGTCACGCAGGCCTAAACCTAAATAAAGAAAAATACAATGAACAACAATCATAGCATAACCAGAAACAAGAATATTACCCATTTAAAAAGACATTACAAGCCAACATTTTTATACTTTATGAAGTTTGGTCACTGTATTCAGAATCAAAATAATCTTGTAATCTTTTCCCAAAAATTGATAAATAGAAATCTTGACATTTGAAAAAGCCACTATAAGTGAAAACAGGAACAAGTGATGCAGAACAATTCTGACGAATGAGGGTGCAGTTTGCACACATTATATATATTTTTTTCCATATTTTGGTCTGTTTTGAAACGATGCTTTGTCGAAGCTAACCCAGCCAGGGAGATCAAAGAAAAACAGACTATGAAAACTGAAAACAACAAAACTCTATGCGATTTTCAATGTAAAAACATCGAATAATGCCAAAAACATCTGAATTGGATTTTTGAACCATCTTGGCATCTTGATGGAAATGCTGCTTTGACCTAATCACTGTAATATAAATCGCACACAAACATTCTGACCATGTGACAAATTTTGATTATTTTTGAAATGTTACATTGTGAATCAAATCGCAGAATAAAATGCAACACTGTAACAATTTAGTCTCTGTTAGAAACTAAAGTAGCTAAAGTCTGTGGGATTTCCCCCTCCGTTTGTTTTAATGTTTATCATGCAAAAAAAAAACATCCAACTTGGACATCCAACCATCTTGATATTCAGAAATACCACTCTAGAATATGTAAAAAAAAAACAAAAAACAAAAAAAGCATTCTGACCAATGAGGCAGCAGCGAATTTTGCAGGACAAAATGCAACCCAGTAACAATTTAGTCCCCATTTCAGAACAAAGAAACCAAATTATGAATTAAAAACATACCCAAGTCTATGGAATTTTTCCACTCATTTTAACATCTGTCATTCAAAAAACACAACCCTGAACATTTGGAATCATAACAGCACTATTTACTCAAGACATGCAGGATAAGTTATTTGTCAAAGTCAGAGGCTTGTTCATATACACTGAGGATGAGCAATAGTAATAGTGGTCCTTGCAAGGCACTACGTCTCTCTTAGTTTGTGTGCGTCTGTTTGAAAGAGCCTGAGTGAACTGATTGTTAAGAGACACTCCAAAAACTCTTTCATCTGCCCTTTCCTTCGCTCAAAAAGCAGTTTATTGCTCTTTCCATCTAATGTCTTGCATCTTGATGGAAATGCTGCTTTGACCTAATCACTGTAATATAAATCGCACACAAACATTCTGACCATGTGACAAATTTTGATTATTTTTGAAATGTTACATTGTGAATCAAATCGCAGAATAAAATGCAACACTGTAACAATTTAGTCTCTGTTAGAAACTAAAGTAGCTAAAGTCTGTGGGATTTCCCCCTCCGTTTGTTTTAATGTTTATCATGCAAAAAAAAAACATCCAACTTGGACATCCAACCATCTTGATATTCAGAAATACCACTCTAGAATATGTAAAAAAAAAACAAAAAACAAAAAAAGCATTCTGACCAATGAGGCAGCAGCGAATTTTGCAGGACAAAATGCAACCCAGTAACAATTTAGTCCCCATTTCAGAACAAAGAAACCAAATTATGAATTAAAAACATACCCAAGTCTATGGAATTTTTCCACTCATTTTAACATCTGTCATTCAAAAAACACAACCCTGAACATTTGGAATCATAACAGCACTATTTACTCAAGACATGCAGGATAAGTTATTTGTCAAAGTCAGAGGCTTGTTCATATACACTGAGGATGAGCAATAGTAATAGTGGTCCTTGCAAGGCACTACGTCTCTCTTAGTTTGTGTGCGTCTGTTTGAAAGAGCCTGAGTGAACTGATTGTTAAGAGACACTCCAAAAACTCTTTCATCTGCTGTTTCCTTCGCTCAAAAAGCAGTTTATTGCTCTTTCCATCTAATGTCTTCTTATCATGCTTTCTTTTCTTTTCTCCTCTCCATTTCTCCTGCCTTGCAAAATGTCTTTAAAGTGTGAGGGCCAGTCGGGGCTCCAGGGAAGGAGAGCTATTCTCCATAGACAGCAGATCTTTGAAAGGAAATGTTTTATTTCCTTTGAAATGAGCTGCCTGCCCAACTGCCATGTTGTGATCTTTAAGCATCCTTCATAAGAAGCCATCGGAGAGGCCCCTGACTGAGCTCTCTATACCTGTCTTCTAGAAAGAAAGAGAGGGTGAGAGAGAAAAAGAGAGAGAGGTAAGACAATGACAGCAGACACGACAGGGACAAACAAAATAGGAGGGATAGACTGAGATATGGAAAGGTAAAAACGATTATACATGCAGAGGATAAAGTAACAAATAAAGGTTGAAGTAAGGAGGGGGAGTAAAAAAGGGATGAGGATGTAGAGAGAAGGACATCTGATACCTGGTAGGAGAAGTGACACACAAAAAAGCTCACAAGCAGTCCTCTATATCTAAATAAATAAATATACACACACACACACACATATATATATATATATATACACATACATACATATTATATATGTGTGATATATATGATATGTATATATATATATATTATTATCATTTATTCATTTTTTTCTGAGGTCGAAGAGAATTGCGATTTAGAAAACAATTAAATCGAGAAATTACCGATATATTTCATTTATAGATGTTCTACATATATTATATAATGGACACAAAAAGGACACTCAAGCTACACCTAAAAATACATGAATGCCATTGAAAAAGAAGCAAAATATCAAAATGGCATTTACTGTATTAATAAAACTGCACAAGCAGAAGACCATAAGGAAAAAAAAGCCACAAAAAGAAGGCTGTTATAAATGAGTTATAACAGTTAGGTTAGATTATAAATAAAAAAGTTAAAAATAGCTATAAAAAACAGCACAGAAAAGTGTATTTAGAAAATGTAACTTTCTTAATACATTCATTCTAAATAGATACATTCTTAAATGCGGTTTAAGTGTCTAAAAATATATTTTTGAGTCCACTGTAAATATATATTTCATGAAAAGTATCTTGTGGAATCTAGTCTACACCAGTCTGTAATCTACAATCCCTTTCGTGACATCCGTCCAGCACAGTCACACATGTAGCGGAAAGACTTGCAGAGTTATAGCAGCCGGAAGAACAAAGAACAAACGCTTGTTCTGTCCGGAGGTGTTTTTGTTGTCCAGCTATGCCCGTTTAGACAGTCTTGCATCATGCGTGATCTCACCGCATGAGACGGGACAACTACAAAGGCTTCTTATTGGCGCTGTGCTCTGTGTCAAACATTCTGTGTTCTGTCCATTCAATCAATCACTCCAGCAGGCCCGCTATGCTAATGCGTGAGAGGTGCGAGCTGGTGTTAACTGCCCGCACTTGAGTGCGCTCCTGTTCTTTTGTCAAGTGTCTGATCTAGGACACTTTGTGCCATCCCAAAGAGCCAAGATCTGATCAAGTCAAGTATTCGTAAGCCTGTGTAATTGCTTAATGAGAAAAGCATATGTGTGTTTGTTCTGGATGAGTATTGACTCCTGAGGACCGTCTAAGGAGTGTGTTTATGGGTGTAAACTCACCCGATCGCGGGATCTCTGGATCTTCTCACGGTCACTGTGCAGGTTGGTGAGGATCTCCTGTCCCACTTGCTCTGTAAGAGGATAAAAGGAGAAACAGGCCATGTTAAGGTGTGCTTGTATTTACTGCCGTTTGGCGAAATTTCTGGGGCAAAATCAAGTTGCTTCAATACGAATTCATGCAATTGGGAATTTCTTGAGAGTCTGAAAGATTTCCTCACACAGATGTTGTAATAAGTTGGTCACGGATTTGCTGCACTGACCAAAAGAAAGCTGCTTGGTTTGAAAGTTAGTTCTGTGTTGTTGTGTTGAGTTGTAATACATTGCAAGACTAAGACAAAGGAACGCAAGACTAAGACAAAGGAACTTTTTTTGCGAAAATGTTGCTGAATTGTGGGTGTAAAAACGTATATGTTTGCTTAGGGTGGATTTTTTTTATTTTTAGATTTTTTAAGTTTATTCATTTTTTTATTCTGTAAGAAGACATGCACATAAACTGCAAAGGAAATATATTTATTGAATTTAAAAAAACTAACACTAGCTTCTCTATTCTTTGTGTATTCTATCTATCTATTTCTTTTCTTTTTATTTATTATACAATTAACAAAAGCAAAAAAGGCCTCTAACACTAGCTTGCTCTATTCTTTTTCTATTCTATCTGTATTCTTTTTATTATAAAATAAAAAAAAAACCTTGCTACATGTATTACGTTAAGCTAACTGAGACTTGCGTATCATTGCTCTTTTGTTGATTTTGATTGCTTCCATTGTCCTCATTTGTAAGTCGCTTTGGATAAAACCGTCTGCTAAATGACTAAATATATAAATTCTTGAATTAGTATTAAGGCAAAACTTAAAATTAAAATTTAAAATTACAAATCTGAAATGTTATGTTTAAATATGCAAATGAGGCATTAGAATAACCAAAAATATATAATTAAATACAGACACACACACACACACACACATATATATATATATATATTATATTTTATTATTAAATATATTCTCTAATAATAAAATAAATATTTTACCATATTTAAAGGAAACAAAATGTTAGATAAATCAGGCAAATGTTATAAGAACAAACACTTCTGTAAAAAACCTTCAGAATATAAATAAAATAAGGAATAAAAATGAAAAGTTTGATGTATGTAAGTGCTGCTGAATTGGAGATTTCTGGCTTATGACCAAGTGTATCACTTGGAAGTGTCTTGTCTTAAAAAATTTACTTTGTCTCAAGTTATAGAAATACAACGAAGGAGGGACATATCAGGATCTCAGAAACTTGAAAGTGGGCTCTTCTGAGAAAAAAAAGCTGTCAAAAAACCATAGCAACCACCTAGCAACACCCTGCCTCATGTAAAAGTCTAGTTACAACCCTGATTTCTAATGTCTGGGGATCTCAAACTACATCTCCTTCTCACCAACATGCTGTCTTAAATATTTTGCATATCCCAGCATGCCGCATCAGACCGAGCCCGATCAGCACATGCAATATTCAGCTGCTCGCTTACAAACACATTTCATCTGTCACGGACGTACACCCATTTACACGCTCACACTTAGATAAACATCCCATACATGGCGTCTGACAAGCCTGTCTGTGGTCACTGTCATATTCACATCCCAAGGGTCAAAAGAGAAAAAAAACAATGAACAAAACAAAAATCCCTTCCTCCAGCAAAAACCCTCTCCACTATAAGTAGAAACCACATTAGCAGTCTGAAGAGGAAGTGAGTAAAAAAAGTGAAGTGAAAAATCTTTGCATGGATCAAAGCTACGCTTTCAAATGCACCAAACAATTGTGAGTAAACAACGCACTCATGACTGGATTACGCTACACAGGTGTAGCTCTCAAAGAGACAGCGTGACGCTCGAGGAACAGAGGAATGGGCTACATCTGCATTCGCACAGAACGAGAAAGACCGAGACACTTAAACGCGTCTCTCGCCTTCATTAATTTCCAATCAGAGTGGGGACAGATTGAAGGATACTCAGATTTGATGGAGCAGTCACAGCGCATGTGACAGATAGGTCAGATTAAAAGAGCGAATAGAGATATTAATAACCATCATAACCGTGTCCGGCCGTCGAGCCTGAGACACGCTGCCACCCACCCGCGAGTGGAAATCTTGTGTAAAGAAAATTAAGCACTGCTATCTGTCTCTGTCCAGGGCGAAAGGGGCCTTTAAACAAATGAATGTGACACAGCCACAATGGCAACAATGCAATACACAAGCGCGCAGACACGCTCGCTCATATATCACTTCAGATGATAGATGAGACCGTTGGCATGAAGGGGTCCGAGCGCAAATGAAACAATCCTGTCAGCGCTCTATATTCTACGCTCAACGAGATATAAATAAACAGAAGGAGAAAAAACGAAGTTGCTATGCACAATAGGTACAATAGAAAACTTGACTGTCATATTTCTCAGACGCCTTTCTAGATAGCGAGATATTTCGGTGTCAAGGTCTCCTATTCAAGGGTCGTGCGCTTCGCTATCTCCATTGACTCTGATTGTTGGCATCCACATAAGTTAACATTCATTCTAAAGAAAGTGAAGTGAATACAAATGAATTAAAAGAATATGAGGGGAAAATAGAGCAGGTACATAAAAGAATTTCCACAAAATCAAGAAACAGGAGGGTTGGCTGACTGACTGCATAAAACCTGTGCCACTGAAAACACGGAATAAAACTGTTAAACCAAACTCTGTATAATGTAATATTCCTGCGGCCAACACACTGTAAAACACATTATGGACTCCGGTTTCTTTTTCCCTTGTGCATGAGTGCAAAGATAAATATTTCTCTTAGTTGCGGGACCGCAAATTGATGTTGCCATTAAGAACGAGCTCCAAAAGCACACACACACATACACAAAAACACACACTGTTGGACGATTAGCCGAGTGTACACCGCATCCCAGGGGTGAGAGGAACTTTACCAACCCACAATTCCACGGCTCTCTTCCTCTCTTGATATATCCGTTTGTCTCTGTCTATGTTTCACTAATAATCTGATCTGATCTGTCTCTCTTCTCGATTCGTATATTTGTAGAGTAATGAGACTTGGACAAGAATGTGGCAGAGGTTTGAGCAGAGAGTTTGGCTAGAGAAAAACAATCACTCCCTGAGAAGGGGAAAACGACATGATTTCTCTTCCTTCCTTTTCTACTAAGAAAAAAAAAAGAGCGGTTAGAGGGAAAAATCACTAATTTTTCACTAGACATTGTTGAGGGATAGTTGAAAATAGTTGATAGTTGAAAAAATTTAAATTCTGTCATCATCATTTGCTCTCATTTTCTTTAAAACCTGAATGATGTTATGTATTCTGTGGAACAAAAAAGAAGATATTTCAAAGAATATTTAAAACCGTTTTTGTCCATACAATGAAAGTCAATGGGGTCCAAAACAAAACACACACACAAAAAAAAAACAGGCATTCGTATCTTCTTTCGTGTTACACAAAAGAAAGACAACATGAGAGTGAATAAATAATGATGACAATTTTCATTTTTGGGTGGACTATCCCTTTAACGGTGGTATTATTTTAATTGTTATATGCAACAATACACAAAATATTGACACCAAGATGCATTACATTCAGAGCTCAGGTCATCATGTGCAATAAAACTATATACTTGAAGTGTAGCATGAATTATGGTCAGTTATTCTTTTGTGTGCAGCACTTTAGATACATGTCTACTTAATGAGGTGCTAATTAATTATCACACGCTTTAATGAGGATGCTGACATTCTGTAAATTGAGGGTGTAGCTGTGAAAAAACAGGCGTTCTGAAACAAGAAAAAAAAACTAAATAAATAAATAACTAGACTCCGTGCTTACGAACATGGCTTCGTGCTCATAATGATATAAAATATTCTTCCCCCGTTTAAGGCCCTATTAACAATTTAAATGACCCTGACGCCAAGCTTTTCCACAGGCCTGCTCTAGTTAAAGATCCAGATCCCCAAGGCCCATTTAACAAGGATATTACTAAAATCCATAACAGCACAATCATTACCGATGAGCTTGTTTTAATGCAGACTCTTTAACTGATTGCTGACCACAACTTGTGGACGAGATCTCTGTTCTCACTGCGATAATTTAGAGCAGAACTGTGCCAATACTATTACATTTCAAATTATCATTGTTCTTTCACTCAATATTAAGCTGACTGTTTATTTATTTATGTGGTCATAATTTAATGTCTAACAAATCAAATGATGGTACTCAGGTAGGCTCTCTAAAAAAAAAGGAAACTCTGAAACTAGCAGAAAACTTAGTGCAGTTCACATCTATGAGCTGCAATACTAAATAAAAGCGAAGCAAAACAAAAAAACGCAAGAAACCTAGTTGCAAGGAATAGTGATGACAGACTTTAAGCAAGCTCCAGAGCGTCTATTTAAAATAAAAAAATAAAAAATCACAAATAAGAATGAATTCAATTTGATGAAAAATAATCTATTGTATGCATAATCTACTGTATGCAATCATCATTTAAATTGTACTTAATTTAATTTTCATTTTTTAAATAAAATCAATCTTTTACTCTAAACATATTTTCAATTATTATGTGATCATGTTTTTGTAAAGCACAGTACATCCTTCAGATGTCAACATTAAGATGTCAGCATTATTTCTAAAATTTATATTTACATAATGTACCACGTTAACAGGTTCACCTACACTGCTTTTCAGAAGCCATGGCAAAAGAAGAAAGACTGTGTACCGCAACATAACTGCAAGAAAACTCTATGTTTTGTCTTCGTGGGCGGCAAGCAGAAGCAAACATACTACATGAACAATGTGAATCATATCCTCAAACGAATCTTACCACCTGTTTCTTTTTAGTGACTCAAAAACCTATAGCATGACTGGTGGTCGTTAATCCCGAATAATGACTCTTTTGAGCCGGTTCTTTTAATGAACAGTTCTATGCAATTTACAACACAAGATCAGGGGATTTCTTTCATATATAAGCAAAATAAACTGAAATGAATTGGATCAAATCAAATCCAACTTAAATTGAGAGCTAGTATCAAAACAGATCAGGAAGTCTGTATCAGTACCCAGTCCTACTTTAAAGATGAATTATGATTCAGCTCGAGAAGTCTCTAAAACACCTTGACACGTTGAAAGCCTGAGTGTTTAATTACCAGTAATTCCTTTAGCTGTTATTCATTTCTTTTTTATCTTTTTTTATCGTGTTTCCTTTTATTCTGAGTATATTGCTTCAACTTTACTACTTTTCCCATCCCTACACTCCTGAAACATTGTGTTAGTGCAGTCAAAGTTTCTTTTATCTTTCGGTCTGTCTGTCTTTCCCTTCTGTGAATGACCGTGCCTGTCTGCCTTTGAGCTTGGCCTGCAGGAACATCAAATCACTCAGGACATCTCGGAGGTCTGAATGTCACTCGTTTTCATCCCCCTCTTCCTGCCAGCCGTTGGCAGCAAGATGGAGGCAGAACACACCGGGGAAGAAGCGTTTTCTACCTCTCCGTTCCCTCGTCCTTCTATCCATCCATCCACCTCCCCTCAGCAGACACGTATAATTGGGCACATCATCAATTTTACAGCAGCTGTTTGAGTGTGAGTCCTCTCTGAGTTGTCTGAAGCCCTCTGTCTGTCCCCAGAGCTGAAAGGGTACATGCCCTGACACAGGCTCACTCCCAGGCTCCGGACGGCTTTTTATTACAGAGTTGCAGCCACTTTTTGAAGGTTACCACACACACTTCTATCTGGACACAATCCACAGACACAGCCAAATGAGAGCAAAAGTGCCCAGGGGAAGAGTAAAGGCAGGTCCAACAACGACTGCCCCCCCCACACACACACACACACAAAGCAAAGCAGAAACACAGTTCCTTTCTCTTTATTTTAGACAAGTTATTCCCCTGTCTGGGAGCAAAGTGCTGATGGCACTTTTATTATTCTTGTTATTTGTTTACAGTATTCAACTGCTGAGCCACCAAATTTGAGCATCTTCTCTGTTGTAGAATGAACAAACATAAAACAAAATGTGTTTTTTTTTTATTTAAAAAAGGAAAATTCTTTCATTATTTACTCACCCAAAGCGAATACTTTACTTTCTTATGTGCATCAAAAAAAAAAAAGAGTCTTCAAAAACTGCTCAAATAAATCAGTCGGTTCACTGACAAGAACTGGCACAAAAGAACGATTAGTTTACTAATCCTGTTCCCGAATGAGATTAGTGGAAGTCCGATTTGTAAACAAATTCTAATAAATAAATAAAAATAATTTAAATAAATAAATAAAACAAAGAAAAAAGGATAGCCTATAACTTTTTTTTAAATAACTGTAGATAAAAACTATTATTGTCAATTTAAATCACTTATTTCTAATTTTTAAGAGTGCTAAAATGTTACATTTGCCAGAAATATTCCAATTTGGCCTAGTCCTCTAACCAGAATTTTTTTACTTCCCTCTGTAATTTATTTACAAAAAAATAATACAATTCTGACTAAAACTGTTAAAACTGTATTTTCAAACTGTTCTTTTTTTATAACATTGCATAACTGACCGTTTTAAAAAATGCAATAAAGATTACTGCATCACGATTTTATAGTATTCAGTTCAAATTGTGAACCATATTGTTTATTATTATACTTAATTATATATTGTAAACACTTAAAAATAGCATGCTTAAAAGAATTTTTTTTTCCCAGAAAATTGCTGTGACCAGTTGAATCATCTGAATCATTTGGTCCAATTTGTGAACCATATCGACCACAAACTCTACTATTTGGCTTCATAATGCATAAAATGTAGTTTGCAAGCCATATGAAGCGCTACTATGATGTTCCTTGGGGGAATTTATGGATATAGTAATTTACCCGATTGTATGTTAAAGACCCGTGAAAACTCTTTAAAATGTTCCTTTATATATAATAATTTTTGCATCCACTATTGCTTTAGTACAAAGGTAAAATCATCAACCCAAAGCTAAATTTGGGCCTAGTCTTGTTCAAAACTGGGTTTAACAGCCTAGACAGACAGAGGATGGACAGAATAATATGGATAGGAAGAGAATGTATTAGTTTCAAAGGGATGAATGAGAGAGAGAAGGGCCATGGCCTGTCTGTGCGAGAGCAAGCGCTGGGTAATCAGGCCCCATTTCACTGGCCTTTTTTCACTCCGCTGGGCTGTGTTTTATTCATTGGTTCAGCCCTGACCCTGCCGCGCTTCTGCTCTGACAAATCACTTCTGATTAAGACAAATCTTTATTAGCCGGCCACTCAACTTTCCCTATTAATCATTCTCTTCTCTCTCTCTCTCAGTCTCTGTCTTCCCAGCTCACACAGCACATCTCACACACTCTTCTAAAGGCCTGATTACTGCCGATTGTTGTGTGTGGAGATGTGAGGGCTTCTTCTGGCTGATAAGACACAGGTTTAATGGGTATGAATGACCACGCCAGAGGGAGAGTGTGCGCTAATAGAACCATTTGTTTAAGCTGGGGGGAAGACAGAGAAAATGAACCCTGATTTCCCCTCCTACTTCCACTCCTCTGAGATTGATTTGAAAGGGAAGACTCTCTCAGAGACCCTGGATGGAACGGAGGACAAGGCATGCTGGAGAACAGGTTCAACAGCAGAATGCCCCATGAGCTCAAAAACAAGCAAAGATAAGAATCGCATCAATAGCGACCGACTTCTGTATCAGTGAGCTTATAGTTGAAATAAAAGCAGATAGGAGTGATTCTTCAATTAGAAGAACTTTTCTGTCCTCTAGAAAAATTTAAATAAATCAAATTAAAGAGAGAAACAATTTTCTATAGGACAGCCTATAATAACCAACTATGCATAAAACATATTGTTTAAAATTATTATTGTCACTTTAATGACTTATTTCTAAATTTTAAGTGCTGAAAGGTTAAATTTGCCAGAATTAATCCAATAAAAAAAAAAAAACTAACTAGACTAGCCAGTAAAATTTTATAACATACCATCTCACTTTGACACTTAATGCAATTAAATGTAATATGTTTGCATCATGATCCTGTTTATTCAACGAAAACAAATCATTATTTTATAAATTATTTATATAATAATTTATTTATTATAAAGTATTTATAAAATAATTAATAAATTATTTTATATAAGTGCAAATATGATAAATGTTTTAACATAAATTACTTGCATTTTTCTAGACGTTAAATAGTCAAAATACCCATAATTGCACAATCGCCCACAAATTGACATACAACTAAGAGAAAAAGGAGCCCAAACAACAGCACTTACAGTAAAACCTAACCGCTGTTGATGTGGTGGGTGGGAAAGGTGTAGGATGGTTAGTTTTTCTTGCAGCAAATTGCTTCAATTTAATCAACTGGCATTACTGAAGCATCCAAATGAAAACTAATAGAGTCTGGGGCAGGTCTTGATTGCCTCACTTACAAAAAGTGCAGGCTGCCCACTGCTTTCAGGTTCCTCAATTAAACAGGCAGAATTTCCATGGGCCACTGGAGAGCCATACATCTACCGTGCCCGAACCGGTCAATCCGCACCCATCAAATGGACCTCATTCACTCGTTCACTTCATTCTTTCGGAGGAGGAAATTATTTCTTCGTGCAGATTAGGCCCCAGCTGAGATGAAATGTGCACCAAACGTGACCGAGCGAAATTAATAAACAGTGGTACACTGTCAGTAGACTTTATTAATATTGATGCATGTGCCGCCACTTTATTTGGTGCATTTTTTCCATCCCTTTCAGAGCAGAGAGGGCCAGTCCAAAAGATTAGTCTTTGTGTACAGTCACTGGCGTTCAAAGAAAGCAAGAAAACACATGCATTCGTCTTCATATGTCATGATAAACACGGATCATACTTCAGTGCTGCGAATATGCATTTTTTTGGCTGACAATGTCACGGATTCAGATGAAAAGTGTGGTATCAAATACGAAACATGAAATGTGAATAGGAAATGCGTGCTGTAATTCACTCTGAGCTGCAGAGGAGAATAGAAAGGAAGAAGCAAAGCCGGTAAAAGAGCGAAAAGAGAGAGAAGTGAGAAACAGATAAACGCAAGCTGGCGTGGCTGCTGCAGTGGGAGGCCTGCTCTTATAATCACCTCACTTCCTCCTAATCACATGCTGCACATCATTTACTGAACACCAGCAAACTTCACACCCTGCCAGACTCACAAGCTCCAATATGTCGGACTGGAAGAAAATCCTGACGTTCTTTTAAACAGTTTAGGAACGTTAATGATCTCATTACTGTTGATTAAAGCCTGTAACGCCTCTAATCAGAAAGTTGACAGGCAGATCAAACAGCCAAACACAAATTTTGCCTCTTAATTATCTGTAAAACACAACACCTCACGGTGTTCATCCCTGCCTATCTCTGACAAAAACCTCAGTCGAAACGATGCCAAGATCTAACACTTCCTAACAGTTCATTATCCAATAAGAAAAAAGCAAACAAAAACCCAACGAGCATTCAGATCTTAAAAGCAATCTTCACAATTAGCAGAGCGCTTGGGGAGCCCTGCAGTCCTGTGTATCGCAGGACTCCAAATTGAAACACCTTAATTATATTTGTCAAAACAATGTGCCGTCACCCTCATTTGCATGTTTTGACAGCCGCCCCCGAGTAGCTCTCAAGACTTTAGCACATTTAAACACCTACTGATTTTAGTTTTCACTTGCTCTCTCTTTTTAAATTAATCCACCAATCCACTGAGTTTTGTTTAAACGCTCTCTCCGTCCCACAGTAATCCACTCAAAACAATAGGAACGAATGAAGAATAGTGCTTGGACTCGTCATGTGATAGTACAGATTCATATTAAAGCAAGCTCTACCTGTGCCTAGAGTAAAATAACAATGCTCTTTCAGACCTACAGGTGGTCAGGTGTGCTTTGATTGGTTCAGCCGAAATAAATTGGAAACAAAGAAAGTTCCACTGATTTGTTGCAATCGATTCTTTTGGTCTATTTGGTCAATTTTCGCTCACATGCTAAATGTTTTATACAACATTTTAACAGTTTATGTCCATAAAATGCAAGTCATTGGGGTCAAAACAATATTGGACCCCAATGACTTTCATTTTATGGACAAAAAAACTGACATTTTTCAAAGGATCTTCTCATATAGTAAGTTATATACAGGGTTGGAACAACATAAGGGTGAGTAGGCCTAAATAATTACAGAATTCTCATTTTTGTGTGAGCTATGTGCTGAAATTATAATTGTATGTTATGTCACAGAGATTTTTTTTCATTAAAATTATGGTCTTGTGAATAAAGCCTACAAAAATATAGTTATATTAGTGCTCAAGCACAAAAAGGGTTCCTTATCTGACCTATAAAACAGAAAGCAGAGGAGAGACGATGGCGATTATGCCTGTGTGACAGACTGATCTCTGCGGGACAGCAGAGTTCTCCAAGGGGTCCTCGATTCATGCTTCATTATTTAGAACGTCTTCTTAAAGCCCGGTCAGGTCTCTTACAAAGACAGCCCTGATTCAGCCAAAACCAGAGCAAAAATCCGTCAAGAAAAAACATCTCTCTCTTCGCTTATATGCTGCTAAATACATCAGCGACGTGCCAATGATATGTAAAATATGTATTCTCACAAAACAAACAAAAATTCTCGGGAGAATTAGGACTGTCTGCAGTAATTTGGCTTAAGTAGAAATGGAGGGCGTGAAAGCAAGACATCAAACATGAGTTTGAATCGGAAGCACGCAGCGGCACGCTACTCTGTGCTGTTAGGATTCGTAGCGCTGACAGAATCTGACAGTTACCAACACTTAGGGATTCTCCCACTCGAGCTTTGAGTTCATTAATACTCATGAGCCGAACAGTTGTCTCATAACACACAGAAAATGCACTGGTTAAACATGTTTACCGATCAGCTTATATAAAGCTGCGGTTGAAATGGACCCACTTTCGGGGAAAAAAGCCACTGCAAACTGAGAAGCTTTTAAAAATTAAATGAGCAAAGCTTTATGGGAGCCTGGGGGGATCAAGATGTAATCTACTTGATGTAAATGGATGTTTTTTATGCAGTGACATTTTTGTTTTACACTTTGGAAACTTCTATAATGACATTAACACAAGTTACTGTAACAGTAGAAATGACTGTTTCTGATTTATTTCTACTCTGAGTATAATTATCATACTGCCCATATCTAAGCTACACTATACAAAAACTTCCATGCAAAATATTTTTGCAGGCTTCATTGTTTTAGCCAGTAGGTGGCAACAAGTAACCGAATCATTTATGTGACTGATTTGTTCAAAACCACTTAAAACAGGTTGATTCAGGAATGAACCAAATGTCTATGTGAATCATTTAATCATTCACTCAACTTATTAGTTAAAAAAACTCATTGATTGATTCAGGAATGAAACAAGAGACTTTGAGTGAGTCACTGAATCACTCACTTAAAACAAATCATTCAAAAAGTGTTTTATTTAAAAATACCACTACTGTGTTGCTAGGAAGTGCACCGTTGAACTATTTTCATTGGTGGAGCAAAAAAAGACAAAATAACTGCCAATTTTATGACTAAAACAAAAGTTTCTTAGTATTAACTTACTGTACTGTTTACTGAACTTCTGTATAAAATCAATATAAATGTTCTGGTGTCTGGTAGCTGCTAATAAGGTCCTCTTTTCTAGCTTAAAATATTACAGTCTTCACCTGGATTTGGTGGCGGTGTAATTATGCCTTTGTCCTTCTCTATTCTTTTTTCCAAGGTTTCCTCTGCATTTTTTTCTATTGCAAAGAGGCAGGGCCGTCTGCTTGCCAGAACACTACTGCTTTATCGGCCCAAACAACACCAGTTTGTCTGTTTCTTTAGGTTAATACCAACACACTTCCCATCACTAGAGAACGGCAAATAAAAACACTATTATAAGGAGGAGATGAGGCATGGTGGGAGCACACAAAAGAGATGCATCATGCGGCTCATTTAACAATAGCCATGGCTAGCCTGATGAAGAGGGATTATTGTCAGATGCCAGAGTGAAAATACACAACATAACATCAGCACAAAGGGCAGGACTACACAATCTATATTTGGTTTGAATCCAAGTAATGTCAAGGCCTCAAGTTACAATCTTTGAACGCTTCGTCCTTTCTAACAATTTTCTCATTTTGCACCTCCTTTGCTTTTTAAAATACTTACAACTTACAACATACAATGGGCACCACTGCCAATGAAGAACCAAAAAAATACTAAAAAACCAGAAGAGCTTGTCAAAATAAAATGGCATCTCTTGATTTCCAGTGTGTAGTGGCATTAACCTCTTCCTTTTGAACTGATGACGACTGTATCAAGACAACATTTTCTGAATCAAATGTAATCATCCAATCACAAATGGTATGAGTTGTGGCAAAGAGTCATGGCAAAACTGAACAGATCATGCTATGAACAGGGTTGGAAAATTACAATAAAAAGTTTATAAATACCATAAATGTTCTAAGAGTTCGCATGACTACTTTTAGCTAACAAAACTTCAGGGCTAAGTTTTCAGTGTGTTTCAAGCTTAAAGGGATACTCCACCCCAAAATGAAAATTTTGTCATTAATCACTTACCCCCATGTCGTTCCAAACTCGTAAAAGCTTTGTTCGTCTTCGGAACACAATTTAAGATATTTTGGATGAAAACCGGGAGGCTTGTGACTGTCACATTGACTGCCAAGTAAATTACACTGTCAAGGTCCAGAAAAGTATGTAAGACATTGTCAGAATAGTCCATCTGCCATCAGTGGTTCAACCGTAACGTTATGAAGCGACGAGAATACTTTTTGTACGCGAAGAAAACAAAAATAACGACTTTAATCAACAATTCATCTCCTCTGTGTCTCTCCGCATCA
>NW_015642053.1:3306206-3334253 GCF_001515625.1 Sinocyclocheilus rhinocerous | reverse complement strand
GTTCAAATCAAAGCGTAAATACACGTAGAAAACGTATCCTTGTGTCGCGGCTGACACAGAAGAGCGTACGCTGCTTGCGTTCAGCGGAATGGCGCTACGGTGATGCGGAGAGACACAGAGGAGACTAATTGTTGAATAAAGTCGTTATTTTTGTTTTCTTCGTATACAAAAAGTATTCTCGTCGTTTCATAAAATTTAGATTGAACCACTGATGGCAGATGGACTATTCTGACGATGCTTTTCATACTTTTCTGGACCTTGACAGTGTAATTTACTTGGCAGTCAATGTGACAGTCACAAGCCTCCCGGTTTTCATCCAAAATATCTTAAATTGTGTTCTGAAGACGAACAAAGCTTTTACGGGTTTGGAACGACATGGGGGTAAAGTGATTAATGACAAAATTTTCATTTTGGGGTGGAGTATCCCTTTAAATGCCTTTTGAAGAGCAACGTTTGGCTACATGTGAACCTGGGGGTTTCTTTAACTGTGAACAATTTTGGCCCAGTGGATATTAGAAAATAGTCTTTTTAAAACACTTAACAAAGTCATTTTGGGGTGGAGTATCCCTTTAAAGGCCTTTTGAAGAGCAACGTTTGGCTATATGTGAACCTGGGGGTTTCTTTAACTGTGGACACTTTTGGCCCAGTGGATATTAGAAAATAGTCTTTTGAAAACACTTACAAAGTCAAAATCAAACTTACTTAATTCTTTTAATTTGACCACTAGCAATGTCCAACAGTGGCTAGTAATTTCGCAGTCAGTTTTTATGTACGCTAAATACACACAATTCAATCACAATTTTTTTCAATTTTTGCATAATCTGAAATCAAGCATAAGAAAATATATCTTGATTTTTAATTTTTATCACGTCTCAAACCTTTAGTTGAAAAGAATTAAGATTTTTTTTTCTAAATAAATACAGAAATGTATATGATTATTTTTATTTTTATTGTATTTTATTTTTATGTTTTGCTTATTAATTAATAGTTTTTTAAATGGAATTTTCATAGTTTAAGATTTTAAAGTCTGGGTCTTGGTTAAGTGAAATATTCTACATTATATACATAAAATTTATACATGAATGATAAATGGTAAAAACGTTTTCCACGTCAGTTTTAATATGATCTTCATATAAAATGGTGAAATCAGTTAAAGTTAAGTTGAAGAAACACCCACCTACAAACTACAGACAATATTCCAGTGCCATGGACGCCGACAACCTTGACTGTCTTCATAAGCGAAGCATAGCACTGAAAGACTTCAATGGTATTCAAGTGCAGCGAAGCTGTGGGATCTGCATGGTTTTAAATGTTGTTAAATGCAAAAGCATGCATTGGACTGAATATCACCCATGGTCAATGAAAGTCGGCATGTAATCAGTGGCAAAGAGTTGAATTAACTGCACCAGCCCTGACAGGCCAAGCAACCTCCCTGCCATCTCATCCACTAATGAAGCATAACTAACTTTTTAGACATGGCAGAACTAATTTAATCTAACTTCTGAGAGTGCGGTGCCATCAAATTAATTATTCATAAAGGACAGGATATTATAACTCAATTGTCAACTCGTCGCTGTCCTTTTCAAATGTCTGCCTCCTCGCTTTTGTCTTCCGTCTTCATCTTTTTCTCGCACTTGTACTTTTAATCTATTACAGAGAGTTACACATTGTCATGGTCGCAGTTGAACAAAATAATTTGCTTGTGTTTTTTGAAGTTGGTTGTGGTGGTCGGTGGTTTTATTCGGGAGTGGATCCCCACGGGTGTCTGGAATGCGACTGCGGGGCCAACTCCACCAAAGCACAGAGACACGAAGCGGGTAATAACAAAACGCATATACCTTTACCACTCACATGAATAATACATGTCATCTAACAGAGCCCACCTTTCCTTTATGTTGCTTGGATCAGTGGGCAGGAAGAAGTGATGAGTTTGGTACCACTCACAGCAGCCTGTTGCCACACACACACACACACACACACACACTCACTCTCTCTCTCTCTCTAGTCAGCATGATGGAATGTGACCCCAGCGTGAGTGACGGGAGGAGAAGACGTGGTTTCATCAGGACTTCCCGCAGACATCAGATCTCAAAGCCACACAGTACAGGTGAGACACTTGCAGGGCCAGATGGGACACACACATACACACAAATAGACTTAATGCACTACAGCTGTATTAAGATTCAGATTTAACAGAGAAACCAGTCTGTAGGTGTTTTACAATGCAAAATCTACATAACTTTCATACACATTATTGCAAATGAAGGATGCAACTCAAGTTTTAAATGTTTTGTTTTTGCACAAATGTAAATTTTGTCATCATTTACTCACTCTAATGTCATGCCAAGCTTGAATGACTTCAATCTGAGGAACGCAAGTGGTGATATTTTGAAGAAAATTCAAGCTGCTTTTTACCATATGCAATTAAAGTCAATGGTGATGAACACTGTCAAGCTCCAGAAAGAACGAAAAAGAGACCGCAATTACTGCATGATGATATAAAAATAGAAATAAATGTGTTAAACATTATCTGGAATAGATTAACATAATATTAATATACACTGCATTTTTTTTCTTCCTACCATACAAAGTAGTGTTGCATAAACCAATAAATCATTTAGAAAGAAAATTAAAACCGTAATTTCAAATGTCTTATTTTATTTTAATATGAATGTGGGGACAGTATGATATGTTTAAAAAAAATAAAAAAAGAAGAAAAAAAAACTTTTAAATAACTTCCTATTCAAACAAACACACACACACACACACACACACACACACACACACACATATACATATCACAGTTTTCACATAAATATTGTATTGCCTGACCAAAAAAATCAGCATTATAATGATTTATGATGGATCGTGTGCCACTAATGAATAAATTACATTTTAAAATGTAAAAAACTAAAAAAAATTTGAAATAGAAAATTGTAATTGTAATAATAGAGAATTTAAATTGTAATAATATTTTACAATATTACTGTTTTTATTTTAGTTTTATCAAATAAATGCAGCCTTTTTATTATTTTCTATATTATTTACTCTGAATTTGGACATTTGACAGCTATACTGACGAATTTCACTCTGCTTCTCACACAAATCTCATGGTTTCAGAAGACTTCAAATATAGTGTACAAGTCATATGAGGGTGAATAAATGATGACAGAATTGTAATATTTGAGTAAACTATCCCTTTAATTTAGAGAAATTCAAGGAAACTCGCAAAAGAACATGCACACAGTCACTGCTGGACACACACAGTGACACACAGATCTGCGAGACAACAGCTGTGTGGTCGTGTAAGACAGGGGCCCTGCTGTCAGTGATACGCTGCTGTTTATGGACTGACAACAGCCTCACAAACAGAACCCAGTACCAGGACCACAAGCTGCCCCGAACATCGCCTAACAAAGACGTGACTGTCTCCAGCCTTGGCCTACCAAAACCACACATTGTTCCTCCGCTGGCCGGAGACATGACTGCGGAGTCAGACAAAAAGTGAATTGGTTGACCACACAAGAATGAAAAAAAGAAAAGAAAAAAAAAAAAACAACATCAGGGTTTTGGCTTTCGCTTTAAACTAAACAGTACATATCCTTTTACACATCATATTCATATCACGGCTCTTTTCACACATCCTTCTCACTTTGCACCTTTTCAGCCTTTATTTATTAATTGATCTTTTTTTCCCAAGTTTAGTGGGAATTGGAGTGATTGCACTGTACCAAGGTAAGAGCTCTTTTGTCCTGGAAACCAGTTCTCTCATGGAATTGCTTTGCCCAGCACAAAAACATATCATACAAAGCAACAAGAGAGCACGTTCCATCTAGTTTCACTCACAGAGAGAACGTTTCTCAAGGTTAATGTAAACAGGTCTCTTTGTATTAGTCCCAGTGCAGGGAAATGTAGAGAACTAAAGAGAGTTAAGGAAACTCAAAAGAGGCTTTTTTCACCACATATCACTATCTGCTCAGTGCGTTAAGGTCAAACAGAGAGTATTTGACTTCGCACAAAAAGAACGGCCCTCCTATCTGGTAAATTCTGTAAACATGTATTTTCTAGTGGAGTCACTTCCTGTAAAGTCATTGCACTCTAATGCTCTTTTCATTCAGGAAACAAAATGCACGATTGTGTTTCTGGTCCATTAATACATTACCACTTCAGGCAAAAACTGCAATTTGATTGTTCTGCTTGAGTTGGTGTGTGTAAGAGCACAATAGTGTGACGGTAATGGACCTGTGAGTGTGTGTGTGTGTGTGTGTGTGTGTGTTAACAGGGGCTGGCTGCATCAGCTGATTGTAATTGGTGCTGACGCGTGACAGGCCCCTGCTCCCTGCTATGCGGTGACCGTGGCAGAGGGTGCCACTTAGGGTGGCACAGTGTCCTGGCCTGGGTTAGCATGGTACCCCAACCCTGGGAGAAGTGCCCACCCCTGTCAAGAAAAGCCAGTGGGGCTAACGAGGGTGAAGACGTGCTGTTTAAAAATTCCTCCACATCAGGGATTCCATGAGGGATTGTCTACAGTCTCTGTGTACACCTAATTTTAAGGGTGGGCTATGTGGCCACAAAAAAAAAATGTATGTGTATATATATACACATGCATACATACATACATACATAAAGTAATTTTCTATTATATATATATATATATATATATATATATATACAGTATATGCATATATACATGGTTGAGAAGTTTGGGATAAAAAAGTAAAAAAAAAAACAATTCTGCTCACCATGGCTGCACATATTTATTAAAATTACAATTAAAAAACTGCAATGTGATGAAATATTATTACAATTTAAAATAATGTTTTATATTTTAATATATTTTAAAATCTAATTTATCCCTCAAATGGCAAAGCTGAATTTTCAGCTTTTATTACTCTAGTCTCTTGTGTCACGTGATAATACAATTATTTTTAATATGCTACATTTTGCTAAATATAAACATTTCTTATCATAATCAACATTAAAAACAGTTGAGCTGCTTAATATTTTTGTGGAAATGGTGATACTTTTTTTTTATAAATAATTATTTACATTATACATGTCTTTACTGTCACTTCTGATCAATTAAATGCATTCTAGCTGAAAAACATTATTTAAAAAAAATTTAAATTACGGACCCCAAACCTTTGAACAGCACTTATGATTAAACTAAAATGAATTTAATGCATATAATAAATCATAAACTGCAAATAATAAATCAAAATGTAAAAAAAAAGAATTAATACATAAAATGTGATATTTGGATTAATTGAAGTCTTTTCACTATACCACTATTTTCACTATACTAGGTCAGAGTTCACTAAACTTGAACTTTAGTAAGCCTTGCACAAACATGGTCAAGAGAAAAAACTGCACCTTGACCTCACTCTTTTCATGCACTCAACAACAGCTACACATTCATGTCTATCAAATGCTCCATCAGACCTCTAGTGTGTAGGCACTGAAGTAACCAATACAACATAGTTTGAAAGGTGAACTCGCGTCAGATTTCTTTTTTTAAAACCACATGATACCCCTATGTAAACAATATAGCATAATCTCTACTGGTTGACATATTTCAATCATTGCACACTTTATATATTCAATACAAAGAGCATTGATTTGATAGGAGAAGGTCTCGCAGTTTTGAAGGGATGGTGTACTTCTTGCCTGTTTGTGGAACATTCATACAGCTGTTACCGATATGAAATAGATGCATTACACTCTGAAAGCTCCGTACAATTTTACTGTGTTGGTGCATGGTCATATCTGATCTTAAGAGAACCATAGGGACTCAAAAGCAGTCCGAGAAACTGCGCACCAAGACCAGTGCTACAAATTAAACTTTCCCAAAGTGGAACTACTGAGATGTATAATTAAAAGGGAATGGTGAGAGTCATGTTTTTCTCCATGCTAAATTAAGCAAAAACTAATAATTCTCCCACCAGGAATGGAACGGAAGACCAACTCTGGGTCCAGAAGCCGAGAAAGCCCATTTGGGAAGATCCGCCTCGCATGGACATTGATACACTACAACTAATTCCAGTGTAAATCTCAGATGTCGTTCAAAACATCAAGGTTCATAGCATCATCGTCCGTCTTCCTCCAAAGCTTAAATTAGCAAAGATTTAAGATCACGGCTGATTTTTTTCCTGAGATATAAAAAATGGATTAAATGAAGCTGAAGTCGGCTTTAATGAGCCCAGTCGGGACATGCTGAGAGCTTTGAGGAGAAGCAAGCGCCGGAACACCTCCCAGAGCTGCATCCGCTCTTGGCGTCAGCAACCACAGCAATGCCACAGGCCAAAGTCCAGAGAACACACTCCACCTGGAAACACACACACTCTCTCTCTGGTGTCATGCGGCCTGGTTGATGCATATAGAGTTATTACAGCTTTCAGGCCGCTCACAGATCCTCACCAAAAGCCTGTTAAACTGTCTAGTCTTTGCTCTCATTGGAGTGATGGATTGACTGTAATGCAGACACCTGAAGATCTGGTATAACCTTAACTGCTCCCACACTTTCAGTTCTTTTGAACTGCAGAAATCTGTATTTGTAAATGCAAACCAAATACAAGGACACCCGAATTATTTAGTTTATGGGCCACTAATAAAAATTGTGAAGTGACCTGGGGTAAGTGTACAAAATGACCTGCTATATAGTCATGATGCTTGATTGATAATTAGTTTCACGTGTAGTATCTAATAATCGCTGCTACACTATCTAAAAAGTTACAATTTAAAATAAGCAATATTGTGAAATATTATTGCTATTTAAAATAACTGTTTTCTATTTTAATATATCTTAAAAAGTCTTCAGTGTCACATGATCCTTCAGAAATCATTCTAATATACTGATCTGATGCTCGAGTAACATTTCTTATTATTATCAATGTTATTATCAATGTTAAAATAAAGTGAAATAAAATTAATTGAAATAAAATACAATTAAGTGAAATAAAATAAAACAAAGTGAAAAAATTAAATAATAAAATTAAAAAGTGAAACAATATAAAATAAAATAAAATAAATCATTAAAATAAAATAAATCATTAAAATAAAATTAAATTAAATTAAATTAAATAAATCAATAAAGTAAAATAAAATAAAATATATAGACCAATACATTTTTAATAAATCATTACTCCAGTCTTCAGTGTCACATGATCCTTCAGAAATCATTCTAATATGCTGATCTGATGCTCGAGTAACATTTCTTATTATTATCAATGCTGAAATCAGTTCTGCTGCTTAAAATATTTTTATTGGAAACCGCATGATACATTTGATGAATAAAAAGTTCAAAAGAACAGCATTTATTATGAAATACTGTAGAAATCTTTTGTAACATTATAAATGCCTTCACTGATCATTTTACTGGATCCTTGTGGAACAAAAGTATTCATTTCTTTTTTCCCCAGTAATAACATTCACTATAATTCAACTGTAAAATCAAGCTTTGCTGTTATCACTAATGTTTGCTGCTTAATGAAATGCAGGTGTTTGCATGTACTGTGTAATGATGAATAAAAAAGAAAATTAATTTTTGTAAATTAATGTGACTAATTAAATGTAAACGTAACAAATTAAACAACTTTTACACTTGATGCGGGTGATGTGGCATGTCAAAACCAGAACACTCACATTATTATGAACTAGGTAGTCTACACCACTATACTGTATTTACAATTTAAACAGGGTTAGAAGGGGATGACGAAAAAAGATGAAAGACTGGGCACAAGAAAAAATAAGGTAGGAGAGACGGAGACGAGGTGAGGGGGAACGGAGCCCTCACAGGTAGCCCTGGATCGAAGCCAAGGAGAGGTCTAGTGCATTACTCAGCTACTTTTCCTGTCAACGATTAGCACCTGTCAGAGCCCCCTGTGCTGTCATTTACAAATAGCCCAGATTAAAATACCTCGCCTTAATAGCATGCACCAAACATGCTGGCCTCTGTGGCATGACAGGAAAATGCGGGACAAGGGTGGGGGAAGTGGAAAATGGGTCAAAAACAGGTACTGAATGAGATCTAGAAATTACCAAATGAACCTTTATCTTTAGCTACAAATTTTAATATATGTCCGGGGAGAATAGAACAGAATAGAATAGAATAGAATAAAACAAAGTGAAATAAAATAAAGTGAAATAAAATACAATTAAGTTAAATAAAATAAAATAATAAAATTAAAAAGTGAAACAATATAAAATAAAATAAAGTGAAATCAAATAAAATACAATTAAGTGAAATAAAATAAAATAAAGTGAAATAAAATGAAATGAAATAAATCATTAAAATGAAATGAAATGAAATAAATCAATAAAGTAAAGTAAAATAAAATATATCGATCAATAAATTTAGAATAAAATAAAATAAAGTTAGGAAAAGGCTGTGGCCCAACCACAAAAATAAATCAATAAATCAATAAATATTAATATGTAAATATAATCTATAATAACAATATTTATAGTTGATATACATTTTATATAAATATTAGTGCTGTCAAAGGATTAATCGCGATTAATCACATCCAAAATCAAAGTTTTTGTTTACATAATATGTGTGTGTACTGTGTATATTTATTATGTATATTTAAATACACACACATGCATGTATATATTTTGAAAATATTTACATGTATATATTTATATTCATATGATTTATATTAAATATAAATATATTTAATATATAAACATAACACATTTTTCTGAAATATATACATGCATGTGTGTGTATTTATATATACATAATAAATATACAGAGTACACAACCAAATATTATGTAAACAAAAACATTTATTTTGGATGCGATTGATCATTTGACAGCACTAATAAATATAGCTGGTCCGATATTGAAATTTCTGTCAAATGGCACATCTTGCACAATTGCCCCACCGATTGGTCCATTCTTATTGATGACCTGTTTATAATCATTCAGGAAAGGGTTTGGTCTGAATGAAAAAGTGCCATTCAGCCATAGATAATCCAAAATAGTGCGGCACCAGAGCTAAAAGTCAAGTTAGCAGAGATGACACAAGATTACACTTCCTCACCATCCCTCCATCAAACAGAATGACAGACCCCACTATCAGGCCTCCAGCTATCATTACGACGAGCCTGAGAGAGGGCGACAGCGCAGGGGTGGAGAGAACAAGAGGAAGAAAAAAGAAAAGATCTAAATTGCCACACTACACCGACACACACGGGAAGCATATGCTAAAACTGGCTTAATGAATAAGGTGTGGGAGTGTGTGTGTATGTGACAGAAGTAATGCTAGCTCCCGACACTGAAAAATGACCTGTCTGTCCAGCCCGGGCTTGTGTCTGCCTAGCAACTTGCCACTCAAGACAACACAGCCTATGACAGTCAGCATCGCCCCTTCATTACAATCACCAGCCCATCTATTCTTAAACTACGCCACATGTGCGTATATGCGTGTGTCTAGACATAGGATAGGCGTTCTGTTGGCAGATACTGTTGATGGTGCATGGAAACGTAACTATGGACATGGATTCTCAATGAAGCGTTTACCCTGAGAAACACTGGGTGACATTACAGTCCAAAAGTGTCTCCCATGAGCGATATATATATATATATTTAGTGCCTGAGAAGCTGTATTAGTCTGGGAAGAAGAGGGCCATGTCACACTTAAACAACATGGGTGATCGATCTAGTAAGACATGCAAAAACTACTGCAAGCTACTCTGCAAGCTGATCTAGAACACTTAAAGCCGGTATTGTCACAATATTTGGGTTACAAAACAAAACTAAACTAAACTAAACTAAAATAAAAAATAAAACAAAACAAAATAAAATAATTTATAACAAAATATATACATAAATATATACAAATATACATAAATATAAAGCACCAAACAGATGATGAACACAATGAGCACAATATCTGCATTGATACATGTAGAGGACGCATACTGTAGGTATAAAACATTTTAATATGTTTTATAAAAATTAAAAAAAAGCTAATTAACATCTGTCTATTGATATGTCTGATAATAAAGATATATTTATGTTTATGTAAAATTATATGGTCAGAATAATAACTATATATAAACAATTTGTGTTTATATATTCAAACTTACAGCTATATTTTCAGATTTACTTTCATTTATTCAGATTTTTAACTATATATTCAGATTTACTTATATACATATATTCATGATTAACACTTTCATATTCAGTCTATATATTCAGACTTATATTTATATTTTGAAATTTACATTTATATATTCAGAATGTTAACTACATTTTCACAATTTACATTTATTTTAAATTGACTTTTAATTATAAACAGATTTACTTCTATATATTCAGACTTATACATATATATTCTGATTTGTATCTTTATATTCAGACTTATAACGAAATATTCTGATTTGTATCTATATAATCAGATTTATAACTATATATTCTGATTTACTTCTATATGAATTCACAATTTACATTTATATATTCAGATTTTATATAATTATTTACTATAATTATTTTACATTTATTTGGCCCTTCATATATATTATATTATATTATATTATATTCATAAACACATCTGCTAAAAAAGAATGCAAATAAATCAAAAGGCCAAAGCAGCAAGAGCATATGTTGGTAGATGAGGTGAGGTGTCTGCAGCGGACACAAAGCTGTGGTGCGTTTTCAAACTTAGTGACGGGACAACTCATATTTCTTCCTGAAGGCCAGACAGTGCTTATCATTACCAGCTCCATACTGCCTGAGAGACAGAGAGCAGGAGAGAGATAAAAGCCTGCCCTGACCTGCTGCTTCTGTACATAAACACCTGATTGTTATCAGTGAGACTGTCATGTTCCATCACTTCATTACAGCAAGTGCCTCTGGGACACAAATACTACACACATCATTCATTCATTCACTCACTCACTCCACGCCCTGTCTCCAACATAACCACACCAGACACTTAATAAACACACTCTGAAATACTGTACTCATACACACCACATACACAATATCACTTAAAGAAAAAAAAAATTTCATAGTTGACGTAACATGTCAAGTAGTTTCAGCAATAGTGTGACATAGTATACTTATGTGAAACTAACAAAAACTGCATAATAATTATAAAATAAAAACTGTTATGGCTCCACATTAACTGAGTGACTGGAATATTTGCACTCAAAAAATAAAAATGCTCAACAAAATGAAATGAGTAAAATGATTCCACTCAAAAAAAAAAATTCTATTTTAAAGCATCCTGAAAAAAAGTATCACAGTTTCCACAAAAAGCAGGCCAGTATTAACATTAATTAATTCAACATTGATAACACTGAAAATGTTTCTTGGGTGCCAAATCAGCATATTAGAATGATTTCTGACGGATCCAAAATACTGAGTAATGGCTGCTGAACATTAATCTGTGCCATTACAGGAATAAATAATATGGAAATAAATGTATTTTTAAATAATTTTAAATTGTAATAATATTCCACAATATTACTGTTTTCACTGTATTTTTATCAAATAAATGCAGCCTTGGTAAGCAATTTTTTTGGGGAAAAAAAAACTTTCCCAAATCAGCCCCAAACTTTTGAATGGTAGTGTATATTTTAATTTAATAGAGTAATAAATTAATTATTCAACTAAAAAAGCATACTTTGATTTAATTTCATTTTATTTACAGAACTAAATTAAATAAAGTACATAGCTGAATAATGTTAGATAAATATTTACATTTTGTACAATACTAGATTACATAGAATACAAAACATACTGTAAGATTAAAATAAATAAATTATAGTCCCAACAAAAATGGATTAACTATATTTCAACTTGAAATTGTAAATTGGCACACCTTCAATTCATTGTGTGCAATCAAAGTTTTTAAGAACTGTTGTTTAGTTTAACTAACTAAACTTTACTCAGAACTACTTAAAGTCAACAAATAATAAAAACGTACTTTATACAGGTTACTTTTAAATGGAATGATTAATTGTACATTATTCCATGAAAAATAATATTTCTCTTACATACATTTTACACTAAATTCTGAAGTTCATGTCCATGATTTTGTCAAAAATGCCAACAGGGCTCATCGCAGATACAGACCTACTACCTGTATGTTTAGACCATAGACTGTATAAAAACATGGACGTAGTGTCCGTGACGTCACCCGTAGATTTCCGAAGAGCGTTTTTGAAGCTCAAAATTGGGCGGAGGCGGCCGTCGCCATCTTGGCAGCGCGTCACCGTGTGTCACTCCCGGATAATCGAAAATGGGCAAAGAGGCGGGAGCAGGTTGCTGAAGCCACGCCCACCTAGCTCGACGGTGGTGACAGCAGCGGCAATCCACCTGTCACTCAAGTGGCCACGCCCTTAATTATGCAGAACTTTAAGGCTTAATATAATTTAAACGGATGAGTTATAAAAAAATTCACCCCCCTCACAGTTGTCATCAAGGGCAAAATTAGCTATATAGACCAAAATCATTTTTTGAACCAGGCTGTAAACATGTTTTTTTTCTGCTGTAAAGTTGGGCATTTTAACATGGGGAGTCTATGGGATTGACTCCCTTTTGCAGCCAGCCTCTAGCGGCCAGTTGATGAATTACAGTTTAAGTCACTTCCTTGTTGGCTTCAGGAGAGAGGGGGGGAGGTTGACGCTTGGTTTAGACACCTCCATCTTCATCCTTAGTGAGAATAAAATGTCACCACCTAGTGGTGTTGCAGCCAGCCTCTAGCGGCCAGTTGATGAATTACAGTTTAAGTCACTTCCTTGTTGGCTTCAGGAGAGGGGGGGGAGGTTGACGCTTGGTTTAGACACCTCCATCTTCATCCTTAGTGAGAATAAAATGTCACCACCTAGTGGTGGGAGGACTAAAGCTACCGTGAATTCACACAAAGACCCCTACAACAATAAAAACACCTTTGACATTATTCATACCAAGCATCTCCATGATGATCAGCTCTATAATGTATAATACATATCAGAGCCTCCCACTTCACACACACACATATCCGTACACACATGTACATTGCCAGATGTATGTATATATATGCGTTAGACTGAGGTATATGTACGGTAGAAGGATGAGTGTGACCCTTGCAGCTGTTCTCCAGGGCATAAATAAACATGCTGGTGCTGGGCACCCCTCTAATCACAGGCCCCGAATCAAATTTATTCCACCATTAATATTTTAGCACACAGCCATGTGAGAGAGCATGAATGATTAATTTAGACATCACCTCTGTCACAATGCGTTACCCATCTGGCCCCTGATCCACCTTAGAGAATACTAAACAAAGACTTTTTTTGAGTTTTGGCATTAATGTCTGGCTTTTCTAATCACAGGCCCCGAATCAAATTTATTCCACCATTAATATTTTAGCACACAGCCATGTGAGAGAGCATGAATGATTAATTTAGACATCACCTCTGTCACAATGCGTTACCCATCTGGCCCCTGATCCACCTTTGAGAATACTAAACAAAGACTTTTTTTGAGTTTTGGCATTAATGTCTGGCTTTGGGGGGGACTGACATTTTGGGAATGTATATTCATCTCCTACTTCCACTGCAAAATATATACACGCAAGGGGAATAACATCACCAATAAGAAATTATATTGCTTCTAACGATCGTTATCAATAACATCATCGCCGGATGTTATTCTAAAGAAAAAAAAAATGTCTGTCTGTAATGTTTCATCGAAATGCAATCATTTGTTCCACCTCTAAAACAACTTTTCTTATTGGCTCATGTCAGCAAGCTTTCTTAAGTTTCAACTAATGAGAGTCGGCAGTGCTTGAGTAGGGGAGTGGTCAAACTCTGGAACGCCCACAATTTAATGGATTAAATTAGGGATGAACTGATGTTAAAATGGACAAAATTATTTGTATTTATTAATTTTTTTAAATAATAAAAGGTCTATACTACTTTATCAAAATAAAATAAAAATATTTATAAAAGGCTATACTATTCTATCCAAATAAATTAAAAATGAAATTAAAAAATTGAAAAATTAAATTGCTACAGTATACTATTTTATCAAAATAAATTAAAACAAAAGAATTTAAATGTAATAATTAATAATAATAATTAAACTCTGGAACACCCACAATTTAAAGGATTAAATTAGGGATGAACTGATGTTAAAATTTTGGCCAAAATTATTATTATTTTTTTTTTTAAATAATAAAAGGTCTATACTACTTTATCAAAATAAAATAAAATAAAAATATTTATAAAAGGCTATACTATTTTATCCAAAAAAATTAAAAATAAAATTAAAAATAAAAATTTGGAAAAATTAAATTGCTACAGTACACTATTTTATCAAAATAAATTAAAACAAAATAATTAAAATTTCTAAACAGAATTGACCAAAAAAATTTAATAAAACCAAATACAATTAATTCAAATTAATTCAAAATAAAGATAAAACTAAATATTTAAAATGCTATACTATTTTGTGCAAATAAATTAAAAATAAGACATAATCAAAAATAATACATACCCTATAATATTTTCACCAAATAAATTCAACATAAAACTAAATGTTTAAAAAGTAGAATATTAAAAAAATTATAAAAATAATACATTAAAACCTAAAACCAATCCTTTTAAATGCTACAAGTGAATCTGGGCACCATTATACAGTACTTCATCTTCCAATGCAAAATATATACATTTCAAGAAGAATAACATCACCAAAAGGAAATGATACTCCTCCTGTTGATCGTTATCATTTTAATTAACAGATGAGGATCTGACGCCTCAAATTTTGACATTTACGCCACTGAGCACTCGCGTGTCCTATCTTTGGTCTTCGCAAATGGGTTATCCTGTCCAAAAGTTATCATCGCACCGTTGCAGCCCCTGGCTGTGCGCCGTGTCCTTGGCAAACTCTCTGGTTGTGAGACACACACACACACACACTTCTCAACAGGCACTGATTGGGTTTAGCTTTGGGTCCTGCTTGTCTAGTAAGCAGAGATCACAGATAACATAGAAACACAATCATGCCACCCCTGCCATCTCAAGGGCCTAAGGGTTTGGGCAACACTGCGTATGTGTGTGTGTGTGTGCGGTACCTGTCGAGAAGGAAGCCGTCATGAGAGGAGGAGGAAGGTGTCACTGTAGTGATGTGTTGGCATGTGCCCTCGGGTGCTTTTAAGTTGGTTGTCATTTTGCTTATTCCTTGCCGTCTCTTGGCCCATTATTGAAATAAATAACAAAAAAAAAATTAGTCGTGTCATTCAGAGCTGAGAAAGACGGAGGAAATCACATTGACATTTGTCACAAACACACCTCGCGTCTGCGCCTCCTCGACAGCCCTCTCTGGAGACCTTAGCTTAGCATTAGCCACAACCAGCCTCCCTGGAGTATAACAGTGAGGCCTAGCACCTCTCAGAGGCGTGATTCCTCTACACCGTATCACGAGGTTAAGCTCCAACGGCCTCGAATCTGCACGCGGCACATGATGCGAAGATCTGGCAGGAAGTAAATAATTTTCATAAAAGTCTACTACGAACGTCTTCAGAGACATCAACTGCAGACTCTCTCGCTACTATGTGGGAAACATGAAAATGAAAAAGGCGGAATTGCGTGAAAAGAAAATCTACATCGACAATAGAGCACGGCGGGGTCAGGGAGCTAGTGAGAGCCATCCTAGTGGAAATGTGTGGGACCGGGAACAGAGGAAGGCCTAGCGCTCTGCTCTGCCCAAACGGGAAGTCGATCGATATGTCATCCGCTACCGCGTTACTGGATGATCTTCTGCCAGGGGTTACCCTCACTCCCTGAAAAAAGCAGAGGAGGTGGATCCAGAAGAAAGGCCAACGAGGAGGAGAAAACTAAAAACTCCATCCGTCTCTCTCTTTTCTTGTCTGAGTGCGGCGTGGAAGCCGCGGTAATGGATTTTGACATAGAGCCGGCAGGCCGAAGTGAAAAGAGGGAGCCGAGTGTTCAGTCGATATCTGAGTAGTGCGGATGGGCTAAACCCCTGGCACTCGTGCGGGCTGACCAGTGATCATTAGAAAGTCAATGAGTCCAGTGCTTCAAGCCAACTTTCAGAGGGACCGAGTGAGGCGTTAGTCTTGCACAGAGCGCCGCATGGATGCACGGTAAACATACAAACACGCACAACCTGCTGCGCCTGGACGTGATCACGAACATAAAAGAGAACTAAAACCCCCAAAACTTACACTCTACTGATATGAAGAGATGGTCGATAATCTTAAAAGTCAATGTAATATCTAAATCAACCATATTTCTCAATATTTTCTTGCTCGACTCAGTGGTGTATGTCATCCTAAAGAAGAAAAAAATGCTAGTCTTAGTTTTATTAAATCATCAAAATATAATCATTTGCTCAACCTCTTAAAAATGTCCCTTTCTGCTGATGTCACCAAGCATGCTTAAGTTTCAACCAATGAGGGACTGCATTTTAGAGTAGGGAAGTCGTTAAACTGCAAACTCTGGTATGGAAGAATTAGGAAAGCACTGATAAATGGCCGATATTAAAATTCAATAGCATTGTGTACATATAGATGTAAAATTAAACTAGATATTAATTACAAAAATAAATTAGTATAAAATAAATAACATTAAAATTAAAAGACTAAAAACTAAAATCAACTGTGAATTCAGGCTCTATTATACATTGTGCCTTGATAAATGCATGATAACAATACATGGCCAACATTTAAATTATATACCATTTTGTCAAAATAAATGTAAATAAAACGAAATATTAAAAAAAGAAAACAATTCTTATATAAACAAATATTTAAATTAACTATGTATAAAATGTAGGCTCCAAAATACATGTCTTGAAAAATGGCCAATAATGAAAGCAACGATAAATAACGTCTCGGTTACGTATGTAACCCTCGTTCCCTGAAGGAGGGAACGGAGACGTCACGTCGGATGACCGACGAATTGGGATCTCGCTTAGAGAGACCAATCCACTTCGAGTGTAAACTAAACGAGCCAATGCACATTGGCATGCGATTATTGCATCCAGCTGCTGCTGATCACAGCGTGAGTATAAGTAGGCAGCAGATGTTGGCTCGTTTAGTTTACACTCGAAGTGGATTGGTCTCTCTAAGCGAGATCCCAATTCGTCGGTCATCCGACGTGACGTCGAGAGTGACCGACTGAAAGGGAACTGATATAAAAAAAAAATACTAACTACAAGTGAATTTAGGTATCACTTTACATTAAAATAACATTAAATAACAACATTATACACAACTACGTAAAAAAATATATATAAATAAATAACATAACATTAAAATTAAAAGACTAAAACTAAAATCAACTGTGAATTCATGCTCTGTTATACACTGTGATAATGATAAATGGCCAAAATTCAAATGATATCCCATTTTGTCAAAATAAAAGTAAAATAAAACAAAATATTACAACGAAAAATTATTATATAAAAAATTTTAATTAACACTAAACACTACTTCAAGTAAATTTAGGCTCCAATATACATAACATCTTGAAAATTGGCCAATAATGAAAGCAATAATAAATAACTGATATTTAATAAATAAATAAATAAAAAAACTACAAACTACACATGAATTTATATATCACTTTACATTAAAATAACATTATACATAACTATGCAAAAAAAACTTTTTGACGTTTGCTAAAAATTACATTTAATGGTGTTATTAAATCATGTTGTTAAGATTAAGTGAGCATTAGTTGATGAAAAAAGGTCATAAATAAGGAAAATGAGTACGCGCAATAAACTACCCAACATCAATCGAATAAAAGTCTGTAAAATTGGTTGATATAACCAATTTGGTGATGAAATCAAGGCCTGCCCAATACATTTCACTCAGAAATGTCACGTTATGGAAGTAAAACGGGTCGTTTCATCGACTTTAAGAACATGGTGGCATAGAGGACAGGTCTTAATTGAACACATCTTTTACATTATTGAGTATCTCCTGTCCTGCCCTGTGCAGCAGACACAGAGGTCCCTGGAGAGGACTGCAGAGCTGATCCAAGGTCAGACCCGACGTGGCCTTTCACCTGCACCCATGTATATTTAACAGGCTCACCTCCAGCCTCCAACTCTCCTTAACTAAACTCACAAAGGCAGGCGCTCGACTGCAGAAAACGACGCTCTGTTTTAATTAGCTTTGGAAAAGCACCTCGCAACTTCAAGCACAACAAAGACACTCATCAATCAGATGGGGCTGCTGCGCTGAGGCTGATTTGCAGAGCATGTGAGCAGATAGACAGGTGTTTGCATCGCGCTGGATGTGATGTGACTGGAAGCTTCTACTCGGACATGGTGGCATAGAGGACAGGTCTTAATTGAACACATCTTTTACATTATTGAGTATCTCCTGTCCTGCCCTGTGCAGCAGACACAGAGGTCCCTGGAGAGGACTGCAGAGCTGATCCAAGGTCAGACCCGACGTGGCCTTTCACCTGCACCCATGTATATTTAACAGGCTCACCTCCAGCCTCCAACTCTCCTTAACTAAACTCACAAAGGCAGGCGCTCGACTGCAGAAAACGACGCTCTGTTTTAATTAGCTTTGGAAAAGCACCTCGCAACTTCAAGCACAACAAAGACACTCATCAATCAGATGGGGCTGCTGCGCTGAGGCTGATTTGCAGAGCATGTGAGCAGATAGACAGGTGTTTGCATCGCGCTGGATGTGATGTGACTGGAAGCTTCTACTCGGTTTTCAACCCTCAGGGCCACCTTAGGTCTCTACCTAGTCTTTCAGCTAATGGGCTGCATAATGGCAAGTTTGACAGAGAGGGAGAGAGAGAGAGCAGAAGAAAGCTAGAGAGATAGCTGCGTTCACAGGGCTTAGTGAGTGACGTTTATTACCCGACTACTGTTGAGCTCTATGATTGCTCTCGTGAACTCCTGATTTGAGACTTTGGGGGGAACGGGGACCATGTTAGGAAAGTAAAGGCTCTATTTGATGAGATTAAAGTATTATGTCCACAGGTCAGTCTTACGCACTCTCAAATCTGTCGTGATGTTTACTGAACATGTTTCCCTGATCTGTGAGCCTGGCTTGGCTTACGTGGGTTGTTTAAACACAGCTCACTCTGGAGTGATAAAGTAAATAGACTATCACTCCTGATCAAGAAAACCCAAAGGGCAAATAAGAGGATTCTGATGGTGAGAGTAACAATATGCAGTGATCACTGGAGCTGAAAGAACAACCTTTGGATATTAGGGTCATCTGTGGGCGGTCGGATCAACATAATATGGCAGCAACCGGGCAGGCAGGATGTTAGTTTTTACCTGTTAATGTGTAGATGTGTATAAACATTTCCTTGTACAGTCCTCTGTCATATTACCTCGATAATATGACATATTTCCAAGAAACGACATTCAAGTATGTAAAGCTAGACTTGATTTTATCTATTGGAAATTGATTGGATGTGAAAACCAGGCACTCCATAACCTGAATGAGAGTTTGTAGGCGATTGTGAAGAACTACTGCATTGTGAATGGCATAATGGAGTAAAAATTTCATTATTCAGCAAGGATGCATTAAATTGATCAAAAGTGGGAATACAAATACATTTATAATATTACAGAAAATTGTATTTCAAATAAATGTTGTTCTTTTGAACTTTTTTCTATTCATGAAATAATCCTGAGAAGAAAAAAAAATCACTGTTTCAACTAAAATATTAAACAGCAAAACCGTTTTCAACATTTACAATAATAAGAACTATTACTGAGCACCGAATCAGCAAATTAGACTGATTTCTGAAGCATCATGTAACACTGAAAAATTGCTGAAAATTCAGCTTTGCCATTACAGGAATAAATTACACTATAAATATATTAAAATAGAAAACAGTTATTTTAAATTCGTAAAAATATTCCACAATATTAATGTTTTTACTGTATTTTTGCAGCCTTGAGCTGGCCACACATTAGAGGACTTTAAGGTCGATTTTAAGCCTGATTTGCACCCCCTAACGATTCGCAGCTTGTCGCAAGCATTTTTTGTCCAAAAAATCCTCTATTGTGTGGTGTCATTACAATTATTTAACTGCTCCTGATCGAGACAAAACATCCCCGAACTCAAATTGTAAGTATCAAACATGTTTGATATTTAGGACTCTTGATCGGGCTGCCTCTGGCGTGATAGCCGCAAACTTGGCAGCCACAAAAATGCCACGAAAGCAGAATATATCACCCATATTCTTTTTTAGAATATGGGATCACGTGTCATGTAATTTGGCCATTAAAATATTTGAACCGAACAGAAGCATATGCATCACTATATCAATTTGGATTTCATGTTGACCATCCAATTGACATATCAAAAAGTGTTTGTGTGTTTGCTTATGTGTATGCATATTAATGTGTCATCATGTATCTCTGCTCATGTGTTGACAATAGCGGGGTTCTCTCATGTGCGGCAGTGTTTGTAATTGCGGCTGATTCAGGTTGGGGAGGGTGGAGCATCCAGCTCTGCTGCTAACAAGGGGATTCAGACTCATTGAGGCCCCACTGATGCCGCGCCATCCCTTTGAAGGGATTATTAACACATTTTGATTACTGTGGTCCAGTTGTCACAGAAAATATAACCTCCATCAGAGTATGAAACAGACAGCCTTTCTGCCCTCTTTTTCATCTCTTACCCACTCTCAGCCCAGCCTGGCCCACTCAAAGCAATTCACTAATTACCACAGCAGCCATCTTAAAACCACACTAACACTGTATTAGCTTGACGGAGAAATTAGTTAGCCCCTCTCGTGTCTCCTTCACAAAAAAGCCATGGTTATTTTCACACACAGGATCAAATCAATGACATTGTTCTCGGACCATAGCACAAAGAGATGGAAATAATTACGCCATTATTTCCCATTTTTAATAACTAATCTAGAAACTAATCAGGAGTATGCAGAGATGTTTTTATTATATAAGTATATAATGACTCCATTTAAGATGACTCCACAGGCTTCAAAAGATTCCATAAGATTCAAATGACTTCATAACTAATTGAACAAGCTTCAAATAGCTTTTGTAAGACACTTACTAAGATGAGTCCCTAAGATGACTCCACAAGTTTCAAATGACTCCATAAGATGACTCACCAAGATGACTCCACGAGCTTCACATGACTCTATAAGTGACTCCATAAGATGCCTCCATAACCTTCAACTGACTCCAGACAAGTTAACTCATCAAAATGACTCCCTAAGATGACTCCAGCAAACTTTAGATGACTCCAAAAGCTCACTCCATGTAAGATGCCTTCACAAGCTTCAAAAGACTCCATACAGAATGACTCACCAAGTTGACTCAAAATGACTCGTTAAGATGGCTGCATATGCACGTCAAACGTGACCTTTTCAACGCAATTACGTATTACGTGAAGTCATGGACACGCATCGCAGAGCAGTGCAAGGCACGCATTTTTGTTTATAAAGCATATCCTTTTTTTTTTTTTTTTTAGAAAATGACGCTAGATTTGACGCTAGATTAAAATGTTTCGCTAGATAAGACCCTTACTCCGCGGACATAAACATCTTGGATGACATGGGGGTGAGTAAATTATCAGGAAATTTTCATTTGAAAGTGAACTAATCCTTTAACTCATCAAAATGACTCCCTAAGATGACTCCAGCTTTAGATGACTCCATAAGCTCACTCCATGTAAAATGCCTCCACAAGCTTCAAAAGACTCCATACAGAATGACTCACCAAGCTGACTCATCAAAATGACTCCCTAAGATGGCTCCACAAACTTTACATTACTGCATAACTGACTCTATAAAATGCCTCCAAAAGCTTCAACTGACTCCAGACAAGTTAACTCATCAAAATGACTCCCTAAGATGACTCCAGCACAAGCTTTAGATGACTCCATAAAGTCACTCCATGTAAGATGCCTCCCACAAGCTTCAAAAGACTCCATACAAAATGACTCACTAAGTTGACTCATCAAAATGACTCACTAAGATAAGTTTACAAGCTTCAAATATCTTGCTAAATGACTCCGTATGATGATTCCCTAAGACGACTCGATGCTTCAAATGACTCCACATTTGATGATTCACCAAGATGAACTAAGATGACTTCACAAGCTTCAAATTACTCCATATATGATGATTCACCAAGAACTAAAATGACTTCACAAGCTTCAAATGGCTTCATATGATGACTCCCTGAGATGACTCCCACTAGCTTCAAAAGTTTCCATAAGACGGCTCTAAAATTGAACTCCATATAAGACGATTTATCTAAATTACTCACCTAAATGACTCCGCAAGCTTCAAAAGGCTCCATAATATAACTCCTTCACACAGCTTCACAAAGGTTCATAAATTGCAATAAAGTGCCTACAAGCTCTTCAAACGGCTCCATAAGAATGTTCTGTGACTTTACATGAAATAAAGAAAGGCTACGGGTGCTTAGTAAATTGAGCAAGGAGACTCTTTCCCAGTAACAAGAACAGCATGAACTGAACCATTACAGAGCTGTTAGACTGGACAAGTAATCAACAGAGCGATGAGTCCCTGTATGCTACTCTCAATTTGGATCACTTACAGTTAACACTTGGACTGAAGGCCTAGGGATATTTCCAGACGGAAGACAAGTCAGCTGTTAGATACCTTTCACATAATAGAGAAGCAGCAGATTATTTCTTTCTTCCTTTATCATCCTTTACAAAAATATGCTTTACTATGCCTTTGGAGCTTACAAAAGTAAAACAGATGGTATGCTTATGTACCAATGCACCATCTTTTCATGTGGCGTCCTTTAAAGAATTCTTCCTAATCAAACAATGTTATAAGAACGCAGCACCTGCTACACACAGTCTCAATTTTAACAATAATGTTATTAAGAATTAAAGCAACATAAAAACATCTAAAAAAGTGATTAATCTGAATGCACTGTGTATCGTATCTAATATAAGTTGGACTGCACGTGTGACTGTTCACTTAATATCCGTTTGTGAAACATATCCCCGTAAACTTGAGGGGATGTGAGAGAAACAGAGTGTGTGAAGTGTGCAGATGATCT
This sequence comes from Sinocyclocheilus rhinocerous, assembly GCF_001515625.1. NCBI lineage: Eukaryota > Metazoa > Chordata > Actinopteri > Cypriniformes > Cyprinidae > Sinocyclocheilus > Sinocyclocheilus rhinocerous. The sequence continues at coordinate 3,311,230 of NW_015642053.1, read as the reverse complement.
GTGGCTTGTCTAAGTAGCTCAAATCAAAGGGCAGGATGGGCCGGAGTTAAGTAGGACAGGGCAGGACCGCTGGGAAGGGGGATGTTAAAGGAGGGCGAGCAAGATATAGACAGAATGGGAGAGAGGAAGAGGGTCGGGGATAAACGTGGTGATCAGGTGTGAGTTGTCAAGAGGTAGCTTCTGTTCACCGTAGTCCTCCTGGACAGGCAGGGCCCAGACGGAAAGAGCGGTGTTGGCCCAAATAAATCCAGGTGGCCCATGATGCTAAAGCCACTCCAAATATATCACATTTTCTTTATGTCTCTCTTTTCTTTCTCTCACTTTAGGACATAATTTAGTCAATCGTTTTCAGAAGCACAGGTGGCACTGAAAACATTGGTCTAAGAGTGCATTTGTTGACGTAATAAGAATCCTGGGAATATTCTGAGATGATTTTATGATACAACACATACAAATAATACTTTATTTGTCTGTCATTTGGCCACCTCTAGACTTCTTTCCTGACTATTTTTATCTTACTGAGTCAATCATGAAAAGAAGCTGGCAATCTCTGGCAGGCTGAGGACTTGGGATTGCGTTTTTTCATGTGTAATTGAAATGAGTATGCCGCAGCAGATGGCACTGGGTGTTTCGTGTGAGATTTTTCAGAAATCCCCTCACCATGGTCAATGCGGTTATGCACGGCAACTCAACCTTATGGGTTTGTTGATGAAAACAAGTTCGCTGAACAAAAACCTATACTATAAGAACAACTTTAAAATCTCCCACCTAAATAAAAATATGAAAATGTTTAATAAAAAAAATCATAATGAAATTAGTTTAGAAAATTTATAATGTATCTATATATAAAATTCTAAATAGAATTTTAAAAAACCAAATAAGAAATCATCTGACTTCTCTTAAATCAGAGGTAAAATAACGAAAAAAATTTAAAAATAATAAATAAAGAAACATTTTACATATGCATGAAAATGAGCTTCAAAAAATACAAAAATAAGAAATAAAACTAAACTAATTGGCAACTAAAATGAAATTAAAACAAAAAAATTACTCTAGATATTTATATATTATAATTTCTTATAATATTTTTCATACAATAAATTAGATAGACAGATAGATAGATAGATAGATAGATAGATGTTGTGTTAATTAAATTAGAGTTGAATTGATGAAAGAGGTTCCTTTCTTCCAATTATAATCATTCTCAAAACATATAACAATTACTTGTTTTCTACATGTAAATCCTCCAGTTCTGCCTTACATTTCTCTTGGAAACAGTTGCCAATGGAATTACACCATGTAAAAATGTAAATGCAATGACGGGACTCAATGACTTCTCTTTTTCAGTCTTTCATTCGGAGTCCATTACAAAACAGCATTTTATACAAACTCATTGCAAGCATTTCAAGACATTTAAATGAAAAACCAAAATGGATCTACCTGCTAAAGAAATTTTTACACAACCTAAATAACTTTTTTTTTTTTATTAATTAAATTAGCTAAATAACTGTATAAAGACATCTAACAAAAGGAAGAATTACAACAATATCCATCTCTGATTTAAAAGCGTTAAGAGTGAAGTGATTAAGATGATGCACAAATGTTCAGAAGTCATTTCTCAGCTGCTACGAATTACATTCCTACAGTAATATTAAACCATACCTTCTCTAATTAGATCAACTTGAATTCAACATGTATTCATAAGCTTTTCAAAAAAAAAAATGTAGAGGTTAATGCAGTACTTGAACGATCTATATTACACAGCCCATCTTTCTAAAAGCTTCCTACCACACAAAATGATTTCCCTTGATCCTATTTACAATACGATTATGATTTTGATTTGGAGTCAAGGCACCAAACCACTTAAGCACAACACTAAGACTACAAATCATTTGCTCACAGGCAAAAACTCAACGTAAATGAACCTTGACTATATTGTATCCCAATCTAAAAATTCAGTATCAAATATGGACACAGTGACAAAAAAAAGAGGGTTGGAAAAATGTACAAATGAATGCGAAAATGCTTGTTATAATGCTTGAATAAATGCTTGTTAAATTCAAACTGACATCAGAGGTGATGTGACAAATCCAGTAGGCTCTTTGTAAGGGGTGAATAATACTAGCTGAAATATCATGCTGCTGATGTTCAGTATCGCCCCTACACACAGATCTGAAAATACTGATGCTCTCAGCAGGGATTCAGCACTGCACACAAACACACTCGTTCTCTCCTGCTCTCGTTCTCAAAACACACACACACACACATATATATATATATATATATACACATATATATATTCACACACACACACAATGAATGGAATGCTATAATTATAAGTTATATTTTAAATTACATTCAATTACATTACATTATAACAACATTTTGTAATAAATAAGATATTCAATAAGTTAAATTAACATTACAATACAAAGCTTAATTATCCAGTAGGCTCTTTGTAAGGGGTGAATAATACTAGCTGAAATATCATGCTGCTGATGTTCAGTATCGCCCCTACACACAGATCTGAAAATACTGATGCTCTCAGCAGGGATTCAGCACTGCACACAAACACACTCGTTCTCTCCTGCTCTCGTTCTCAAACACACACACACATAAAAACACGGTGCTAAATAAATAAAACTCAAATGAGCTCCTAGAGTTGCAAGCAAAGCTTATCTTTTCAGGAACTTTCAGCACCAGGAGAAACATCCAAAGACTCGGAGAGAGCTGAGTGGTGGAGGCCTCTTGTCCCCCAGTGTAGAGACGATTCTTTGAGCCCGTCCTTTTTACAGTGGCTCAAGGGCGCAGCCTATCTGCCAAAGTGTAGATTGCAACCTCCACTCTCCTGCCTATTATAACTTTTATCAAAAGGGAGATTCATTTATGTGACAGTCAAACTGCAAAAGACAAGTCTTGTTAGTGAGTTTTGAGGTGCAATAAAACTCTATATATTTTCTATATATAAAAAAAAAATTTATTCTAATCCCAAAATGAAGTAATCAGAAGTGTACAGTAATTAAATACACTGAGCACCCTAGGTGGCAGCGATATCGCCTTTTAAAAAGGGTCTGCTTCAATAATAGTCTTGGAAACTATTATTAAATATGTCAGGACGATGGCAGCAGGGTTTCCTGCACAACGCAAAATGGGGTACGTGGGAGCCCCCCCATCGTATTTGCCCGGCTCCCTCCCCAGATAAAAGTGAAGCTGTCCCACTGACTGACAGATGGAGCCCCCAGCTGACAGATCGGGCGATGTGTTTCATGTTCAGTGGGCGTCCTGAGCCCGCGGCCGCGGCCCGCCGATGAGGAAGCCACTTTGAGGGACGGTGTGACACAAGCAGCCGCAGAGGGACAGACGGACAGCGCTAATGATGGGCTTTTTTATATGTGCTGCAAACTGTGGGGTGGTCAGCGTTGAGATATGCTAAGCGTCGCACATTGAGCCATATTTAATCTGAAAACAAATAAGATTATCTGTGCTGGGTTAACTATCCATAACAAAGCAGGTCCAGCAGCTGTTCAAACTTATGATGATGAAGCCAGTATTGTCGTTAACAGCTATTAAGTTGTTAATAAAAAGTAAGACTGACTTGTTTTAAGATTGAACAACAGTGACAGAAAAATACACTGTTGCTCAATATTAAAAAAGGTGTTTGACCAAAATGTTTCAAAATTTTATATAATATTTGATTATTTTCCTCTAGTGAAAAATATATCAAATGTGACAATAATTATAATAAAATAACAGTTTATTATTAAAATAAAACCATATTTTAACTTTGAACCAGATTGTTGCTATAAAATAAAAAAATACAAATAAAATAAAACTATACATTTCTTTTTTTTTTTTTTTAATAGGAGTCAGACTGTTCCTATAAAGATTTAATTACCACAACACAATGGAGGGCTTTTTATATATATTTTTTTTCACTGATCAAAAATATAGCTTATTATGTATATATATATATATATATATATATATATATATATATATATATACACACACACACACACACACATATATATATATATATATATACACATATATATATTCACACACACACACAATGAATGGAATGCATTAATTATAAGTTATATTTTAAATTACATTCAATTACATTACATTATAACAACATTTTGTAATAAATAAGATATTCAATAAGTTAAATTAACATTACAATACAAAGCTTAATTATTTATTTTACATTATTTATTTATTGTTTGTTTGTTTCAATATTTTTTAAACAAAAGTCTTTAATGTGAGTTTTTAGCTTTGATAGACACTTCATTATTGCCATAAAATGTATTTCTGCATCTAAACAAAAGTGTCATTTTTACTATAATGAGTAAAATCTAATATTTAGCATAGTCAAAATATTTTTCAGGGTTAGAAAGTATATTATCTACAAAAGCAGCAGACATTTTCATTATAATGCGGTACTCTGAGTGGGACCGTTTCCGGTCCAATGCACCGAGAGACATAAATACAGCGAGAACAAACAAAACTGGAAGCACAAGTAAAGCCTAAACCGCTGCCCTTCTGTACCCACTCCGCCTGTGTTTTCAGAGCTCAGTCTGACTAGTTTCCTCTCTTAATCTCAGCCACCCAACTCTCTGTGACTCCTTAGTGAATTACGCTCGCTTTTCAACTGCCATCAATCTGCTGTCATCAGCGTGTCACTCCCATCACACAATTACCGTTTATGATCCTCATTCCGCAGTGACAAGGTACTGCCACTCTCTCTTCCCCCCTCTCCACTTTTTCCTTTTACTTCATTTCACTTTTTCTCTCTGCTTTTTGATATTGCGGTGCCTCAGATGTGCCAGCTCTTTAAAGCGGCCGATGAGGAAGCGTCCATGGGGGTCCTGGGTATTCGCTTTTGTCTTCCATTTCCTTCCAAAACAGTTTTATTTAACGCCATCCAGCTCGAGTGCACTCTTTCACTCTCTTTCTGTCAACCAAAGGTCAATGAAAGGCTGGTCTGATATAAATAGACACATATGATCTGAAATTAAAAT
>NW_015642053.1:3274688-3306196 GCF_001515625.1 Sinocyclocheilus rhinocerous | reverse complement strand
TGTGTTTTCAGAGCTCAGTCTGACTAGTTTCCTCTCTTAATCTCAGCCACCCAACTCTCTGTGACTCCTTAGTGAATTACGCTCGCTTTTCAACTGCCATCAATCTGCTGTCATCAGCGTGTCACTCCCATCACACAATTACCGTTTATGATCCTCATTCCGCAGTGACAAGGTACTGCCACTCTCTCTTCCCCCCTCTCCACTTTTTCCTTTTACTTCATTTCACTTTTTCTCTCTGCTTTTTGATATTGCGGTGCCTCAGATGTGCCAGCTCTTTAAAGCGGCCGATGAGGAAGCGTCCATGGGGGTCCTGGGTATTCGCTTTTGTCTTCCATTTCCTTCCAAAACAGTTTTATTTAACGCCATCCAGCTCGAGTGCCCTCTTTCACTCTCTCCGTCAACCAAAGGTCAATGAAAGACTGTTTGTGTGCGTCTGATATAAACAGACACATATGATCTGAAATTAAAATGACTTTCTGCCTCTTTCTCTCTCTCTCTCTCCATGTTTCTGACAAGTTACTTCAAAAACATTTTAGGCCATTAATGTTACAAACAAATTATGAGAAAATAAAATAAGCCAATAATAAAATAAGACTGGTCACATTTTACATTATAGTGCTGTAATTGTGCATTTAAGTAGTCAAGTAATTGAATACAGCGAGACTAATGAAGTACATGTAATTATTAAAATAATAATAACTAAAATAAGCATTTTATATTTAAATTAATTTTATTGCAAATACTATATGATTAAGTAATATGCATTACATGGATACACTAATGTAGTAAATAGTAAATACAGAAATACTAATATGCAATTAACGTAATTACTATGTAATTAATATGTAATTTTTATAATACCAATAATAAGTAAAATAAGCATTATATATTTATATAAATATTATTAAAATATTATAGAATTAAGTAATATGTATAACATTTATTTGATACACTAATGTAGTAAATACAGATATACTAATGACGCAATTAATGTAATTAATATAATAATAATAATAAATAAGCATTAAATATTTACATACATTTTACTAAAAATATTATAAAATTAAGTAAAATGTATAACATAAATACTCTAATGTAGTACATAGTACAGCAATACTAATGTAATGAATATAACTATTATAATAGCAATATAATATAAAATACCTAACTAAGATAAAATGTATATTAATATAAATTGTTTTATGTATAGAATTAAGTAATAATATGCATAACATGGATACTGTAAAGTAGTAAATAAATACAGCAATACAAATGAAGTAATGCACTTAATATAATAACAACAAAAATAATAAATAATAATAATACAACTTAAAATAAATTAAATATTAATATAAATGTATTACAACTATTATAGAACTAAGTAATAAAGTTTTATTTATGTTATGACCATAAGTTTTATGTTATGGAATTGCCTCTTACATATTTCATTAATTTCTTCTCAGCAAACACAATGACAAAAACATTATCATCATCATACATATTCAGTGTATGTTTTACTCTTTCCTGGGTTTCAATCCCACAAATTCAGCTTTTTTATCAATTCTGCTCTTCTCATACTTTAGTTTGAACTCAGTCCTGAGAATACTGGAGATTTTGATGCATCTAGCTGGTGGCAAGTGTTACTGGAGAGGCTCATTCAAAAGATGCAAGTGGGAAGCTTACCTCTCAATCTGTCACTCAATAGTTTATCTAGAAAAACGGATCTGCTCCCCATCACCCCAAAGGAAAAACCTCTCAAACTGCGTTAGGCGACTCAACAGTCAATGATCGCACTTAACATGAGCAAATATCGTAATACCGATTGGAATATATCAACAGGTCGACACCTGCACTCTCTATTGGCAATCCCAGAGACATAAAGATGCAAACACAAACACACCGGCTAGTCAAGTTTGTTGATTCAGCTCTTGCATTAAGAGCCTGTTTGCGGGTTTCACCATTGTGAAAGTTTGGCCCTTTGTCTAGATGCGCTGAAATCAGTGAGTGCACCTCGGCCACCGCAATTCAAGCGTAAACACTTTTGTGTGTCCCCATATAATACTGTTGCTCACAGACCCCAAAATCCTTGGAACAGCTGAGTCCTTCGGTGTCAAAGATAATGGCGATTTATTGCAATGTGAGGCTTTTTTTCAGCCTCTCCCCCGCCCTCCTCCTCCCTCGCTCAAACCGATTAAAATTAAGCCGTAAACATGTGAGGACAGAATTAGCACATTTAGCGAGCCTCCTCTCCCACATCCCATTTTCGCTCCGGAGCGGCTGATCCCTGCAGCCGAACGCGGGTGCAATTTTAATGACGGGGACCGTTTTTGAAGTCCAGATGAAAAAAGCGGCGCTTGCCGTTTGTGGCGGCGCTAGATACGGCGAGGCCGGGTCCGGCGTGATTGGTGGGGAGCAACACAAACTTGGACTCTGGGCTCTTCGATAGTATCGGTGTCATTTTCCTCTCCACGATAAGACGCCTCGCTGACAAGGCCCGATTAGGAGAGAAAAAAATCATTATTACATCGCCTTTCATCCGCCGGGGGGTTTCACGATAAACAGCTCACCCATAGCTAGATTTACAGAGTCGAAAAACCTTATATTACGCTCACGCACACATGCCATCACTTATATACATATTTCTTTGAATCAATGTTTTACGAGAGGTTTACATTGTGTATTCATATTTAGAAAGCTCTAAGTTCAAACTTCTGAAGTACAGGCTTAAGTTGTAGTCAAAAAAAAAAAAATCATACATTTTCAATGAGAAAATGCCCTCATTACAACACAAAAACCCACCATTGTCTTTAGAAAATCCACTCGAGCTAAGTTCTCCTTTCTGCATATCTGCAAACTCTGCTATTGAAATATTTAACTCTTGTGGCTCTGCTCCGTGAATCAAACAATTATCAAATACCGGCATATTCCTTTTGAAACACAATACGGCATTCAGATTTCAGCAAACTACAAAAACCCAAGTTATTTGGTATGCTATACCTCGAGGAAATCCACTTCACCAAATTGTCCTCATTAAAGAGAGAACAGTAGCGATGTGCTGAAATTTTAAACACGACTATACAATGAAGGAAATCAACTGGAACAGCTAAGCTGAAATAAATAATGAAAGGCTATGAAACAATTAATTACAGAGGAGGTTTTGTACAGTAAATTGAATTGTGTGATAAAAAAAATTAACCAGCAAAAAACAGCTATAAATGTATTATTATCATTATTATTTCTAAATATATGACTTTAGTTGAAGAGACTATTCAAATAGTTTTAACAATAACAGCAACTATACAGTACATTAATGAATGTATTCAATTTCATTTTTACATTTACTATTATTATTATCATCATCATTATCATTATTATTATTATTAAAACTACTACTACAATATTTTAGATTATATAACTAAATATATTCTTTAGGTTATTAAAATAAATATTTAAAAAACTACATTATTGAATGCGTTTCAATTTCATTTTAAATTTTAATTTATTTACTATTATTACTATTATTATTATTATGACATTGCTTTAAATTATATGTGACCCTGTCTGTGAAATCCAGGCTAAAGTCTCAAAATCTAATTATGAGATAACAAGCATCAAAGTTTGATTTCAACCATTAATTTCACTATGATTTCAATCTTTGACATGGCCTTACTCAGTCAACATTAAAGATATAAAGGTTATATTTTTTACAGAATGTTCTACATCTTTATGAAAGATGATTTTATGTAGAAAACAGTAAATCACACAAAAAATGACTTTAGCTGGGTTTTCACAGGCAGGGTCACATACAACTAAATATTATATTCTTTTATTTAAGAATTAAAAATATTTAAAACAAAAACAACTTTTATTGAATGCACTCACTTTAATGTTGACATATTTAATTTTATTACTATTGTTATTAAATTATACTGAATAATAATAATAATCATCATCATCTTCAAAAATGTTTAAAGTGCTTAAGAAGAAAAGGCCATAGCAACACAGAGAAATGACAGTTAAGAAAAAAGGGAATTCCATTCAAAGAACCAAGTTATCAGTTTCATAAAATGGTAGAAAACAACCAGAAAGTGTGGAGGAGAGGGATGAAGGAAAGAAAATGAAAGAACGATAACATGGAGGAGAAAGAAAGAGCGCTAGAGGCAGTGAAACGGAGAGACGGAGACAATCGCGTGTCTGTTACTGGGACGCTCTGACACCCATGGACTGACACAGCATGTCTTAAAGCCGTGCTCACGCTCAAAAGGAGCAGCGTTTCTTCATGTTTACAAAACATATTTATTTATTTCTTCATTCGATCATTTATTTTGTTATTTATTTCTATCGGGGGCACTCTCGGCTTCTCTGTAAAGCCTGCGACAACAATAACTACTCTCCCCCCTCGCATGTTCTTTTAATACCACTGCAGAAAAAAATCAAACCGCTCTCAAAACAAATTGATGTACGCTTTAATACAGTCGTCACATCATCACAGGGTCCTTGCGTCGTCTGCCTTGGTGACAACTGCAGGGCTGCTTAGCTTAGCCGCCATGGCTACTGCTTTGTTGGTCGCTTCAATGATTTATCACAAAAAAGGAAGGAGAGAGAGAAAGAAAAGAAGGGCCTCTCGATTGAGTCATTGGCACCTTTGATTGACAAGGCCTAATCAGCTTATCTGGGTGCTAATAAAGATGATGGCCTGCGGAGACACTCTCTACCTGGCTCTGCGTGAACTTTGGGCCCTGGTGAGGGCCCCAGGGGCCAGGCCCCGACCCACTCTGCTTATCTAAACACTGCTGAAATCAATCCCTAATGAGCTGGTTTAATTTTGCCCCATCGATCCGCTGACACTCCATTAAAATTAATTTTGATTAATTAATAGATTTTGAGGTCAACTGTCTGAAATTAAATTGTTTTCTTAGAAAAAAATACAACTAACCATTCTTCAACAATCCCAAATGTGACTGCAAATAACAGAATTACACCTCCTAGGTATTTTATTTTCCTCCATACAAAACATCTTTTGCCCACTTCCTTGGCTTTAATAAACAGCCGGGCATTTCTTTGATTAGGGTTTATTTAACTCTTGTGGGCTCTGGGACATCTCTGATTTAAATTGGCTGATTTGCTCCCTCCTACTGTACTCCAGGCTCTCTTCAGGCCAGCGTGCCTCTGGTTCAGGCAGCTTTAAAGTGGGTGCCCTCTGCTAATGAAGACCCATACTTTATTTATGAGACAGTTTGGTAAAAAGCTCTGCATGTCCAGAGAGCACTCTCAATATCTCTCTGAGGGCCTGGAGTGCTCCTGACATGCTGCTAGTGCTGGACTGAACGCACCACACACTAAAACACCCTTAAAACACACACTCTGTAGGTGCAATCAAAAAAATTCATAACATTCAAATTGCATTAAAAGATTTTTCCATTATAATCAAAAATTCAAGAATTCAGTCAACAAATCATCCTTGATAATAAAATTATTTGGTCAATACAAAGAGCATGTTTTAAAAGTTGTTTTAAATGACAAATTAATTTAAAATAACAAAACAAAACTAAATCTTAAGCAATTTTGTGCATTATTAGCGCTCAGTGCTTATTTAAAGCAGTAATAGAAATAATGAAGAAAATGTGACCGTAAATGTTATAGTAATTTTTTTATATATATATACGATTTGCAAACACACTGATATTATTTTGATTCTAACTATGCTATTATTTTAAATGTAAAAAGAATTTATAATAACATACACAATATATCAATATTAATTCTCCATTACTTTATATTTATGAAATGTAGAAGTAATAATAAAATGTGTAAACAAACATACGGCATGTTTAGATTTTAAGTAAGCTATTATTTCAAGACTTTAAATGTATTATTTGTTTGTGTGTGTGTGTGTGTGTGTGTGTGTGTGTGTGTGTGTATATAGATATATATATATATTATTTTACACTTAAAGCTATATAAAATAATACAACAAATGTATTGTGTATTACTGTGTGAATACTTACACTACATACATATATATATATATATATATACTGTATATATTCAATCTTCAATTCAATATTCTGTCTTAAAGTAATAGTATAGTTTAAGTAAAAACAATATTTTTTAAATAAACTAAATAAACAACAAAAATATTAGATAAATACAATTAATTATTAATTATTATTTTATGAAACAGAAAAGCTATATAAAAACATATATAAATATATAATATATTTTATTATTAATTTATTATTAGTAGTAAATAATAATGATATATTTTCTATACTAATTTAGAATTGTTTTGCTTTGTTACAGGACAGCAGAAACCCGAATGGTCGGCGCTATAGCAGGTGTGGATTGCCGCTCGAGTGAATTTTAACACACGGTCCATAAACTGGCCGATCCACCTCAGTGTGACACAGAGAACGAGGGTCACCGCCGCAACCCAAACAAAGCGCATCTATCCCTGCAGCTCCTCAACAGCCACTGAAGCGGGTCTGTGTTTACCCCAGCGATCGCTGTGCATTTTGCGCATGGTTGCTGTGCCCAAATCCCAAAAGTACAGGGTTTGTCCTTCTTGGGCCACTTCAGTTTAGGACTACCTGCCGCTATGCTTTTAAGATGCAGGTGTGTGTGTACGTGAGTGTTGGGGTGGTCAGTGGGGTACGGGGGTCAGGGATTAGGATCACAGGACTGAGACAAACGCCAGTGGTCTGTGCAACCCTTTCTTGATTTGAATTATTAACTGTGTCAACGTCGCGCACAAGCCACCCTGCCATTATAGTGTAAATTGACAAACTTTTCAAAACTAAGGCAGAAGCCAAAGAAAGCCAGTAGCTTCTTGAAGAACGAGCTTTGATACGTCTCTGAGGAATACACTCTGCTTCAACAACACGGTGACAGTCAGGCTAAAAAAAAAAAGCCTGCTGATTCAATCTATTTCAGATCTAAATTAGTTCATTTTCTTGTATTTAAAGATAAAAACTAACCTTCAGACAGGTGCGAATCAGGTGACGTCTAAGGTGCTTTATTTAGAAACCGGTTTATTAAAATATCTCGGTCTTTATTTAGCTTGAAAAATTGCAGGACAGTGGAGGCAGGGAGTTGTTGTTTATTCTAGTCGACACGCCATCATTTGGTACCCATATTAAAACTTTCTCTCTCTCTCTCTCACACACACAGGTAGGTGAATGGAAATAAGGTGGTGTGTTTTGTGTGAGCCTAACAGTACTGCGGCTGCTGCTCTACACCTCTCTCCCTCTTGCTTCTCTTTGATGTGCTCCTGAAAATGTCACCAGTCGTCAAGGCGTTTTTTTTCCACTCTCTCTCTCTTTTTACCGCGCATACGAGCGAGACAATTTGCTGTCGCTCACCCCCCTACCCAGAATGCCTACCAGTTTCCACCGCTATCTGGTAGCCAGCTTCCAGCCTCCGAGATGACCTTTCCAGCCTCTCTGTGTTGTCCAACAGATGTGCTCTCTGAAAACAAACCACAGATGGAAAGAAAACAATGAGAGTGATTGAGAAGACTGGGACATTATTTACAGAGACATTTTCAACACAATAATAGACACATTAAGACAAAAGGGTACAGACCACTTAATTTAACTTATATATTGATTTCAGAACGTCTAATTATGAGTTGCGTTTTGATAAATTGGACTGATCTTCGTGAAAATCCCAAGCAAAAAAGGACGGAGCTCCAATCTAACACCTTTCCTTCTTTTTAATTGAGGCTTCCTTCTTGCAGTGGCTTTGTTCTGAAGGTGTTGCCAGATCTCATTACCTCACATTTAAAACCAGGGCAAAGATTAGCATGGGAGGGATGGCTAATTGAGCTGTAATATATTTTCAAATGCTGCTTCAGATTACCCAATATCTGTTAGTCTGAGTTCAGGATGCCACCATAAACATTGTTACACTAAGAAAAATGGTTCTTTTAAGAACTGTTCCATTGAAGGTTCTTTCGGGAACCCAAAATGGTTCTTTAATGGCATCGATGTTTTGGAACCTGTATTTTTAAAAGTGTATGCTGACACTCTAGTCTAAAACACTTGCTGGTTTCTCTACTGTGCATTTCGGATGTTTTAGGTGTCACTGTAAATAATGCAAACCCAACAAGGCGTGTAAACTTTTTCAAGGAAAGGTTGGTACGTCTTGTGTTGAGTTACAGATGTATAAAGTCAGAAGTCATAAATGTAAGATTAAAATAAACATCATGGTCAAGGGCCAGATGCATTAATATTGCACATTGTGGGCAGCATTTATATGTCCTTCAAATGATGACAACTCATTTCAGAAAAATAGTAACCTTGGCCATACTGAAAACACTGAAGTGGTCTCAGACTCATGTTTCGAGAACATAAAATAACAAAAACATAAAAATACAGTAAATTAACAACAGTGTGTGAAATATTACAATTAAAAATATATATATTTTAAAATAAACCAATTAAATAAAAATTAAATATATTAAAATATTAATGAATTTTATAAAGTAAAATATTCCTGTTATGGCATATGTGATGATTTGGTGCATAAGAATCTTAAAATTATCTTAATATTAATTTCTTAATATTATCACAATTGGAAAAAAAAGTGCTGCTTAATATTTTTGTGGAATGAATAGGAAGTAAAAAAAAATTCTTACTGACCCCAAACCTTTGAGTGGTAGAGTCGGCATACTAGAAATAACAGAATTTATGCAAAATATCTAAATAACTCATACATACGTAAATATATACGTGCTAGAAATAAAATACAGTGTCCAAAAATTAATTTGTAAAAATGTTTTTATTTTGGATTTTTCTTAATTTAAGTTTTTCATTGCTAATTATAGCATATAAGCATAGATTTAAGTAAAAATGTTATTCAGATGTCTTTTGTTCCCATCTTCTCCCTTTAAAATATGATGATCATGTGATTCACAGCATGATTCAAGAATGATCCAAATCTTGGACACCAGAACATCAACATTTAGCACAAAGAATTTCACACGATCAATGTCAAAATTTACACTTATTTCAGATTCTGAACAATTTTAAGTCAGTAATGCATATTTTTTATTCATTTCACATCATAGCATCTCTGTTTAAAATGTGGCACAATCCTAAAACTTTCTTAAAACTATGTAGTCTTAAACTTTTGAACCTCACTGCAGATACTAAAAAAACTAAGATTCATGCACTATTTTCTGGTAAGTCATATCATTTATGAGTGTGAACACTGAATGAGACCACTGCATTTCTATTTGTAAATACAGAACAGAGAGAGCTAACTACATTTCTAAAGGACGTTAACCTTTATTCCTATTTACATGCACAGAAAGAATAAAGGCAGAGGGAAAAAGCGAGAGAAACAAGTTTCCAGTTCTAGTTAAGCTGTCGAAATATGTAGCGGCTAATCACTCCAAAGAAATGAAATGAAAAATAGACGACATTCCACTTTTCAAAGTTTGACAATCACAGAGAAGGGAAAGAGGGAGAAAAAAAAAACTGTCTGAACTATTTTCTCTTCTCCTCCTCTCGGTTGACAGATGTCATTTAAAATAGCTGAAATACTTTTTAATAGTTTAAGGGAGGGGGTGTTCGTGGGAGATAGAGGGAGGGAGAAAGGGAAAGAGAGAGAGAGAGAGGGATAGAGAAAGAGGAGAGAACAGGGGTGGGAGTGCGTATGGGGAAAAGGGAGCCATCTCTGCCTAATGAGCCCCTCTGGATCAGCTGAGATGGAGGGGACGTATTGACATGCACCGCTTAAACTAATACACCTAGACCAGGGATGTGCCTGTGTGCCTGGAAGCACAAGGCAGCCGGGGATACTGACAGAGTAGCTCGCTCCCCCGTCTTCAAAGAGCTCAAGTGATTAGTATGTTATCATTACCATTCGAAACGTGATTTTCCTATTCCCTCTCGGCAAAGGTGACACGTCTCGGGGAGACGGCCAGCAGACTCGCGCGCCGGAAAGCCACTTCAAAGCTTTTTCTTGAATTTCTCTCCCTCGCTCGTTCTCACTCCCTCAGTCGGTCTATTTTTCTGAGGGAGGGGGGCTGTTGATGTCTATTGTGCGCGTGTGTGGGGTGCGGGGGAATGGGGGTGACACACACCGAAGGTGGCCGCGTAGGTGCAGTGACGACAAAAGCGCGGAGAAATGGCGACTTCCTGAAAACGTGAAAGAATGGCCTATCAAAACGAATTACCTCGCTCCAGCGGATTTGTTTTTTCGAAAAATGTCCCACGTGTGGATCCAAACGCATCCGTAAGGAGGTGATTATGAGTAACAAAGCACGTTAGACATAACATATCAGTTCAGATATTTAAAACAAAAAGCCCTAGATGCATATCACTCAATTTCATAGACCAAAATGACCTGAATAAAAGACATTTCTTGATTTATTCACTATTGGAGCAGCAGGACTGTCAAAATTGTCTCTCTTTCAGTCTTATGGAGTTCAACAGAAGCTTCTTTTAAAGAGGGCATGATAAATATTGGTGCGCTTGTGACCGCCTCTGCGCGCGCCCCTTCTCATTTGTGCCAATGCATGTATGCCTTTTTATCTGACACCTACTTTTTCTACAAAGACGTTCTTAGATACTATAAACGAGAATTTTTTTCTGTTGTGAAGAACCGCACTTCAGTTGTAAGTTATTAACGTGGAACCCAGGAACAATGCGAATGTGACTCAAAAGAATCGTCTTCCCTTCTCTCAAATCAAACACAAGCGCTTACAATCGCAAATTTCTAAAGTTTTGATGATTCCTTATTATTTCAAATGGGGAGGGGGGAGGGGTTACAGTCAAAGTGAATAATGATGACAGCTATGATTCAGACTGACTATGTGTGATCTTCTCCACCGTTTGTTTGGGACTTGTAAGAAAAGGAATTACAAGTGTCAAACAGCTGTGAATAAGGGTGCTAAATATTTAAACATGTTTTCCAGCTGAGGAAAAGTACAGTTTTAAAAAGCAGGCTAAGTGTGTATAAGCTGCATAGGCTTTGATTCAAATTCAGTAAAATGGGAAGGGAAAAACATGTGTGATTTAAAAACTCTACATTCTGGGGGAAAAACAAGGGCTGCTGAACCCACTGAAGATGTCTTTTGACCCAAGGCTGAAAAAAATGCTATACTCCCATTTTGTTTGGCCATGTGGGAAAAACAATAACAAAAAAAGGAGAAACACACACAAGTCAAGGTAGCAAAGAACGCAGAACTGAGAGGGGCTGTAAATTATAAATGCAGGAGGTGGTATGGCTCTACAAATGGGATTATTCAGCAATAGGAAGTGAAGAAATCTAAACAATATACTGATGTTCACACAAACACAGACACGAGAGTCTACAAAGATCCTCCAAAACAGAGGCACTGCTGAATTTCTTCTCTTATTTGAGCTAAGAGGATCTTCTAGCATGCGCAGTATTGTTTACTTGAATGTTTCTGGTGTAGCTTTGAGATGGGGAAGAGCAAAGAATATTATCAGGCACTTTAGATCATTATATTTGAATTTGTGCTGTTATTTTTTTACAGTACATAACAGGATGACACATACTTACAGTAGTAATGAATTAGTAAAATGATGCAAGTGTCGTTTTACTTTCATAAGATGACAGAAGCGAAGATAAGGTTTTCATTTTTCCATCCATAAATATTTAATGCGCCTTTACAATTTCTTCAAGATAGAAAGAATCAGAAATTTGCATTGTAAATACTGTTATCTTTAAAGATAAGCAATCACTTACTAAAGATCTTTACAAAAGCAGGAAGAAACATGATGCAGTGCTATCCAGTCCTCCACTGAGAGGAGGCTTCCTTTATGAATGAAGATCTTCAGATATTGTAGTCTGTGTGTGTCTGCATGTGTCTATGAATAGGGGAATCCCAAGTCCAAACAACAAAACTCACACACACACACTCACAACCCTAGACAGGAGATGAAGATACCGGCGAGAGAACGTACACACAAGCACACACAAATCGAGACGACAGCCTTTTTTCCCGTAATCCACATGCATGCTCACTTCCAAGTCGGATGAATGCTACAAATACAAAAAGACATTACAAATCATCCCCTTATCTCAGACTAAAAGGCAGGCTATTGTATTTCTCATTCGCTGAGTGGGGGGAACGTCTGGGGCTGCTTCCTAACATTGCACAAAGAAAACTCTGCTGTTGGTTGTAAATCCATAATTTTGTTAAATTTAGAGCCATGTATGCTAATAAATTAAAAAAGTGTAAACAAACATTTAAATATACTTTATTTTATATGGTGCAAATAAGTAAGGAGTTTATACCTGCTGTATACTAAAGAAATTAATTACTTATTTTCAAAATAAATGCTCTATAACAAGTTTGAGGATAGCAAGATTTTTTAATGTTTCTGAAAAAAAAAAACATAAAAACATATGTTTATATTAAAAGACTGCATTTTTTAATCAGAAATACAGCAAAAACAATAACATTGTGAAATATTTTAAGTGTAAACAAACATTTAAATATACTTTATTTTATATGGTGCAAATAAGTAAGGAGTTTATACCTGCTGTATACTAAAGAAATTAATTACTTATTTTCAAAATAAATGCTCTATAACAAGTTTGAGGATAGCAAGATTTTTTAATGTTTCTGAAAAAAAAAAACATAAAAACATGTTTATATTAAAAGACTGCATTTTTTAATCAGAAATACAGCAAAAACAATAACATTGTGAAATATTTTTACAATTTAAGAAAAATGTCCTCTAATTTAATATATTTTAAAACGTAATTTAGTCCATGATGGCAAAGCTGAATTTTCAGTAGCCATTACTCCAGTTTTCAGTGTCACATGATTCTTCAGTAATCATTCATATCTTGATTTGGTGCTCAAGAAACATTTATTATCATTATCAATGTTGAAAACAGGTGTGAGCAGATGTGCTTATTTCTGTATACTGTATACTTGGCATAAGTGTGTGTGTGCTCATTTCCTCTATCTGTATATTTACATTACTTTTGCTGTCATTATAACACACGGTCACTTTACCTTAGAAACCTTAAAAAACACTAAAGATTTAATAAGACTGTTTTAAATATAATCTTAAACAAATCTCAAAATTAATATCCATTTTCACTGTTTGTTGTTTTAGTTTACAACTTATTTTTAGCGTTTCATTGTTTCAAATTTAAGACTAAATAGCACAGAATATAATATCGGCCATATAAGATGCGTCTTTGTGTTCAAAAACTGCTAGACGGTTGAATAAAATGGTGAAAAAATTGTATTTTTAACTTGACATTTAAAAAAACATTGTTACAATTTTACCATGCAGACTACTAACAGCTAAAACACAGCATGCTAATGGGGAAAAAATAGTTAACCTTACTAACCGACTAGTGCTGGACGAATAGTGGACCATCATGACTCATCACTAAAAGAAAATAAAAGCATATCCAGATCTCCCCCTCCCTTTTTATTATAACAGCACGTCTCATTGCGTTTTCATATTGGGTGAATGTTTTGACAAGCTGATTAAATCTTTTAAGGTTTGGTGTGAAACAGCTTTGATTCAGTTCCTCATAAAGCAGTATGTAGAAATGAGCCTCATTTTGAGCTCAATCAAAAGAGACTTTAAAATCAGATTAGGCCTTTTTTATTCTGACGAATGGGGAAATCAATGGAGGATCCGCGGGAAAAAGAGAAGACCAAAACGGGAAGGAAGAGCAGCACTTACCTCTTCACGTAACTTTATCAACTGCCACATGAAGGCACAAAATAGAGGGAGGGAGAAAGAGAGAAAGAGGGAGAAAGAGAGTGAGAGAGATAGATAAAAAGCCGAGACGTGGCAGGAAGCAGATCAGTCATGCGGCTGGGTACAGAATTAACCATGACGATTTATCTGTTTCCATGTTTAGCATTTAGAAATCACAGACAAACACATTAAAAGAAGCTAAACACGAGACTCATACCGACTTTTTTGAACAAACAAAGATCAAGTTCTCGTGCTGTCACATTAAACAAAGAGACTGGGAATGGATTTCTCAACTCACGACGTCTAAACTATCATCATCAAGGAAGAGGGGGAGAGAAACAGTCACATCACAGCACTTGATATGGCATAAGGGGGGAAAAAACACTAGCGGTACAGTAGGATAATACAGATTTTGTACAGTAAGGATGGAAGCTTTGAGGATTTAGGCTCCTTAACAACAACTCCGCAGGATTCCTACTTCTGGGCTAAGAAACAGAAAGTGACACCAAGCAATGCTCCTTTTTATTATTGCAGGACATGCCCGTCATTTCTGACTCGCTATCAATGTCAAATTAGAGTGTATTATGCATTAGGCCCATGAGGGACGAACGTGTATACATAAACATAAAGCCAAGCGGTTGCATCTTATTATGGAAACAACCTACCATGGAACAAAAAAGAAAAAAGAAAAAAATCGCATACATGGGTTATTTATTTTTTATGAAAGGGAATAGCATATTAAAACTAGTAAAACAGAGAATGCATGTCTTGTGGTGAATTCAGCGGCTCTTGAATGGTCTCTGAAAGAGGCTAATGTAATTTCAACTTAATCAAGTACATTAAGCATTTAGAGAAGCTCTTCATTAAAGCCTCTTTATGTAACACACGTTCTCGGCAAAAGGTGAGTTGCTTATCGGCAGCACACAACGTATTCAGAAGAGGAGGGGAAGGACAAGTTTCTTAATTTGTCAGCTGTTGCAGGTGATTTTTTTAATCTCCATTTCTTGCCAGAGATTAAAGGTTAGCAGATCTAAGGGGAAGCTCTGGGCCATTATTAAAGGCCTCTCATCTCTTTTTGTGTGCGCTGGTCATTTTGAATTTCGCTATTTTTAAATAATTCGTTATCATATCAGAAAAGAGACAGAACTCGGATCGTGAATTATAAACTTAATACCTCACTTAAAAGTCAGAATCTATGGTCGTGATGTTAAACTGCGGTGGTGGCCGCTGTCGGTGGGGACGGTGTGTTTCAAATCTTTTTCTCCCATCTGCCGTGGTTTCACAACAAAGCTATGGTTGAAGCTCATCTTGAAGTATGTCACTAAATCTAGATGCAATGTTTCTGATATAAAGTACCTTTTGCAATAAATAAATAAATAAATAAACAAACAAGGACTAAACATAAACATAAAACAAAATGAAAATAAAACCATCATAAAAATAAGCATTTAACTATAAATTGCACATTTCAGTTTAAAATGTAAATGTAGGAAATAAAATTTTTATTATTAAAAATAAAACATGAAAATAAATATGAAACACAAAAAAGTATTAATAAAATAATTAAATAATTGGGGTTGTGTCTAACCCTAACCCAAAAGAATAAAAGTTACATTACATATATATCCTAACAACACAATGAGCATGATATGGAAAAACAAATAATAATAATAAAACATATAATTCTAAAAAAGGAATTACACTAAAATAGTTAAAATGTTGAAGTTAACCTTCAATATTAAGTTAAAAAAAATTTACTTCTACACTGAGAACCAGGAAATAAGTCGGGCCGCATTGCAGCTCTTAGCTGTGTATTTTTTTATTTTTTTATTTTTTTGTAGTATTATTAATGAGTTGCCTGCATTATTCAAAAGGCCAGTTTGTGAATACGCTATAGAAATAGCTATTTCGGTTTGCTGTGAGCCCACCCGATCTATACACAACCCTGCAGACCGTCTCAATGAACACCAAACAAACCTTGTTCTATAATATTTGTGCTGCTTGGACGATTGCGAGCCCTCGCTCGAGGATTTACCAGGAGAATCTGGAAGCCAGTCCCCCCCCCCCCCCACATCTCTTCCCCTCCGCTCTATCGCTCCTGTCTCGCTCGATAAAAAACCCTGAAGTTCCGACCACTCCACTCACAGCAAGTCTTGTGTTAGCGTCCCTAGTTTAATTCATTATTTTTCTTTAAATGGAAATTAAGTTAATTCAACACCTGAGGTCTGATCGGGAAGAAAACTGGTCCTTCTTTTCCCCGTTAAGAAAATATTTATGCACATTTAAAAATATTCGATAAATATAGCAGGATAATTAAATGCAGTAATTATTCAAAGGAACGTATTGTGGGGTCTACCTTTTAAAAACAACTGTGTAGGTGATAAAATTGGAAAATGGAAAATGTTACATTCCACTTTAGAGTATATGAGTGTGAATATAATATAATAAAATATATATAAATATAAATATATTCATATATAATATTATATTACATTATATTATATTATAATTTATATATGTACACACAAACATACTGAAAAAAAATAAATGACACATACATTACATATACACAAATATTATTTATTTAAATTGTTATTAAATTATATGTAATTTAAATTGTTTTAATATTTTTAAATGTTAGATATTTAGAAATATTTTTCTTGTGTTAGCGTCCCTAGTTTAATTCATTATTTTTCTTTAAATGGAAATTAAGTTAATTCAACACCTGAGGTCTGATCGGGAAGAAAACTGGTCCTTCTTTTCCCCGTTAAGAAAATATTTATGCACATTTAAAATGCATGTGTAAAACTGATACGGAACATAAAGGTCTATGAGATAATTTTTTTCCTATTTCATGGAAAATGGGATAAATTTTTTTTTTAAATATCACTCTATTGGAATTTTCTGAGAAAATGGATAAAATATAAATAAATAATGCACTAATAATATAATATAATATAATATAATATAATATAATGCAGATATTTAGTACACTGTTAAAATAATGTGTTAAAATATTTTTTATAATTTAATAAAATGTATGTATGTAAAATGTATGTATTTGTGTCTATTTACAAACATAAATAAATATGTAATTAATAATACAAATATATATAAATAAAAAACAATAAAAAAATATATTTAAATATTTATATATAAATTTTGTACATGGCTCATCCTCATACCCTCTTGTGCTTTTTGTTTGTGTGTTTGTGTGAAAAGAGGATTTTGATATTGTAGGTGACAGAGAGTGGGGAGCTTGACTGCATCTAAAGCAATAAATATAACAACATCCCAAAGCACTTCATCCATTTACCAGATCAATGGCTGCAATCTAACATAAAACATATCTCTTGTTATTGTCTCTAATGTCTTGTTATTAGGCAAATTATCTTTAAGTGTTTAGAGAATGGCTAATATGAAAAAGAATAAGAAACTTCAGGAACTGAAATATAATCCTTTTAAACTATTGTCCTATTGTTCAAACGCCACTAAAGTGAATAAAGTATGAAAGCCTGCATCTTAAAAATCCATACCAAATTAGCTATTGTGCCATCCACGACAATTCATAATTATTTTTGATAAAAGAAGCTGTCATTGAATGCAGTTTGAATAACAACTCAAGTAATGTGATTTGTCATAAATTGATTTTATAAAAGGAAGAAAGGAGTCAATGAAAAAAAAAAGTTATATATTTCATATATAATATTATATTACATTATATTATAATTTATATATGTACACACAAACATACTGAAAAAAAATAAATGACACATACATTACATATACACAAATATTATTTATTTAAATTGTTATTAAATTATATGTAATTTAAATTGTTTTAATATTTTTAAATGTTAGATATTTAGAAATATTTTTAAAAATATTTAAATAACATGCATACACACATTTACTTATATATAAATAAACAATCTAAACTCATATAAATATATGTATACGTGTGTGTGCGTGTGTGAGATTATTATTTAAAATACTTTTGAACAGAACCTTTATAGCTATCAACTTCTTGCCAATATCTGAAGATTTATATATATCTTTATATCTATGTGAAATACTAACATTCATTTATTTTATTTTTTATTTACATAGTTTTCCCCCCACCCTCAGTTTAGGGAACTTTGAAAGCTGCAGGTTTTTTTTTTTTTTTGATTTGGGGGGGTCATTTTTAGAAGTATAAGGACTGAGGCGGATGGTGAACAGCTGGGAGAAAGTGGGAATTTACCCCAATCTGGTGCTGCCCAGACACTGGTTAGCGCCTAAAGCCCATTCAGCATTGGGCAGCTTTGCATTAAACAGTGTTGCTTCTGCATGACTGGGTGCCAATGCCTGCCTCTCTCTGCCCCTCGTGGCCCTGACCCGTCCTCACCCCGAGCAGCCACCCACACT
The DNA here is from genome assembly GCF_001515625.1 of Sinocyclocheilus rhinocerous. Classification (NCBI taxonomy): domain Eukaryota; kingdom Metazoa; phylum Chordata; class Actinopteri; order Cypriniformes; family Cyprinidae; genus Sinocyclocheilus; species Sinocyclocheilus rhinocerous. The sequence continues at coordinate 3,288,080 of NW_015642053.1, read as the reverse complement.
GGGAAAGCACAGCCGCTGATTAACACCCTACCTGACTCTCCGAGGAGCTCCCATCATCCCCCAGGAGCTCGTTCCGCACCTCATCACTGGTCCCACTAATTTGGTGAGAATATGCATATCAATTACCCATCACGGTTAACGCTACATATGTTTGTAAGATGTGTGGTGCAAAGGTCATCTGTGAAATGCTAATAAGCGGGGAAAAGACAAAAAAAAACAAAAAACAACTTTAGCAGTTACGAATGATCTCACGGCTCTTTCATCCCCAGGAGCTCGTTCCGCACCTCATCACTGTAGGCAATACGTGACCTTTTCTGCAATGGGAAGAGGTTGAGAAAGAGGAGAAAGAGAGAAAGTGAAGAGATCGAGAAGGAAAAAGAAGAGGGGCAAGGGGAGAAAGAGAGAAAAAACAAGCATTAGTTCACTTGACTTGAAAAATCACACATTTCTAAAGCACGAGAGCCCCCTGTTGGATCAGCAAACGAAACAAAAATACTTACACCAGGTGATATACTAAAGCGAGAGAGCGAGCGTGTGTCGTAGAAAGAGAGGAAGTGTGCGAGCGTGTGTGTGTGTGCAATCTAGTTCTAGTGTGGCTTGAGTGAACCGGAGCCCTCGGATACAATAGCAAAAGCCCCCCTTTCACTTAAATATATAAAAAGTGTAGAATGGCGGACCATAGTACAAGACAGAGGCAGGGAGCATATTAGGAAAGTATCAGTTGTCAGAGGGAAATGTGTTCTGGGGGCTGTCACTGCTGTCAGCCCTGTTCTCTGGCAGACCCTGTGATAATACCAAGCCAGGGAGCTAGACAGAGAATAATTCATCATCCAGGTCGACGCGATTGGCGTGCCATCAGATTTCGGCTCGTTCCCCCGTCTCTCCTCCGCTATGCAGTTGGGAAAAAAAATGCTGTGTCCAAAAAAGAAAACACACACACACCCAACACTTCAGAGCGTGCCACCTCCGATTCAGCGAGCGCAGAAGCCAAGTATGGCATGTTTACAAACACACCCGACCTCTTCAAATACCCTCCAAACTAAACACACACTGGTGGTGCGGAGGAGAGAAAAAAAACACACTGAGATAGCGTTTACCAAGAGCCCTTTGCTTCCCTCTGTTCGCTCTTCCTGCGGGCTGGCAGTCTTCGGGAGGATGAGAGCAGGGAAAGGTGCAGGCGAGCCACGGGAAAACTAAACAGCAAACTAACTGCTATCCAAGAACTGCATTTTGTGATGCAATGCTGTGTCAGAATTTCTAGCAGAGGATGCGGTCAAATCCTGGAGGATAGGACGTGAACAAATAAAAAAGTGGAGTTTGTTCGGCGAGTTTTATCAGAGTCAACAATTTATGATTCATTCTGAAAATGTGTACTAATTTGCAGCATGCAAAATGTTTAGAAATATTTATTTATAGATATATGAAGTTTATAGCTTTAAAATCTCTGTTCAAAAGTTATAAAATAACAAACATATATTTAAATATGCATACATACATAAAATAAAAATATACATAAAATATATGTGAACGGAACATTTAAAGCTATCATCATTTTGTCGATAAATGAAGAAAAATATATCAATTCTAACAACTAACTTCCTTTTTATATCCTTGTACCTATGTGAAATAATACTAAAAATATCTTTTTCCCCAAACCCTCTGTTTATTTATTTTTGGGAAGAATAATTAGTCATGAATTTGCACTATTCTAAATTTCTTTTTATTTAGATCACAAACAAAAGTAGTTAATATAAAGCGCAAATGTAGGAATTGATATTTCTAAAAAGGAGGCTGACAGATCATTCGGTTTTAAAATATATACGTGTCATATCTCGTGTCATTTCTGATTTAACCGATCAGCAATCGTTTGCATTTGTCTGCACATTATTTCACAAACGAGCACCACAAACAAAGCGCATCTTCTGACGAGGGGAAAAAAAAACACATCTTAAAGAACAGCAGAGGAACTTTGGGGAATGTCGGCATGTTCATAATTGAAAACGGAAGCCTTGGAGATGCCTTCATTTGAATGCACACACTCTCGTCTTCAAACCCTATTTTTGTTTCATTCTTCTTCTTCTAAATAGCTGTTTGTTGTAGCTGAGAGCATCAACCACTTTCACGATGTAACCTTTGAGTGCATCTCGCACAAAAAGAATGGCAAATGCAGCCTTAAGTCTTCGAAGGGGAAAACTAGTCATAGAAACAAAGCGAGATGCCTCTCCCAGCCCGTTTACACCATTTTGCAACTCCCCCTGCAGTAAAACAAGCCTCACACTGATTATTCTCCCTTCATCTGCAGCTATAGCACAGCAGCTGGGCAATATTGACTGCTTAACCCTAGGAAATACTTTGATTGGTACTTTGCATTGGATCGGAGCCGACTTATAGGTTATTAGAATTATTTATTTTCCTACTTACTTATCTTCTATATGCCATGAATTAATAAAGTGGAGCTATTTATTTAGATCACTGGGGTATTGCATATTTAATCACGACCCAAAATGACCTAAAATCGATTGGAATGATATGAAAGTTTAAAAAATAATAAGCTCTCGCTTTTTAAAAGTTCATAAAAAAGAAGAAATAATCAATGGATTTTAAAGTTCCTACATATTGCATAGTTCAGCTAGAGCGCTCAAATATAAAACCTGCACTAAAACATAAAAACCCAGAGAGAAGGATTTGTAATTGTAAGAACAGAGATACCTTATTGCTACAGAAAAAAAGTGAAATCTTTTTCGAATCTGTTTGAAAGGTCTTTCTCTTGTCACTTGTTTTAATCTTGGGTGAGAATTTGCTTCTATTCCCGGAAGCATAGGGAAAAAGTACAAAGATCCGTCTTAACTTTATGCAAAGTGGTCTGACTGCCTTTTAAAACAGATATTTCTCATCAAACCAGAGACGAGGGTTTTTGTGTCCTGTCAAAAATGTGTGTTATAAGTCTGTTGACGATGCACGATGCAAAAAAAAACTGTTCAACCAAACCATAATTGCATATGCATCGTGCATGCTAAATATTTATATGAGCTCAAAACAATTATCATATATTGTCTGAAATGAGAATCATATGAACAAAACTGCAGCAGATATTAGTCAAATAAATGTATTATTATATAAATATAAAAGCATATTAAAAACATCTTATTTACACCATCCGAACAACCTATGTGGTTAATTAAAAGAATTCAAGCGATAATAACAATTAAAAAAAACTAACCTTTAGTTCTAAGGGCAGGGAAAAGTAAAATAACGAAAAAAAGTTACAAATGTTAAAATTAATTACCACAAAAATATCTTATTATAAATCAACTGCTATCTCTTATTGTTCATCATTATTGCATTTTTTCCCCCCACAACACTGCACACTGACAGCAAACGGCAACACAAGGACGCAAATAATAATGGAACCTGAACTGCAGCAAAAGTAAACAGTTCATTAGATAGGCATTAAAAGGCATAAAAATACCCAGGGGCAGAGTTTAATGAGAGGCCCTGAAGTGACACTGCCAAAGCTTTTTCCTCCACTTTTCCACTCGGAAACCACACGGCTGGTGGCAAACCGTGAAGAGTAATTAATGATATTTAATTTATAAAGTGTGTTTCATTAAGTATTTCTCACCAGTGGGAAAATGTCTGGCCAGTTCTGATTTCGAGTTAATGGGACTTTAGTCAAACACAATGTGGCTGCCTCAAATTGCCATTTAACCTTTTCTTTCTGCAGCTAATAATCTGCTGAAAATGTTTAAGGGGAATTGACGATTCAAGTGGGGGGAAAATAAGCAAGAAAAAAAAATATTCACATCATACTGCTGATTGGTGGAACAAAAAATCAAATCTAGAAAGCACATGAGAAAAAGACTATGACTAACAATGAATGGCATTAAATATAAAGAAATGTGATTGTTATAAGGGCATTGTGTGAATCCATCTTGTGTGTTTTGTGATGTTAAGCTGTGTTTTGCAACAGTGGACAAAGCGTCATGTGTTTTTCTGAGAGCATCTGGTCTAGAGAAAAGTGCTGTAGTGGTTGAAGAAAGCAAAGACCTTTTCAAGCAGGCTCCAGTATCACAACAGTCTTAAATAATGCATCTCATCCTAGCAGGGGTCTAACACCATCCGCAAGCAGAAAGAATACTATTCACACATGCACAGGAAGCTTCACATCCACCCGCGCACACATAATGCTGCTTTTCTCTTTTAACATCTAGGAAATAAATTGTAGGAGGTTGTGCACTTGATACGATATCAGATAAAGGCACAAAGTAATGACGTTCGCAGAAGGGTCTTTTGTGCCTCTGTGATTTCTTCTTTAGTCTTTGGTAACATCAAATCTGTCGTATGGGTGATAGATGGACAGATGTGTTTGGTTTAGTGTGCGTCGGTGTGACATTTACGTTAAAAATCGCAGGAGCTGTGCACAACACATGGACTGATATCAGCATGGAGTCTCTCATTAGCATACAGGTTACTGGTGTGTGCCTTTAATTCGCAGTGCATTGTGTATTTCAAAAAAACAAAGCATGAAGAAAAAAAATCAGGAACAAACGGAGGCCATTGAGATTAAAATGAAATTAATATGCTATTGTGAAATATCAGTGCTGAGTAGACTATTGCTCTTTGCAATTAATTTTTAAAAATTATAATTTATTGTATATTTTATAATTATAAAAATGCAATTATAATATAATATTAATAATTATATCATCATATTTTTGACAAAATATTTAAATTACAAATTATTGTGGCTAATTGTTTTTTTAAACAAAAGTGTTAGATTAGCAAAGCAAATTATTTTATTAATATTATAACAGTAATTTCTATAAATAAATGTTCCTTTTACATTTCCAATCTATTCTAATTAATAGAATTCTAATTTAATTATTTAAACACTGTTTTTATGTTATCCTGCAAGCAGTCATGGAACCGTTTTCATTATCATTTAGAATATTATTTCATAAGTCATTTAATATGTCCAAATAAATGATATATGTCAATAAAAAAATAAAACTCTGTAATTTGTAAGAAACATCTACATAAAATTATAAAAAAGGAAGGTTGAGGAAAAAAATTATAATTTTAAATAAAAAACAAAAGATGCCAAAAAAAAGGTCCGAAAAAGTTTCTAAATAATATAATAAAACCGTTCAATCCAGCCACGGATATTTCTGTCAATGTCATGTTTGCAACACCAAGTGCAGTCAATAAACCTAACGACTCTGCCCACATACAGAGAGCGAGGGAAAAACGATTGCAAGTGAACTCCCAACAAAAGAGCAAATTCAAGCAGCTTTGATTGAAGAAACGGCATATACTTCTTGAAGGCCGGGGAGTCGCTGTGAATGGTTATTTCTTTAAGGCATAAGCGCCGATTAAACCCAATATTAAAATATGGAAGCAGTTCTAATGAAAAATCAAAGCCCGTTTCTCTGGCTGCCGAGCTTTTTCTCACATTAATGCTGGGTTGGGAGCGGGGCCGGTGCGGGCACTGGTAGAGCAGACCCCGGCTAGGCAAGAGTGGAGAAATCAATAGAGAAGAGCCGGTGGGGAGGGAGACTGCCGAAAAAAAAAAAAAAAAAAAAAAAAAAAACTTTTGGAAAAAAAAAAAAAAAGAAAAGATTTGTTTTTTTTTTCTTCTGACCTAAGTTCATGCCATATTTAGTATCTGATGCCTGTTCTGAGTGTTTCATCTAAGAACACTCCGATGCAACCAGTCATAAAGAAAGCCGAGCTTATATGCTATTATTGTGTCGAATACACGCGGGAATGAATGGCTACGCATTGAATAACGCCTCGCTCAGTCTCTCCCTCTCCTCCTCGCAACGCGACTATTGTCTGGGATGAATGTTCACGTCATTAGCATAAAAATACCCAAACATACACAGCAGCTTAACCACATCATTAATTCTATACATGTATGTATATTTGTCGCTGCCCTATGTGCACCAAATTCAAATGGAGATTTAAACAAAGGCCTCATCCACGGTCACAATGAAGTGCGGTCCTGTGAAATCAACTGCAACCATTCATCACAATAGAGCTCAAGACGGAAGTTCAAGACAAGATATTTATCCGAGGCCTCTGCTAATCCTTTCTGTATATATCGCTGTCGGAAAGGAGATGATCTCTAAACTCATTTACACATTATTTTTGTTTGTGCGTGTGTGGTAATTGATAAATATGTATTTAAATATAATTATCTAATTGTCTAATTTAACAAAGAAAAAATATTATAATTATATAATCGATTCATTTAATTAAAAAAAATACAAAAATGTATTTAGCTGATACAATGCTTAATGCATTTCAAATAAATGAATCATTTAATATAGAATAAAATTAAAACTAAATAACACTGATTAAAAAAAGCAAATTTAAAATAAAAGATAAATTAAAGTACAATAAAAATTACTTCTACAAACAACACGAATATAAATATGGTTTAATATGGTAATAATGGTAAAGAAATATGGTATATAGAAATGGTTTGCTACCTAGACCTACTCTGTCTGTAAGCTCTTAATGTTTTTAAAAAGTGTGATGTGACATTAAATTTCAGATATGCATAATTTTAATCAATAACAAAAAGCAAATTTCCACCCCAAGCTTTCACCATTATTTTAATGCCAGTCAAAATCCTCTCTGAAAAAACGATATAACCCTCTCGTCCTCATTACGGAGAAAAACTCAGCAATAATTTACAGATTTCATATGCACTGTAAATATATCACTCCATTAAGGGGGAGGACCAGTTGATGTCTATGGAGTCTGAGACGTCAAAGTTTTCTCTCTCTCTTTTTTTTGGGGGGGGGCGTGCATTTTAAAAGAGGGGGGGAAAACCAAGTCAATGATTCATAATACATTTCATAAATACTTCATGATTTTTCAAACTTAAGCTGGTCTGGCAAATCAAAAATTTTTTGTCACCCTTTTTCGTCCCTCATGTCAGTTCATCATTTTCCGGGGGTGTCACATGTCATTTTCACTTTACAGGAGCGATAGGAACAGGCCGAGAGAAGAGACAGCTCTGCTCTCAAACAGACACACACACACACACACACAGAGAGAGAAACATGGAAGTGTTTGTCCTGAATTGAAAAGCTCTACCTGATCTGTGTCACGGGTAGCTATGAAGACAAATAGGAGATTATCCATTAAAATAACCAATTCACCACCCAAAAACATAGCACAATTATCAACAAATTATGTAACTAAAATCTTAATACTTTTATGAAGATTTGTAGATAAATTCGATCATTAAATTTGCTTATTACTACAGAATTTTTAATATAAATTATAAATATTATTTTATATTTCCAATTTATTCTAATTATTATAATTCCAATTTAATTTGATTTTCATGATTGTTTTATAAATTGCAATGTACTATTTATTTTAGTTTTTTATTTTATTTAATAAATCATGTAATACATCTAAATACTATGCTATAAAATTAGGATTTAAAATACACTCAAGACTGGTTTTTAGTTTTCTAGTTTGGGGGGCGGGGACTCCACTTCTTATTAAGTACATGGGCTCTTCATTCCCAGCCATGGAGGCTTGATTTTCTCCTTCGAGTGACACACTCCTTCACCTCATCATCGTCCCATCACTGCGATTAGAGTACGCGCCACAGCGCTGATCTCTGCAAAGCCACACAATCCAATCTCAGAGTACCAACCAATCCGCAAGGCGCCCCGCGGAAAACAACTCCATAATAAAAGACGTGTTCAAAAGATCGATTTAGTCCCTTTTTAAATCGGTACCATCTCAAAAAAAGAATCCCATCAATCCGTGAGATTTCCATAATAAACACAGAAGGTTTGTAATCAGGGAGTGCGATTGGACTTGGGCGTCATAGGAGGCTTGCTAAACTCAAAGGACACAACTATCCTAATCTGCATTACCTTCTTAGCGGCATGAAACAATCAGACAACAATCGAGAGTTTTTCCGAGTGCACATTTGGCTCTAATTTAAGGCGATTAAAAGTGTCGAACATCCAGGTCAAGTATGTCTGTCATGCTTCTCTTTTGTGGAAGCTGCTGTAATAGATGACTTGGTTGGTATAACAAGAACTCTAAGAAACAAGTTTTGAGTTTTGATTCTGAAAGATTCAAAGCGCTTATTTGGAAAGCATGTTGTGTGTGTAAAACTTGATATAGCGCACTAAAGGCTGCAACAAGTCTGCAGATGAGAAGAGCTTGACGATTAAAAGTTAACTCGGGGAAGTGCAACAAAGTTTTATTGAAGTCATTGGATTTCATCAAGATGATTGACAAACCTGTGTTCAGTTCACTTATCCGACAAACAAACCCCTGAAGGGATTTAACAAACTCCAACAAAGTTTTGCTGCATCTGTGACCTGGACCTTGACTAGTAATTTCATAACGTAAAACTGTCTGTTGACAAAGACTTTTTGATAAATGTCACAAATCACTCAAAGGCGTCCATTTACCCTTGCGAGACAATTTTAACGAAATAACAAAGCTGCCCACAATCTGGCATTTTTAACAACTATGGCAAATTTACCATTGGAAAACTAGGTCACATTGTATAATTTCACTGTAAACTTCTCAGACTACACTTAATATTTGACATATTACTACAGAAGCCTTTGATAAATCTTATTAAACCCATAGTCATGTTCATTTTTTATGTTATTGGTCAAAATATACAATTCTTAACCCATACATTACATTACATTCTTAGACCTTACATTACATCTTAGAATGTCTCAGCAAACCACTGAGGTCAGCCAACTCTGAGAAAACCCTGAAAATGTATTCTTCAAGAATTACTAAAAAGATATAAAGCAAAAATATCCGGCCACGAGAACATAGCTTCTATTTCACTTATATAATTCAGTATTTTACAGTGTATTAACCTTAATATAAATTTTATTTCAAGGTCATTTGCGCTTTCTTCACAACCACAACACCTATTAAAATAATCTGCTCTGATAAACTATCTTTGAATTGATTCAATCCCAAACAATGATAACAAAATATGTTTAGCACTGCAAAAGTGACTTGATAAATGCTTTATAGGGTTCTTGAACACCGAATACTACAGCTAGAGTCAGGAGTTCATTTTACTTATTGCTTGCAGGAATTATTCAAGCAATTGCCGCAATTTTGAATAGGAAAGTGGAATTTAAAATAAGATAAATTCTCATAATTGTCTTGTGACTGTACAACAATTATAAAAGCACATTTATAATTTATAATCAATAGAACAATCAAGCTAAATAACATATTTTCTTTGCACATTTCTGGCTTAGGACCATGCTTCACAAATGACATGATTTCAGATGCACATTTTCTCTATATCTCTTAAATACTCTATATCTCTTTAAAAAAAAAAGCATGGTATAAAAAAAAACAATGAAAAGCACTGACATTTCATGTAAACAAAACCTTATTACTATTAAACTCTTCATTAATACAACCAAAATATTCACAGTTTATTAAAACATAAAAATTAGGTCCTAGCAAAATACAAATAGTAAAACTAATCATTATAATTTGCATTTCTTTTTCTGTTATCAAAATTGGTAAAAAAAAAAAAAACCTGCACATTCATAAATGATTATGCAAATGTGATGCCAGTTTTTAAAATACTATTAGTCTCAGAAGTCAGTCCATTAAAAGAGCACAGTTCATAAAGATTAAATCACTATAGTGCTGAGAGAAAAGCAGAACTCTTGAGGAGAAGTCTTTGAGTGTAGAAAGGTGGGAGAGACCTGTACTCAAACATTCACCCAGACCCCAGCCGCTCTGCCTACAAGCGCCACTTGCCCTCCAAATGAGCAAACAAGTACCCCATCACCCGGGATATTCACAGCGTTTAATCTCAGAGTTCCTCAAAGGAGAGAAGTCAAAAAGAGACTGACGATCTACCTATATCTAAAAAAAAAAAACGACTTTGATTAGCAATTGCCTAAAAGCAGTGATGAGCAAGTGATATTTTCCTGATACCTTGAACAATGTCGCCATCTGTCGTTCACAGAAGGAAATGTGTCAGAACCAGGAATTGAGCCTGATGATGCAGTTTAGCTAGGTTTATCGTCTCTGTATTGATGTGACAAAATCAAAAAGAAACCTAATCATTTTTCAATATTAAACTACATATATATGCAGCCATATCACCCTGTAGCCCAAGACTGGTCCCCCACTGAAGCTAAGCAGGGTTGTGCCTGGTCAGTGCCTAGATGGGAGACCTCCTGGGAAAACTAGGTTGCTGCTGGAAGAGGTGTTAGTGAGGCCAGCAGGGGGTGCTCACCCTGTGGTCTGTGTGGGTCCTAACGCCCCAGTGTAGTGATGGGGACACTATAAGCACCACAAGCCCCGTCCTTCGGATGAGACGTTAAACCGAGGTCCTGACTCTCTGTGGTCATTAAGATGTCCTTCGAAAAAAAGAGTAGGGGGTGTAACCCTGGCCAAATTTACCCACTGGCCTCTGTCCATCATCATGGCCTCCTAATCATCCCCATATACTGATTGGCTTCATCACTCTCAATTAAATGTCATAATTTTCAATGCAAAATTACACATATTAAAAAATGGTATAAGATTGTTTTAATTTCCTTTGTTATATATATATATATATATATACACACACACACACACACACACATATTTATATCTATATATATTATCCTCTTGCTTTAAACAGATCCACTTTTTCCCAATTGGTTTTATTAAAGGGGTCATATGATGTTGCTAAAAATAAAATTATTTTGTGTATTTGGTGTAATGAAATGTGTTTATGCGGTTTAAGGTTCAAAACACATTATTTTCCACATACTGTACATTATTGTTTTTCCTCTATGCCCCGCGCCTTTCTGAAATGCGTCGATTTTTACAAAGCTCATCGGTCTGAAAAGCGAGGTGTGATCTGATTGGCCAGCGATCAGCTCTAGGCATGACGAAGCGGATATTGTCCTCTTTTGGAAGGCCAAACAAAGTAGTTTCGCTTTCACAACAAAACACACAGCGACTCCACAACATGGCAATGGCGGCAACAGCAAGTATTAAAGTTACGCCTTCTTTCTTTGCGTGAATATTTGGGCGGCGTTATGCAAATCTTCTCACATCGTGACGTAGACATGTGGGGGCATGTTAGAATGAGCCGTTTTAGGTAGGCGTGGTTGACTCTTAACTTTTATAAAGAATATCTCTTTGGATTTGAGACTTTAGTCTTTGCAACTTTACAGATCTTCTTTATGCACCAAGAGCTTGTAACACTTCAAAGAGAAAGGAAAAATTGAAATCGCATCACATGACCCCTTTAAATTATGCCTCCATTATTTCATTTTTTTGACCCAATCAAAAGCACCGCTAAGAGGCGCTAACTTTTATGTTTGGCTTTAACAGCTCCTGACTGACTTTCAGCCAAACACAAATAAGCTTTTACTTTTTGTTTCGTTTTGCGAGCATGTGCTCATTTTTTATATATTTAGCACTCTCGCTTTTTTGCTAATATAAGGCCTCCGTGGGGGTTCTCAGCTTTAAGACCCTGCGCCCCCATTATCAAAATGAAGCCATCATGAAGGGAGCATACCTTCGGGATGTCCTTCTGATATCTGCCTACTTTTTCTTGAAAAATGGCAGGGTTAAGAGGTCGGCCGGTCCCCGTCTGCCGCCGAACAGGAGGCTTAGTCTGGCGGGTGGAATGGAGCGAAGACTTCAAACCGCGGGTGAACGGGTGAGTGCGAGCAAGGGTGAAGAGAGAGAAGCTCCAGGGAGGCCAGAGGAGGGGAAGGGCAGGACAAGGCCTTGATTTCCCGTGGAAGCACAACAAAGCCTCTGCTTTTTTAGAGAAAGCAGCGATGGCCCTCTCCCTGACACCTCTTAGAAGTGTGCGTGTGTGCTCACGTTGCGTGGCAGAGAGGATAAGCCATCCACGCTAAAGCATTTGGCACTTCTGAGGAGCCAGCTGAATCTCCCGGCTTTAGGACAACTTTCTGGGGTTTGCTATCACCGGCGGCTTCAGGGGGATCTGTTCTTCAAATGCACATAAATTCAAAGAACCAAGGAGAAAAAAAGGCTTTCAATCAGAACAATTATAATCTCAGTCTAAAAACACAAAACATCTGTCAAATTAAAAATATATATATAATTTTTTTTTTTTAAGTAGAGACTAAAATAGAATTTTTGGATGTGTATTATAAATTACTACCTAACTATTGTTAATTTTCATTAATATTCTCAATTTTATTGTTACTATGCCAAATGAATTTAAAAGTTCTTAAATTCTCAACAAAAAGTTAAATCATTTGATCTATTAAACTGAGTTTGTAAAGCACAACATTTTTTTTTAAATAAACGACAGCTTAAAATTTTAACAGCACCCAACATCTTGCATATCCATGATTAGTTTGCAGATATATCTAAAAAAAAAAAAGGAGGTGAAAGGCAAAGGAATGTAACCATGAACGGTGCACTAAACCATTTCACAGCGGGTGTTAATTGCATGATAATTAAGCATGGCAACAGTCAAGCAGGAGAAGCTAAAGATTAATCATCGGCCAATTAAATGCCCACGGTGAGGAACGTGAGGCCCCTCAGAGACGAGAGATCTCCACTGTGATCTGAGCTATCAGCACAGCGGCACAACATCAGATCACTGGCAAAAGATCCTTTTCAAAAATCTCCTCATTTATGTCAGCCTTTTTGGAATCGTTGTGGATGCCGTAGCCATCTGGTAATTGATATCAAGAGCACCTTGCGTTAGGTGCAGGTGCTGGGTTTGAAAGCATCGACTTCAGATGAAGAGAATTTGCTGCGTGCTGAGACTTCATATGGTGGCATCAGTGAATGGAGTGGATTGCAAAGGGAACAAGGCTGTAGAGGGACTGAAATGCCTTAAAACGGTTTAATTCCAATGTGATATATATTGTATATATGTATATATGTATATGTGTATATATATACACAACCGTTCAAAAGTTTGGGATCAGTAAGACTTGTAATGTTTTTTAAAGAAGTCTCTTATGCTCATCAAGGCTTTTGATCATTTATTTGATCAACAATACAGAAAAAAAACAGTAATCTTGCAAAATGTTATTACAATATAAAATAATGGTTTCCATTTTAATAATCTTTAAAATATCTATCACTTCTTATCAATTTAACACATCCTTGCTGAATAAAAGTTTTAATTTCTTTCAAAAAAACTTTTGAACTGTAGAGTATATTGTTAGAAAAGATTGCTATTTTAAATAAATACTCTTCTTTTTATTCATCAAAGAATCCTGAAAAAAAGTATCACAGGTTCCAAAAAAATATTAAGCAGCACAACAGATTCCAGTACTGATAATAAATCAGCATATAAGAATGATTTCTGAAGGATTATGTGACACTGAAGACTGGAGTAATGATGCTGAAAAT
>NW_015642053.1:3264024-3274609 GCF_001515625.1 Sinocyclocheilus rhinocerous | reverse complement strand
GTATATGTATGTGTATATATATATATATATATATATATATATATATGCATACACACACACACGGTTTTATTTACAACTTCAAAAGAAATATTTATGCAATTGAATAAAGTGGAAGGATAACATATGATGAATGTGATTTTAAAAAATAACATTCTAAGAAACAAAATATATATACTGAGATATATCAGTATACACAAATATATGAATATAAATTTATATTTATATTATTACTAAAACACAAGAGGGTTTACTAGAAACAGGGAATGTAGTATATTAACCTGGTCTCAGAAATTCACAAGGGCAAGGCCAACACCTCATATTCCAAATATTAAAGAATCAAAGTTTGTTTATTGTGTAGTTTATCCTCTTCTTATCCAGTATAACGTAAATGTGCCCACCTCAGAGAAAACAAAAAGCTGTGTATTTGAATAGGCCTATTACAATATGACAGTAAGAAAGACAAACATGGTGATGTAAAACAAGCAAAGGAAAATTTTGGCTTCAGAGGAAAAGCGTCTCATTAAGGTTTGATGTGTGTGGGGTGGATTCTTCATGGGCAGGTAAAGTTATGAATAACTAAACAAGGACATCTGGCAAAAAATACAGGCCTGCCCTCCTTGGCCCAAGTGGTAGTTGCAAAAAATACACTCTGAATTAACCACAGTGGAAATGTCAACGACCTTCGGTGGGTTTTGAGTTGAAGAACCAAGCTTCAGACCACGTGTGTATGTGCGTGTGTTTATGTGAAGAAGAAAGAGGCCAATGAAAGTACTCACGCAATACATGCGCATTGTGTGAATACTTCCATTGGCCTCTTTCTTCTTATACCAAACAAAGCATTTATAATGCTTTGCTTGGTATAAGGACGTTTTTAATACTCACAAAATCTTTCTCAAGTTTCTCCATCTCTTGCTTGTAGCTCTTCAGACGGCTGTTGTACATGCCTCGGCTCTGAATAGGGATCTCTCGAACCTCCAGGTCCATCTGTTCGAGCTAGAAACATCAATTAAATTCAGTGTAAACAATCAAACTACTTCGCATACCATTTTGATACAAAACAATTCAACTGTCTAGCTAGTTTACTGTCAACCGGAGGCAGCGCAGAGGCATCGATTCAGGCACCCGGCAAATCAAGTCATGTTAGGAGGTGCGGCTTCATTAAAACCTCTGGCGCGGTTGAGCTCTGACAACTACGACATGTGTCCGTGTCACATGTGAGCAAACCGGCGTGCACAAAAGGGCCCCGCTGATTTACACTGTCCAATCAACATGACATGATGGGACAATTTACATGCAACACACATCCCTCCTTTCGGCACCTGCCACGGCGCCTTCCCCCAATAATGGCGTGAAATGTGTCGCGCAGTGTCACTTAAAAAGCGCATTATGTGGATGTGATCACACCGTTAGCACCGAGCAGCTTTCAGCAAGATGAAGAGTGTCTCATGTCACCAGCGACATTGCAGGTGTTGTTTATGCAGGGGGGAAATTTTTCCAAATTCATTATTTAGAAAACGAGTGAGTGGAAATTACTGATCAAAGACCCACCAACTCTCTGACTTCTTCAAGCTGTTTGTCGACATTTAGAACCAGCTGTGTCTTCTCCTCTGAAAGAGAAAAAGAGGAAAACATATTGATCAGTGGATGGAGTAGCTGTGCTTCATGACAACAGCCCGACTCCCAACAAGGGAGCAAATAAAAACAAGCCTGCATTTGAAGATATATTTACACATTCTCAACGCACAAAGATCCATATTTGATGTGTCTTATTTTTCCACGTGTAAACGCCTTTGTTAGTTCGTGAAGAAGCGCAGAGACGCCTCTTGGCAACTCAAAAGAGGAGAGCGATGTCAGCTCCGCCAAACTCTGCCGTTCTGCCACCCACTCGGAACGACTAGAATGAGGTTGTATTGGTTTTATCCACTGGTAAGAGCCAGACCAAAGTATAGAGCATGACCAAATTTCCCTTTCATAATTTGTATCTACATCACCTCACTAATGTTCATTTGGACATGCTGTACATTGTATCTAACTCTCCAAGCATGTTCATCAAGCTTTTTCTAAAAATAAGAGAGGCTGTAATCTTGGGGGTGTTGTTAGGAACCGCACAAAATGCTAAAAAATGAATGACAGCAATATTATAAATCTATACTACTTTGTTAAAAAATAAAAATAAATAAATAAATAACAAAAATAATAATAAAAAAATAAAACACACTAACATAAACTGCTTTTATGCTACAAGCAATTTTAGGCATCAGTGCATTATAGTATTTGATTGAAAATAATTAAAGAATAATAAAATAAAATAAAAAATAATAAAATAAAATAAAATATCAAAAATAATTAGTTTTGGGTATGTATGATTTTTTGAAAGAAATTAATATATTTATTCAACAAGGATTCAATAAACTGATCAAAAGTGACAGTAAAGACATGTATAATAATGTTACAAAAGATTTCCATTTCAAATAAAAGCTGTTCTTTTGAACTTTCTATTCACCATACTAGGCCTGTCGCAATAATCAATATATCGACTTATCGCGCAATATGTACATGACCTCAATAATTTTTGGTGACGCAATATATTGCCCATTATATTTACTTAAAAATTAATGTCACCGTGTTTTTTACATTCCACCTGCGCCTGTGTCTTTTGCAGCTTCTCGTACATAACGTGGTGTAGTCATGAGGTGCTAGTTCAAATTTTAAAAACGCTTCTACAAAAAAAGTTTTATCTGAAGAAATGGCCTTGTTTAGGGACCTGTGCCTTTGTGCATACGGACATCTGACTGCTAAGTAGTGATTGTGTTTTTCAGCAATAGCGTGCACCCTTAATTTACAGAGAAGGTCAGGGAAAAATCTGTAGATGGAAAAATCTCCATACAAGTTCTTTGTGCATTTTTCTTTTTTGTAATTTCCATGATCTAAATATTCTTAAAAATTAAAAGTTTGTTGTCATTTGGAAGTGTGTAGGCCTTCTTGCATTATTATGCTGTTACATTATGATTATATATTCAGTGGCATAAAATGGTCTTTAAAATGACAATAATATCGCTTATCGCAGTTATTTCTGGGGCAATATATCGCAGAACAAAAACTTGTTATCGTGACAGGCCTACCATACAATACTAAAAAAAAGTATCATGGTTTCCAAAAAATATTAAGCAGCATAACTGTTTTCATAATAATACGAAATGTTTCTTGAGCACCAAATCAGCATAATAGCTATAATAATAGCTGCTGAAAATGCAGCTTTGCCAATAAATTACGTCAAAATATATAAAAATAGAAAACACTTATTTTAAATTGTAATATTTTTATTAAATTATATACATATATACACACATTGTTTTTACATTATAGTCCCTAACTTAATATCTGTTACAACACCACATATTTTAGTACAGCTGAAATGTTGTCTTGACCAGTTAGCATCCAGAACCAGAACTATTCATTTATAATACGAATTTTGTAATGATAGAAGCACGCTATAAATAAATAACCCTGTGAAAGAACATCAGTATATCTACTGATCAAACAAGACCAGCGAAGCATATCAAACCATGTCAAGCGATAGCACTAATCATGAAGAAAAAAAAACATCAAGCGATATCAAACGGGAAGCTGTCAATAATCTGGAAACTAAAGTGAACTTCTGTTTTGCCCTTTGGCTTTCCAATGTCTTTTGGTGGTCATCAATCCATTTTTAAAATCCGTGTGCAACCTCACAGCCCACACAGTGTAAACAGCCAGGGGCGATTCTCTACAAGGTGAGCAAACACTGGGGCCTCTCTATTCACCCCTGGCATAAGGCAGGTTGAAATATATATCTCACTATTGCAGGTACATGGGGCAGTACCACAAGGTCAGGTGCTCTTTGGGCAAAGCGTTGCACTGAGAAAAGTTCGACTTGTAGACGCATCTTTGCATCTCTTCTCAATTTTTCATTGTGTGTGACTGAAAGCTCTTTCTCTTTGTGCAAATCTACCTAAAAAAAAACACGCACATTTATGTTTAATGGAGCAAGGCCTTGCATTATTTTCAAATTCATGTTTCGCAACTACAAGTTTTGCACTGTTCAACAAAACAAAACATCTTGGAGATTCTCAAGTGAATGAATGCGGTTTGTTGAGCGAAAAAAAATAAATAGCCAAGGGCATTACATCTATCCACTGGTCTTTATCAATGTTTCTACACATGTGACACTGCACAATGCCATGAGAACAACAGCATAAGCCGCTTTGTTGAAGCCATTGTTGGTCGCAAGCAAATTTGTGTACCTAGGAAAGAGAAAAGTCGATTTTTTTATGGGCATAATTGTGGTTTGAATTCAAGAGCCGAACTCCTCTGGCAACACTGAGGAAGGTTTGGCCATCACTAATGAGTATGCTTTGCTTATGGCTTTGTTCATATTCAGTGGACTTATTTAAATACACTTAGCAGCTGGTGGTGGGCCGGTCTGATGACACACTGTTTGTTTCTGCCAAGCTCTGAAGAAGCAATTTAAGCTTCAACAATTCACCACATTACACATTCTCATTCTTTTCAATATGCTTAAATAATGCAAAGAAAAGCCAATCACGTTGCAATTGTTTGACAGCGCTTACCGAACTGAGCACACGCTGCTGTACGATTTTGAATAAGTGATTAATCCTTCTCACCTTTTGTTGACGTACAATAGAAGCACCGAGCGAGTATATCAGGTTATTCGGTTATTATGAGACCAGACCTCTGAGGTTTAATACTGACTGAAAGCAATCATTTACATTAAAAGTCACAAGTCTGTATGAAAGTAACCTTTCATTGCCTTTCACTGACTTTTAGTTTCAATACTGCAAAGTCAGAACAAGATCTTGAATTAATTTTATGTATTGGATTTTGAACTGAAACTGAACTGCATTTCTGAAGTTCACAACATGAGTAAAACAAAAAGTTGTATCGACTTCAAAAGCATCCTGAGGAGAATTTCCAGAGGATAGACCATATCTAGCAATACCGCACTTTTGCTTCCCTGAACAGTTCAAAAAGGGCAAACAAGCATAGAGAAACACTGAAAACAATAAACTCAAGCGAACGTTGACATTGCTCTCGGCCATACAGTTGTATCAGACATCTCAGAGCATTTCAAACAAATACATTAAGAAATTTTGTCTCTTTAAATTTGTTATGTGAACTCAAGAAATAAATTTAAAAACATAATAGTTAAACATTTATTACAAGGAAGTATCAAAATATCAAGACATAAGCCAATTAGCAAGAGTGCTCTAAAAAAAATCAACACATACAGGCAGTAAGGAAAGAGGTTTATGCTTTAAAAATGCCATCATTGCACAGCAGGACAATGTACACTAATGTTCAAAAGTTTGGGCCATAAGATTAGGAAAGTAAGAAATTAATGCTTTTATTCAGCAAGAAAGCATTAAATTAATCAAAAATAACATTTTGAACGTTTTATTCATTTCCATTTATTCGTGAAAAAAAAATAAAAATTTCCACAAAAATATTAAGAAAAACTGTTTTAAACATTGATAATATAAGAAATGTTTGAGCACCAAACCAGCATATTAGAATGATCTTTGAAGGATCATGTGAAAAATAAGACTGGAGTAATGATGCTGAAAATTCAGCTTTGCCATCACAGGAATATATTCTATTTTAAAATACATCAAAATAGAAATCAGTTTTAAAATTGCAATAATATTTCACAATATTACTGTTTATTGTATTTTTGATCAAATGCATCAAGCCTTAGTGAGCATAAGAGACGTGTCAAAAATATTTAATGGTCACACTTTAGTTTGGGGACCAATTCTCACTATTAACTACAACTCCTAATTTGCTGCTTATTAATAGTTAGTAAAGTAATTGTTAAGTTTAGGTATGGGGTAGGATTAAGGGATATAAAATATGGTCATACAGAATAAGGCAGTAATATGTGCTTTTAGGGTTGCACGATAAATCGCATGCGATATTTAACAATATTTTAATTGAGCAGCATTAACTACACAGAGCCGTTGTTCACTGACGAGCTGCGCAAAACCACCTTCATATTCGCGCGATTTTTTGCGCAGCTCGGCAGTGAACAACGGCTCTGTGTAGTTAATGCTGCTCAATGTGAAAGCACGCACGTGATGGAGATTTACCGCTGATTACAGAACCGGCTTTCTGACAAGATGCGCGTTAAATACCGCATGCGATTTATCGTGCAGCCCAAGTAAAAAACAGCAAATATGCTAGTAATAAGCATGCTAATAAGCAACTATTGTGTAACTAATAGTGAGAACTGGTCCCTAAAAGTGTTACCCATTTTAAAAAAATCTTACCAACCCCAAACATTTGAATAGTGTAGGGTATACGTATATAGTTCATCTGCTGTGCAAAATATATAAAAGGAATAAATATTACACAGGTTTATATTTCATTCTATTCTTGATTTCAGATGTTTTATTTTCTGCTTTCTTTTGTTATCTGTTCATACAAACCTCTGCTATCGTCCTACCATTCAGCCAAATAATATCAGACAGACCCTAAGAGCATGGAACATATTTCTTATGGGCTTCTGGGACACTGTTATGACTGGAAAGAACATTCTTTATAAACACGCGTTCTCTCACCTATCCAACATCACACTTATCTCATAGCATCGTCCCCATGGCAACGTATTCATCTGATCTGAGAAATTAAATGCTCATAACAAGTAAAGCAGCAGTAGCTTTACAGATGCAGAAGTAGACTTATGACCACCTGCAATCCTGAAGGGTCCCAGCTGGAGCACATTTTTAACATTGTGATTAAACTGTCCAGTGTCCATCTTTAGCATAGAAATTTTGACAAAGTGCCCCTGTGTACATTTCTATGTGATACAGTATACAGCATCTATGCTGACCTAGTATACAACAGGGGTCCACGACATCTAAGGGGCTCCATGGCGGTACTGCAGGGGACCACCTGAACTTTCAGCATCATTACTCCAGTCTTCAGTGTCACATGATCCTTCAGAAATCATTCTAATATGCTGATTTTTTGCTCAATTAGTATCAGTTTTAGACTTGTGCCGGTATTCGGTAATGCGATATATCACGGTAATGAATATGCACGATATTGTTATCATGGGCACTTCTAAATACCGTGAATAATTATATATTACAAATTATTCCGAATTTTGAATGCATTTGAAGAATACTTTTCCCATCAACTGGTCAAAATGCACAACACCGCTGTATGCTGCGTGAAAGACGCGTGCGCACTCTGATGTAAACAAGCGCGGACGAGAAGCACATGGCGGAGCATGTGAGAGACGCTCTGGATGAAAGCGCACTTTCACTCTCTGACAGCAGATGGCGCTAAACTGCAGAAATGATAATAATAATAATATAATCATTCATTTAAATGCAGCCTTTACCCCGGAAACCCTGTAAACAAAGCAGCTGCACTACTTCCTGTTTCTGAATCATGTTTAAATTATTTAAATAGCCATTCAGATTTGTGTATTTGCTATGATGTTCATCACAGCGCCAAATACTTAAATATTTAGACTTAATAGGCTATTTATTTTCAAACTTTTTTTTACATTTTAATCTGGACTACAACATGCCCTAGATATTGTTTGAAAGTGTTTTGATTCTTTATTGTTCGGTCACACTTTACATTAGGGCTTCATTAGTTAACATTAGTTAATTCATTAGTTAACATAAACTGCCAATGAAAATTCTTCTGAACATTCATTAATCTTAGGTATTCCAATATTTAATAACAGGTTGTTAAAATCGAAAGTTGCAACTGTGTTATTTAATGAGCTAACATGAACTATGACTTGTATTTTTTAAACAAAGATTAATAATTTCTGTAGCAAATGTAGCTATTGCTCATTGTGAATGTTAATGCATTAAGGTTAACTAATGAGGTCTTATTGTAAAGTGATACCTATTGGTCTTTATAGTTCTTTTGCACTTTAATCTGTGTAAAACTTTTGACTTTATACATTTTTCTGTATTGCTTTATTGCTAAATGTTCAGTTATTTTTGTTATAAGAAAAATGTTATTAAACCTGTTATACTGTATTATGACAGCACTTTTTAAAAACTAAATGTAAATATCGTGATAATACCGCATACCGTGATAAAAGCATTAGCAATTAATCGCAACATGAAAATTTGATACCGGCATATCCCTAATCAGTTTGTATTGGTCCTCAATTATTAAGACGTTTTTGCTACTTAATATTTTTGAGGAAATGGGGATACATCTTTTTAAGAATTCTTGATGAATAGAAAGTTCAGTGAAATAGTTATTTGAAATAGTTAGAAATCTTCACTGTCATTTTTGATCATTTTAATGTGCACTTGGTATTTTTAATAGTAGTGTTTCACGGTTTCCACAAAAATATTAGATAACAAAAAACATTGACAGTAGTAAGAAATATTTCTTGCACACCAAATCAGCATATCAAAAATGATTTCTGAAGGACCACGTGACAAGTCCTGAAGAGTCATGACACAAGTTTAGCTAAATATATTATTGTTCCTCAATAATATAATAAAATGCAGAAGTATATGACTAATGTAATCATCCTAATAAAGTGTCAGAGTAAATACAATCTGATACTATGGAAATGTTAGACAGTCGGGCTTGAAATGCAACACTAATTCTTACACAATATGTCCCATCTCTCAACCCTTGGCCTGAAATATGTAAAAGATTTCTGACCTACTGGATTCAAGTCTTTAGGAATTTATTGTTGTTGTGTTATGTTCATAACAGCAGCTTGGGAATAATGACATTTTATGTTTAGTCTATTTCACAGTAGAGAATAATGAATACAATTAACCCCATAAAAATGACAGCTGTCGTTGTCAATTATAATAATGTCAACATCACAGACAGGGTGTCAAAATAGTATCTTGCATCTCTGTCTCACTGTATATTGTTTGTACTGTGTGCTGTTTAATGCTGTGAGCTCCAAACTTGTATTCTTCTCTACTTCAGCCAACTCTTTAACTCCAACGAACAGAACATGACATCCAAGATCTGTCACCCAAATCCTGTATCCTCACACATCACTGGAGACTCCGACACACTGGATATCTGACACCATGACCGTCACGAAACCATAGCCCATTTGACAAATGATATGGGACGTTTCTAAATAATATACCAACCAGACACACCAACAGAAGGAATGAATCATTAAATTATTTGTTTATGTCTTCCTGACATGAATGAATTGCTAGTAACTCATTTACCAGCTACTTACCACCGGCTAGTTTGGGTATTCTTCCAATTTTGTTGGTTATTTCCGCGGTGAGAGTGCCAAAGTCCTGCTCGTACGCTTCAAAATCCGAAGACATGTTGTATTTTTGTTTTAAAAGATTAAAAGAGGGATGAACTGTGCTGCGTTACACACTGTTGCCTGTGTCTGCTTCTTATTGACGTCCGTGTCACTTCCGGGTGGTGTCACGGGAATTTGTTCACGATCTCTTCCTGTAAATGGTTCCGCTGTGGTGTGATTCGCGCGTGTATGTGTATTGTCTTTCTCGGTGAATTATGTTTTAGTTATTTTAAATATATATTTCGCTTCTGACAATATTACGGGCGTTAAATAGCAAGGTCACTGATTCATATTAAGCGTGACTTTCAGTTTTTCTTGGACTCTGATCGCACAAGGAAATGTCGAGGTAAGTTAGGTGTTACCGATTAATTTTTCATTTTCAAAACAATCTCTTCAGTAATCAAAGCTATATATGTTGCTGCCGTCATAATGAAAGATACAAAACTTCATATATGTCTCTATTAGTAATCTTGACCTTTTTCGAGGCATATGTCATTGATAAGGTCTGATATCTTATGGATTGGTCATTATAAAGATAAAGCTAATTTCTACAGTTAGCCTCTATTTTCTTCTGTATTTTAATGTAATATTATATGTAGAATTACACTGAATGGACTCTGAAATCAGATTGCATTTAAATGGGATGTTGAGTAATAGAGAACCGGTCAGTTCATGCAGACTGACAACAACTTGATAGAGTTTCTGAGTTTCTTCTGGTGCTGGACATGTTAAAAATCTTGTTATGTTATTTGTTTAACCACAAGCCAAAGCTAATAAAAATCAGATCAAGTACGTTTAACCTAAATGATGTAATACAGGAGCATAGAAACAAAGCTTTGGGTGTGCCATGAGAACACAAGAAATGCAACCACTGAAGCACAATAATTAACATGTAACATTAACCATTGCATTCTCTGAATAGTCCTGATTTCTCTTTAGCTCTCTTTAGTTATAATGACATCACTAAACAAACTGGGCTTTTTATTTAGACATAGAAATAGTGACGTAGAACACAAATGGATAAGCATAGTATTATTGCATTTTTGTGCCGTGAAGACAGTTGGCCTAGCCTTTAGCAAAAATGTATTTTTAAAAATAGACAATGTCACATTTGAATTTGTTCACATTCCATATGAATAAAAGAATGAAGTGACAGTGACAAGTTTGGAAGTGATAAAATAATGAATATTCAAGAAATACCAAAGTAGGTAGTAGGTAACAAAGTAGATAGATAGATAGATAGAGAGAGAGATT
>NW_015642053.1:3253410-3263989 GCF_001515625.1 Sinocyclocheilus rhinocerous | reverse complement strand
TTAATAGGATCTGTCTGTCGATAGATAGATAGATAGATAGATAGATAGATATTGGTAAATACGATCCTGAATAGGATCTGTCTCTGTCTGTCGATAGATAGATAGATAGATAGATAGATATGAATGGGTAAATAATAGATAGATAGATATGAATGGGTAAATAATATAGATAGATAGATAGATAGATAGATAGATCTATTTATACAGATACCGTACTAATTTATAAAGTTATACAGAAATAAACTGTGGAACAAAAGTTAACTGTGGTATTTTGACTTAAATTATAGTTACCCTGTTAACATTTTGTGTGAGGTGAGTCATTTAGATTCTGTCTTCTGTTCCTTGTTTTCTCCACTTTTCTTCTCTTCAGATGGATGGTTTGGCTTTAGCTCGAGGATAGGGTGATCAGAGGATTAGTACGGAAGAATGCCACACGCTGACAGAGTCTGGAACTCTAGGAAACGGCTGGCCCCTGTGACTGGTGACATAGCCGATCGCTGGTTGTTTCGGAGAAGACAGAAAAGATGCCCTTTGACCTCTTTAAGTCACTGCAGTAAACACAGACAACACGCCTGACCATTTCACCTGTTACATTGAGGACCTTAAAGACGCTGAAATCCACCGAAACAATGAATATTCTGTCTGCTATAATCGTGTTTGAGAACCTCCATGAGGTCAAGAGGCTGTTCCACTGGGGTCCGATCATCGCTCTGACGGTCATCGGCATGTGCTCCTCCATGGCCATACTGGACTCCATCATCTGGTACTGGCCACTGGACACCACAGGAGGCAGCATCAACTTCATCATGCTCATTAACTGGACCGTCCTCATTCTTTACAACTACTTTAATGCCATGTTTGTAGGCCCTGGTTACATTCCTCTGGAGTGGAAACCGGTAAGTCTGTTTTGGGCTGTTTTCAGAATATTACAGTTTTTGAAAGAAGAGTCTTATGCTCACCAAGGCTGCATTTATTTGATCAAAAAATACAGTAATATTGTAATATTATTACAATTTAAAATAACTGTTTTCTATAAAATATTTAAAATATTTTTTAAATCGAATTTATTCCTGTTATAGCAAAGCTGATTTATCAGCTACCTTTACTCCAGTCTTCTGGTTCACATGATCCTAAGGAAATAATTCAAATATGCTGATTTGGTGGTCAAGAAACATTTCCTAATATTACGAATATTGAAAATGCTTTTTTAGGATTATGTTCAAAAGACAGCATTTATTTGGAAATAGAACTATTTTGTAACACTATAAAAGTCTTTACTGCCACTTTTAATCAATTTAATGCATCCTTGCTGAACAAAAATATGAATTTCTTTCCAACAAAATCTTACTGACCCCAAACTTTTTAACAGTATAGTATAAAAATATTTTAAAGCATGTGTCTGTTGTATGATATTGTCTGCATTCAGCATGTCTAAAATGACTTATGTTGTTGTCTGTGTTTTCTAACAGGAGAATCAACAAGATATTATGTACTTACAGTTCTGTAGATTGTGCCAAGGCTATAAAGCCCCAAGGTCACATCACTGTCGCAAATGTAACAGGTAGATTTGTCTCAAAAACAGACTAGTTTCTATTAATAATGATGCATTTTAAAGCTGAAGTGTGTCAATACAATATCAATAAATAACAATGTTTTCCTATCCTATTTTAATATGCTTAGACAATTATAAGTCATTTGTAGGTTAATTTTCCAAAAAATGCGACCTCAACCAGCCCAACATGGCAACATTGGAAAATATAAACATAACATATTTTTCTTAAATATATACATACATGTGTGTGTATTTATATATACATAATCAATATACACAGTACACACACATACAGTATATTATGTAATCAAAAACTTTTATTTTTGATGCGATTAATCGCGATTAATTGTTTGACAGCACTACTTATTTTCTTTAATAACAAATTAAATAAGGTCTGTTTAATCCATAGTTTGCTTGTAAGGATGTTTCCTATGTTTCCCACAGTGAATATTGATCAGAAATTCATCTTTTATTTTAGATGAAGGTGATTCTTAGCCCCAAGGTCACATCACTGTCGCAAATGTAACAGGTAGATTTGTCTCAAAAACAGACTAGTTTCTATTAATAATGATGCATTTTAAAGCTGAAGTGTGTCAATACAATATCAATAAATAACAATGTTTTCCTATCCTATTTTAATATGCTTAGACAATTATAAGTCATTTGTAGGTTAATTTTCCAAAAAATGCGATCTCAACCAGCCCAACATGGCAACATTGGATCAAGCAGTGGTGTTAGTTCGGGGTGGGACTATTAGTTTGTCTACAATGGCAGATAGGTGGCATATTTGAGAAGCCTGACTGAAAACAAATTATTATTGTCAATCTTCGATTTGATGATAGGTGCATAAATTACAGACTTCAGCTTTAAAGGGATAGTCTATCCAAAAATTTTGTCCCAAACCTGTATGACTGTCTTCTTGAAAAATGTCTTTTTTTTTTTTTTTGTCCATGCAATAAAAGTCCCCATCATTCTCGAAAATAGTTATACAGGTTTGAAACAACATGAGTAATTGATGACTGTTTATTTGAATTAAATCCCTTTAAGGATTCAATTATTATTAAACCACTATGTGCTTTATATGTCAAAAACGTATAGTGAATATAAAAATGGTTTCTTGCCTCAGGTGTGTGATGAAGATGGATCATCATTGTCCCTGGATCAACAACTGCTGTGGTCACTTGAACCATGCGTACTTCACCAGCTTCCTTCTGCTTGCTCCACTGGGCTGCATACATGCTGCGCTAATATTTATCATGACCATGTACACTCAACTTTATGATCGGGTAAGTGTTTTCTCACATTGTCTCACACTTTAATTCTAATAGCAAGCAACAGCTGTAGCTTTGACACATAATGTACATGTAATGTAAAATATTACCTCGGTGTGCTCGCTAGGCTAAGCTAAGATGAGCTTTTATTGAAATGTTCATACATTTTATGACTAATGCTCGGGCTGAGTTTTCTAACTCATGGTTGTTGTGATTATGTGCTGCCCATTTTCTTGGCTTTAGATCTCATTTGGTTGGAGCTCTGTGAAGATTGACATGAGCGCTGCTCGGCACATCCACCATCCCATCATGCCTTTCAGCATTGCAGCATTTGCAGCCACTCTCTTTGCACTGGGACTGGCACTGGGTACCACTATTGCTGTTGGGATGTTGTTTTTTATTCAGGTAGGACATGATTTGTCATTTTGAATTGACTGCTCTTCCTTTCTTTGCTTCTTTATTTTCTTTCACAAAAAAAGGTCTGTTTAATCCATAGCTTGCTATATAAGTGAATTTTGATCAGAAATGTTCTTTTCTTTTAGATGAAGGTGATTCTACGAAACAAAACCTCAGTAGAAGCATGGATTGAGGAGAAAGTAAGCTTGTTTACAGTGTGCTTATCAGCTAAATGAGGTAAACTAATCCAGTATCCCTCCTCTAATCCAATACAAAGCAACACTCTTTCAGGAGTAGTCCTTTAAAGACTTCCCTGAACTATGAGCACTTAGTGTCATCAACATCTACAAACATAGAGGTGCTAAATGTCTTTTTAATTGACCAGTCCCTCAAGTTCAAGAATCTAGACAGCTGGAAATCAATAATTATGTATATATAAATACACACACATACAGTATATATTTTGAAAATATTGACATGTATATATTTATTCATATAATTAATATTATATATAAATATATTTAAAATATAAACATAACATATTTTTCTTAAATATATACATACATGTGTGTGTATTTATATATACATAATCAATATACACAGTACACACACATACAGTATATTATGTAATCAAAAACTTTTATTTTTGATGCGATTAATCGCGATTAATTGTTTGACAGCACTACTTATTTTCTTTAATAACAAATTAAATAAGGTCTGTTTAATCCATAGTTTGCTTGTAAGGATGTTTCCTATGTTTCCCACAGTGAATATTGATCAGAAATTCATCTTTTATTTTAGATGAAGGTGATTCTTCGAAACAAAACCTCAGTAGAAGCATGGATTGAGGAGAAAGTAAGCTTGCTTCCAGTATACTTATCTTCTAAATGAGGTGACCTAATCCAATATTCTTTCCCTAAGCCTGAATACACAGCAACACTCTCTCAGGAGGAGTAGCCCTTTAAAGACCCTGAACTATGAGCGCTTAGTGTCATCAAAATACACACACATTTAGGTGCTGAATGTCTTTTTAATCGACCAGTACTTCAAGTTCAAGAATCTAGACAGCTGGAAATCAATATACACTACTGTTCAAAAGTTTGGGGTCGATCAGATTTTTAAAAATTATTTCTGTTATTCTCACCAAGACTGCATTTATTTGATAAAAACTACAGTAAAAAACAGTAATCTTGTGAAATATTTAATTATTATTATTAATTTATTTATTTTGCTTCTTAATATTTTATGGAAATTATGATACCTTTTTCAAGATTATTTAATGAATAGAAAGTTCAAAAGAACAGCATTTATTTGAAATTGTTTAACATTTTCAAATTATTATAATATATAATAAAATAAAAAATATTCTCACTTCTGATCAGTTTAATGCACCATTGCTAAATAAATGTATTTTAAGTCATTTCTTTACAAAAAACTTTCTAACCACAAACTTTTGAACAGTTGTGTAGTCATTCAGAATTTATGTTTAATTAATTTTGAAATGTAACTGAAATGGAATGTAATAGAAATTATTTGTCCTTAAATTAACACTAATTTAAAAAATATATATATTCCATGTAATCTTTCAATTGAGGTTTTAACATTCATAAGGTAACAATAATTACAAAACAATAGCACAATGCAGTTTAAAATAGAGTTTAGCATACAGCACAAAAATATTGCATGTTGACTCTCCAAATGCACATGTACAGTATAAACATTCAAATCGTGTGTTTATTGGGTCTTTGTGGCTAGATGAGACCTTATGGAAGTATAGGACAAAAGACCACCTCTGAATTCAGTAAGTCATGTGGGCTTTATTACATTAAAGCAAGAATCTCTGTGTTCCCAGGCCAAAGACAGAATCCAGTACTACCAAACATGTGAAGACTTCATCTTCCCCTATGACTTGGGCAGCAGATGGAAGAACTTCAAGCAGGTGTTCACCTGGTCCGGCACCCCCTTAGGAGATGGAATCGAATGGCCTGTGCATGAGAAGTGTAACCAGTATACTCTAACCGTATGTTCTCAACATAATACATATTACTGATCATCCTTTAGGTATCATATTACAGTTTAATACAGCTCTATAGCTCAGTTTGTAATGATATTTTTTATTTCCTCTTTATTCAGATTGAGCAGCTGAAGCAAAAACATGATAAACGTCAGAGGAGTGTGAGTATTGCCGGAATCACTTTTAAACACTAGAGGGCAGCATTTATTTAGGGCAGCAAGGACTGACACAATGGTGACTGTCTGCTTCACAGGTGGAGTACAGAGTGGTGGAGGACTACAATGGTGCTTGTTGCCCTTTGGGAAAGGGACTGAACACTTTCTTTAGGACACCTTGTACAGAGGAACCCAGGATCAAACTCACAAAGGGGGAGACCATCTTTGCTACAAGAGGAACAAAGTGAGCCATTGGTTTTAGTTACTTTATTGGTCCATAACTTCCAATGGGGAATGTTGAAATATATATATAAATTTTCCCACATGCTATTAGACCAGCATGTTTTTCCATATTTTAGCCAGTTTTAATGCCATGTTATAATATAATATAATATAATAATGTTTGGGGTCAGTAAGACTAATTTCTAATTCATTAATTATTTGATTCAGCAAGAATGCATTAAATTGATCAAAAGTGACAGAAAATACATTTATAATGTTACAAAAAAATCTACTTCAAATAATTGCTGCTCTTTTGAATTTTCTATTCATCAGAGAATCCTAAAAAAAAAACAATTATTGTGGATTTCACCAAAATATTAAACTGCTTTAAACTTTGATAATAATAAATATTTCTTGTGAACCAAATCAGCATATTAGAATGATTTCCAAAGGATCGTGTGACATTGAAAACTGGCGAAATTGATCAAATTCAGCTTTGCCATTACAGGAATAAATTGAAAAATTATTCTATTTTACAATACATTAAAATAGAATCTATTTATTTTAAATTTTGACACAATTTTACTGTGTTTACTGTGTGATCAAACAAATGCAGCCTTGGTGAGCATTTTTTTAAATGTACCAAACCCATACGTTTTAACAGTAATGTAAAATATTAGGTCTTGATGTTTTTGGAGAATTTTTTTTGTTTTGTTTTTTTTTACTTTTTAGAGTAATTTATTTTATATTCTTTTTTTTTAAAATATGTTCTTGTTAATCAACAGATGGTGGATGTATGGAGATAAAGTTTTGAATGAGGAACAGGCAAAAGGTAAAGTTTTCAACATATTATATGATCAAATTCAGCAATTAAAAGTGTTTCGTAATTTTGATGTTTAAAATTATATCTCTCCCTAAAGCTGGAGTTCAAATTAGAGGATGGTTTCCACGCAGATGTGTTGAGAAGTGTCACTATGACTCGGCGAATAATTCAACAAATGAAGAAAAGAAAGAACAATGATGCAGAACTATATATTTCACAGCTCGCTTTGAACAGAGGACCTAATATTAGGGCCTGAACCCTGCTGAGATGCAAATTTCTTTCTGATTCTTTTGTAAAGCTGTTCAATGGCACCAGCGCTAAGTGTTGAGGCAAATTGATACTGACAGACACCCCAAAGTTATTCACTTGCGTAACTTAATGACATTTCATTTCCAAAGAACAGCTGCCAGAGAAACTGGCAAATGAGAAAGAAATAGGGGTTTTATTAAAATGGGATTGGGGCATATGGCAGTATATTCTCTAAAGGGGGTTATTAAGATGTTTACTTGAAACGTATTTCTTCTTCTTGCCTTTCTTTCTCTTTCTCTTGCTCTCTCTCGTTCGTCGATGCCCACACTGATTATGCAAAGCTTTTTTTCCAATTGTAACAAGGTCTTTGTCATGCAAATTGTCTGAATTGTTTATATAATGGAAACAACAATTTTATTTTATTTTTGATGGCTTGCTTTTTTGTAAAACTGATGTCAACCTCGCTGAAGTTTTCAGAGACAAATAAACAACCGTGATCGGTATAGTAATTTCGTAAATTTATTTTCTTCGTTTTTTTAATGGAAAGCAACCACAAAATTAGTTTCTACTCCACAAAGCACCTGTATGTAAATACAATTGTTTAATTGATGTATTGACTTTGACATGTTAATGTTTTCACATTTTCTTCCTTGGAAAAAAAATAAATGAACATTCTTTGGTATTCATTACATTTTTTAAGGATGTTCATACATTTGTTTTATATTAACATATCCAGACAAATCATATATGTCTTCATAACTGACAATGAGTCTCTTGGGCACAGATTAATACATGCAGTTAAAATTGATACAGTGCTTATAAAATATTTCATCTTTGAGCAAATATAGAAAAACATCACAACACAAACAGCACTCATAAATACATGGTCACACCGCAGGATATCCTCAGCTTTTATTAATGCACTACATGTTAGCATAAAGACTCTCAATCTGAACTTTAAAGAATTTAGTGAGATCTGCCCGTTTGGCTTTCAGTGTTGGAGTGAGGAGACCGTTTTCTATAGTGAACATGTCGGGATGCAGGTACAGGTCTTTTACCTTGAAAAGAGAACATTACTATATTAGACGTTCAATTAAGTGAAAAGAAAACCACACAATATATCAAAATGACATCAAAATCCACCGATTTATTTGTTTAAAATTGTTTTGGACTATTTTCACTTGTAAACAGTGCTTGATCTGTGCATAAACTGTACCTTCAGACGAGATGTCTCATTAAAAGTTAAAAATGTCTTGATGGATTACAAAACCTCAGATTTTTGCTTCACAAGACATTAATTGATCAAATGGAGTTGTGTTGTGGGTTATTGTGATGTTTTTATCAGCTGTTTGGACTCTCTTTCTGACGGCATGAGATCTGATCTACTTTCAGCAAATTTTCATTTTTGGGAGAACTATTTCTTCAACAATAATATATGCTTATAATAGCCTAACGGATCATAAAAGTGCTTACTTGTTCAAAGGACTTCAGCCCTGCTTCACGCCCCAGCTTGTTAAGGTCAGAGATGATTGCTTTCTTTATTTCCTACAAAATAATGACGATTATTAGCAAAACTTAATATGTAACTATTTTGAAAATGCCACACAAGTAAACTAGCAGAAATCCTTCAGACTCAATTTTTTGCATGTATGTATTTTCGAAGGTAAACTATGTAAATACACACCGCATACCTGATTTCTACAAAGCTCCTCTAGTGAACCTTTCACTCCCAGTATTTCTGCAAAACCTGGCAATACTTCAGGGTCTGGCACCACTATGGCCACCAAAGAGGACTGGACGCATTCAATTGAAGATATTAGGCTACATAATAATAAACTTCAAAATGTAAAACCAGAATTTTTATCATCAGAAATAGCAAGGAATTCATATTAATTTCACCTGTAAACTGTCACCATGCACAAACACTTGGGCGACTGGAGCGCTCCGAATGTAAACGTTTTCAATCTTTTCTGGTGCAATGTATTCACCTTGAGCCAGTTTGAAGATGTTTTTCTTCCTGTCGATGATCTTCAACACTCCGCTCTGGTAAATTGAACACAAAACATAACTTCCATAAACATCATTAAATCAACAACAAGTCATGTTAATTTAAGGTCAAGATTTTGCCTTGATTTAATGTTTTTCAAAGAAGTCTCTTACGCTCATTAAGGCTGCATTTATTTTGATTTAAAAAAATGCTGTAATAATGTGAAATATTATAATTTAAACCGTTTTCTATTTTTATATATTTTAAAATGTTGTTTATTCATGTGATGGAAATGCTGAATTTTCAGCATCATTACTCCAGTCTTCAGTGTTACATGATCCTTCAGAAATCATTCTAATATGCTGATTTGGTGCTCAATAAACATTATTATCACAGATGAAAGCAGTTGTGGTGGAAACTATGAAATCTTATAGAAATATTTTGAAACATTTTTAATGTCTTTACCGTTACTTTTGATAAATTTAATGCATCCTCGCTTATTGATATTATTCATTTCTTTTAAAAATTCTTATTAAGCCAACCCAAGCTTTTGAATGGTAGTTTACTGTATAGTAATGTATTTTGGGGAAAACGGGGTCAAACAGGGTGTTTCTTGGAGTTTATTACCATTGCATTATTTAAACGCAAAAAATATTAAGCCTCTTCCTCATTTTGGAGCTAAAAATCATGCACATATTGTATTCAGCTTTAGGTTTTGTGACTTTGTGTCCTTGGCTGCCTGCTGATATCACAACACAATAGACCTATACATTTCCTTCCTTCTAAGGTGCATTATTAAAAAAAAGAGAAACCAAGGGATCTCACAGGCAGCCATTTGCCGATATCTCCAGTGTGCAGCCATCCATCTTGGTCTAAAGCCTCTGCTGTCTTTTCTGGGTCATTGAGATATCCACGAAACACATTCTTCCCTTTGACACAAACCTAAAACGAAACAGAAAAGCCATAAGAGGTTTCAATTACATTTTAGTATATGGTTTATAAAATTATGTTCCATTACCTCTCCTTCACCGCTGGATGCAAAGTAATTCATTTCCTCCACGTCAACAAGTTTGACAATATTGCATGGAATAGGAACTCCAACATGACCTGAAATCAACAGTATACAAAATTAGTCAGTGTGTTGTTTCACACACACAGACAAAAACATGTTTTTCAGTTACAGGAACCCACCAGTATGCCAGTCTCCCGGCATTGTGAAAGAGCAGGCTGCAGTACACTCTGTCTGGCCGTATGCCTCGAATATCTGGAAGCAGGCCAGTGATAAAGGGGTCAGCATTGGGTCACTGTGACACCAGATCAATACACATACATACATATACACCCTGTTTAACAGTGGCCATGTTTTTTAAGTACACAATAAAGCAATAGTGCATCACTTTGTCTTTTATAAGCCAAAACAGGAGCAATACACTGTAAAAAAAAATCAGTGACATTTACGGTAAAATACCGGCAGCTGTGGTTGCCAGAACCGCACCGTAAAAAAAATGGTAGCAACATTTTAGGTTTTACAGACTTAACTTAAATTCACAATACAATACCGTATTTCATTAACTGATGTAATGTTAAAGGTGGGGTAAGCGATTTTTCAAAAACGCTTCAGAAAACTGATTCGGACCGAATAGCAAAACAAACTTGTAGCCAATCAGCAGTAAGGGGCGTGTCTACTCATGATGTGGAGAAGAGAGCGTTCAGTCCGAGCCGAGCAACAGAAAGATAGAGATGGCGGATAAAAAACAAAAGAGGAAAATGTCTGCGGAACAAAAGAAGGCTTAAGGCAATAAGGCAAGAAGTAGGACCCGTGTAAATATCGGATCAGCTTTCCAGCACTGGAGAGAACTCAAGGAGCGGAAGGCCTGCGATCGGACGCCGAGGTTGCTTTGTTTCTTCTC
>NW_015642053.1:3213362-3251628 GCF_001515625.1 Sinocyclocheilus rhinocerous | reverse complement strand
TGAAATTCAGTGCAGTCCCGTATCGTGATATGTATCGTATCGGGGCCTCTGTATCGTGATACGTATCGTATCGTGACTTTGCTGGTGATACACAGCCCTAGATCGATCTGTGCAGTGCCGCTTGAAGTCAAAAGAACGAACAAACACATCTAATCTGTACGTGCATTTGCATCGCTTTGACTGTTCTCTGTAGATCCCACCTTCTCACGCGCCACGATTGGTCGATTATGTACAATGCCTGGACGTTATTGGTCGAGATACTTTTCAATCATTACCTTCAGCAAGTATGAAAACAGGAAAACAAAGCCAAATATAGAAATCCTGGCCCACCCTATATATAAATGATTTAATAAAAATATTTTAAAATGCAAAAAAGCATTATATGTTAAATATATGAAATACATTATATATTTTATTATTATACATTAAATATTTAATATATAAATTATTGTTTTTGTTATTATTAAATTTGAAATATTATAAATATTTTACAAATTTATGATATATTTTGAAAATGTAAAATTCAGAAATATTCATAAAATATAAAAATATTTTCCCCAAATATTCCCCAAATTAAATATGTAAATGTGTCAAATGCTTATGATCCTTACTTCATTGTATTACATTTTCAAAATTTTTGCCATTTTTTGTCACAAAATGGATGAAGCTTCAAAACCTTTTACATCACTACCAGAATTAAAATGAATGGATTCACAATGGTTTCCGATTCTCTTGTGTTAGTGCAGTTCTCCCCTACAGCCAAGTGAATCACAAACGCTCAAATGAATCATTAAAAAGAGCTGATTTAAAAATACAATTCATTTGGGAATTGGACATCTCAAAACCCCACAACAACCCTCTGTGACTTCACATGGCTAATGCTAACCGCAGGCCACAATGTCACTGTAGTTGCATGGAAATGACTTAATCCCGTACATATCCTTCCTGCCAAAGCGAACACAAACAGCGGAGTGTGTTGACTCCGTGTGGGTGGCTTGAAGCTCTGTCCAAACAGAACCTTTAGGAAAAAGAAACGGTCCATTAAGATGCTGCTCTGAGACCATGTTTGTATGGTTGTTTGAACAGGCCGAGGTATCGTACAGTTGTACGAAGTTGGTCAGTGATCGCGGATCATCTCGTGTGCGACCCGCGGGACGCCTGGCTCTCCCCGCACCAGTTTCGTTAGTTTTTTCTGCTGAATCTTGCTTTTTCAATCCCAATCCCGCTCTCTTTCTGGGCCTGCAGCGTGATTCGGTCTCCTGACAGATGAAGGAGGAGATACTGAGAGGTTGAACCCCATAATCTGGGATTGCTGTTGTGTTTAAGTCTTCAGTAACACTTTATTTTAAGGTGTCCTTGTTACACATGTTACATGTACTTACTATTATAATAACAATTAATTATGCATAATTACATGCAATTAACCATAAGCCAAATACTAATCCTAACCATATGGTAAGTACATGTAGTTAAGTAATATTACTCAGTACTTATATGTATAATTACACTGTAACAAGAACATCTTAAAATAAAGTGTAACCTAATTTTGAAATTCCCTTGAATTGTTACTGAAATGAATTGTCCTTAAATTGTCCTGCAGTAATGTTTAATTTTGAAAAATAATGTATGTGTAATATTTCAGTTATAAGGTATTAAAATTCATAATGTAATAATAATTACAAAGTAATAAAATAATAGCAAAATGTAGTTTATATAGTACTTTAAAATAGAGTTTAGCATATAGCACAAAAATATTGCATGTTGACTCTCCAAATGCACATGTACAGTATAAACATTCAAATCGTGTGTTTATTGGGTCTTTGTGGCTAGATGAGACCTTATGGAAGTATAGGACAAAAGACCACCTCTGAATTCAGTAAGTCATGTGGGCTTTATTACATTAAAGCAAGAATCTCTGTGTTCCCAGGCCAAAGACAGAATCCAGTACTACCAAACATGTGAAGACTTCATCTTCCCCTATGACTTGGGCAGCAGATGGAAGAACTTCAAGCAGGTGTTCACCTGGTCCGGCACCCCCTTAGGAGATGGAATCGAATGGCCTGTGCATGAGAAGTGTAACCAGTATACTCTAACCGTATGTTCTCAACATAATACATATTACTGATCATCCTTTAGGTATCATATTACAGTTTAATACAGCTCTATAGCTCAGTTTGTAATGATATTTTTTATTTCCTCTTTATTCAGATTGAGCAGCTGAAGCAAAAACATGATAAACGTCAGAGGAGTGTGAGTATTGCCGGAATCACTTTTAAACACTAGAGGGCAGCATTTATTTAGGGCAGCAAGGACTGACACAATGGTGACTGTCTGCTTCACAGGTGGAGTACAGAGTGGTGGAGGACTACAATGGTGCTTGTTGCCCTTTGGGAAAGGGACTGAACACTTTCTTTAGGACACCTTGTACAGAGGAACCCAGGATCAAACTCACAAAGGGGGAGACCATCTTTGCTACAAGAGGAACAAAGTGAGCCATTGGTTTTAGTTACTTTATTGGTCCATAACTTCCAATGGGGAATGTTGAAATATATATATAAATTTTCCCACATGCTATTAGACCAGCATGTTTTTCCATATTTTAGCCAGTTTTAATGCCATGTTATAATATAATATAATATAATAATGTTTGGGGTCAGTAAGACTAATTTCTAATTCATTAATTATTTGATTCAGCAAGAATGCATTAAATTGATCAAAAGTGACAGAAAATACATTTATAATGTTACAAAAAAATCTACTTCAAATAATTGCTGCTCTTTTGAATTTTCTATTCATCAGAGAATCCTAAAAAAAAAACAATTATTGTGGATTTCACCAAAATATTAAACTGCTTTAAACTTTGATAATAATAAATATTTCTTGTGAACCAAATCAGCATATTAGAATGATTTCCAAAGGATCGTGTGACATTGAAAACTGGCGAAATTGATCAAATTCAGCTTTGCCATTACAGGAATAAATTGAAAAATTATTCTATTTTACAATACATTAAAATAGAATCTATTTATTTTAAATTTTGACACAATTTTACTGTGTTTACTGTGTGATCAAACAAATGCAGCCTTGGTGAGCATTTTTTTAAATGTACCAAACCCATACGTTTTAACAGTAATGTAAAATATTAGGTCTTGATGTTTTTGGAGAATTTTTTTTGTTTTGTTTTTTTTTACTTTTTAGAGTAATTTATTTTATATTCTTTTTTTTTAAAATATGTTCTTGTTAATCAACAGATGGTGGATGTATGGAGATAAAGTTTTGAATGAGGAACAGGCAAAAGGTAAAGTTTTCAACATATTATATGATCAAATTCAGCAATTAAAAGTGTTTCGTAATTTTGATGTTTAAAATTATATCTCTCCCTAAAGCTGGAGTTCAAATTAGAGGATGGTTTCCACGCAGATGTGTTGAGAAGTGTCACTATGACTCGGCGAATAATTCAACAAATGAAGAAAAGAAAGAACAATGATGCAGAACTATATATTTCACAGCTCGCTTTGAACAGAGGACCTAATATTAGGGCCTGAACCCTGCTGAGATGCAAATTTCTTTCTGATTCTTTTGTAAAGCTGTTCAATGGCACCAGCGCTAAGTGTTGAGGCAAATTGATACTGACAGACACCCCAAAGTTATTCACTTGCGTAACTTAATGACATTTCATTTCCAAAGAACAGCTGCCAGAGAAACTGGCAAATGAGAAAGAAATAGGGGTTTTATTAAAATGGGATTGGGGCATATGGCAGTATATTCTCTAAAGGGGGTTATTAAGATGTTTACTTGAAACGTATTTCTTCTTCTTGCCTTTCTTTCTCTTTCTCTTGCTCTCTCTCGTTCGTCGATGCCCACACTGATTATGCAAAGCTTTTTTTCCAATTGTAACAAGGTCTTTGTCATGCAAATTGTCTGAATTGTTTATATAATGGAAACAACAATTTTATTTTATTTTTGATGGCTTGCTTTTTTGTAAAACTGATGTCAACCTCGCTGAAGTTTTCAGAGACAAATAAACAACCGTGATCGGTATAGTAATTTCGTAAATTTATTTTCTTCGTTTTTTTAATGGAAAGCAACCACAAAATTAGTTTCTACTCCACAAAGCACCTGTATGTAAATACAATTGTTTAATTGATGTATTGACTTTGACATGTTAATGTTTTCACATTTTCTTCCTTGGAAAAAAAATAAATGAACATTCTTTGGTATTCATTACATTTTTTAAGGATGTTCATACATTTGTTTTATATTAACATATCCAGACAAATCATATATGTCTTCATAACTGACAATGAGTCTCTTGGGCACAGATTAATACATGCAGTTAAAATTGATACAGTGCTTATAAAATATTTCATCTTTGAGCAAATATAGAAAAACATCACAACACAAACAGCACTCATAAATACATGGTCACACCGCAGGATATCCTCAGCTTTTATTAATGCACTACATGTTAGCATAAAGACTCTCAATCTGAACTTTAAAGAATTTAGTGAGATCTGCCCGTTTGGCTTTCAGTGTTGGAGTGAGGAGACCGTTTTCTATAGTGAACATGTCGGGATGCAGGTACAGGTCTTTTACCTTGAAAAGAGAACATTACTATATTAGACGTTCAATTAAGTGAAAAGAAAACCACACAATATATCAAAATGACATCAAAATCCACCGATTTATTTGTTTAAAATTGTTTTGGACTATTTTCACTTGTAAACAGTGCTTGATCTGTGCATAAACTGTACCTTCAGACGAGATGTCTCATTAAAAGTTAAAAATGTCTTGATGGATTACAAAACCTCAGATTTTTGCTTCACAAGACATTAATTGATCAAATGGAGTTGTGTTGTGGGTTATTGTGATGTTTTTATCAGCTGTTTGGACTCTCTTTCTGACGGCATGAGATCTGATCTACTTTCAGCAAATTTTCATTTTTGGGAGAACTATTTCTTCAACAATAATATATGCTTATAATAGCCTAACGGATCATAAAAGTGCTTACTTGTTCAAAGGACTTCAGCCCTGCTTCACGCCCCAGCTTGTTAAGGTCAGAGATGATTGCTTTCTTTATTTCCTACAAAATAATGACGATTATTAGCAAAACTTAATATGTAACTATTTTGAAAATGCCACACAAGTAAACTAGCAGAAATCCTTCAGACTCAATTTTTTGCATGTATGTATTTTCGAAGGTAAACTATGTAAATACACACCGCATACCTGATTTCTACAAAGCTCCTCTAGTGAACCTTTCACTCCCAGTTTTTCTGCAAATCTTGGCAATACTTCAGGGTCTGGCACGACTATGGCCACCAAAGAGGACTGGACACATTCAATTGAAATATAAGGCTACATAATAAGCTTTAAAAAAAAAAAAAGCATTTTTTTTATCGTCAGAAATAGCAAGGAATGCATATTAATTTCACCTGTAAACTGTCGCCATGCACAAACACTTGGGCGACTGGAGCGCTCCGAATGTAAACGTTTTCTATCTTTTCTGGTGCAATGTATTCTCCTTGAGCCAGTTTGAAGATGTTTTTCTTCCTGTCGATGATCTTCAACACTCCGCTCTGGTAAATTGAACACAAAACATAACTTCCATAAACATCATTAAATCAACAACAAGTCATGTTAATTTAAGGTCAAGATTTTGCCTTGATTTAATGTTTTTCAAAGAAGTCTCTTACGCTCATTAAGGCTGCATTTATTTTGATTTAAAAAAATGCTGTAATAATGTGAAATATTATAATTTAAACCGTTTTCTATTTTTATATATTTTAAAATGTTGTTTATTCATGTGATGGAAATGCTGAATTTTCAGCATCATTACTCCAGTCTTCAGTGTTACATGATCCTTCAGAAATCATTCTAATATGCTGATTTGGTGCTCAATAAACATTATTATCACAGATGAAAGCAGTTGTGGTGGAAACTATGAAATCTTATAGAAATATTTTGAAAAATTTTTAATGTCTTTACCGTTACTTTTGATAAATTTAATGCATCCTCGCTTATTGATATTATTCATTTCTTTTAAAAATTCTTATTAAGCCAACCCAAGCTTTTGAATGGTAGTTTACTGTATAGTAATGTATTTTGGGGAAAACGGGGTCAAACAGGGTGTTTCTTGGAGTTTATTACCATTGCATTATTTAAACGCAAAAAATATTAAGCCTCTTCCTCATTTTGGAGCTAAAAATCATGCACATATTGTATTCAGCTTTAGGTTTTGTGACTTTGTGTCCTTGGCTGCCTGCTGATATCACAACACAATAGACCTATACATTTCCTTCCTTCTAAGGTGCATTATTAAAAAAAAGAGAAACCAAGGGATCTCACAGGCAGCCATTTGCCGATATCTCCAGTGTGCAGCCATCCATCTTGGTCTAAAGCCTCTGCTGTCTTTTCTGGGTCATTGAGATATCCACGAAACACATTCTTCCCTTTGACACAAACCTAAAACGAAACAGAAAAGCCATAAGAGGTTTCAATTACATTTTAGTATATGGTTTATAAAATTATGTTCCATTACCTCTCCTTCACCGCTGGATGCAAAGTAATTCATTTCCTCCACATCAACAAGTTTGACAATATTGCATGGAATAGGAACTCCAACATGACCTGAAATCAACAGTATACAAAATTAGTCAGTGTGTTGTTTCACACACACAGACAAAAACATGTTTTTCAGTTACAGGAACCCACCAGTATGCCAGTCTCCCGGCATTGTGAAAGAGCAGGCTGCAGTACACTCTGTCTGGCCGTATGCCTCGAATATCTGGAAGCAGGCCAGTGATAAAGGGGTCAGCATTGGGTCACTGTGACACCAGATCAATACACATACATACATATACACCCTGTTTAACAGTGGCCATGTTTTTTAAGTACACAATAAAGCAATAGTGCATCACTTTGTCTTTTATAAGCCAAAACAGGAGCAATACACTGTAAAAAAAAATCAGTGACATTTACGGTAAAATACCGGCAGCTGTGGTTGCCAGAACCGCACCGTAAAAAAAATGGTAGCAACATTTTAGGTTTTACAGACTTAACTTAAATTCACAATACAATACCGTATTTCATTAACTGATGTAATGTGTAGACCATATTGGTGTAGACAGCATCACTGATTATAATGAGTTCTATAGTATTTACTAGCGCCCGGTGTAGACACGGTGTAACATTGGTTTTGCTTTGTTTCACAGAACTAATCGTTGCCTGGGTTGCGTACGTATGTGTGGGGCGGAGCTATCAAAATAGGGGCGAGACCCTTTTGGGGTAGGGGCGTGTTTGTTTTGGTGATTTCAAATGTAATCATTGGCTACCAGAAATCGCTTACCCCACCTTTAATAAACCAACATATTGAAGTCTTAATATCTGGTTTGAACCATTGTAATGCACTGATAACCACCAAAACCTGGTGGTGATGAGAAAGTCACATGATGAACCAAAGCTCATCACAAACAGCTTTTCTACAAGCTGAGGAGGGCAATACTTATATATAGAAGGCGCACATTCACACAAACAATAAACCCCATCATGGTGACACACATGATACTGAAATAATGCAAATAAACATTAATTTAACAACATTAGATGCAAGATTAAACCTTAATGTACACAACTGATAAGAAAACCTAAGAAGAATCATGTTATTTCAACAAAAAACATAAAATATGAAGTGTCATGCAGGGAATTCTGGGAGTGTCAATTTAAGTTTTTTAACTGTAAATTATACAATGACTTTTTCTTTTTCATTTCCAAAAACCGTACTGTTTTTGGAAAACTGTAAATTTACTGTAAAATTACATTAAATGTAATTACATTAATTCACCGAATATAGTATGGAAACTTGCTGTTAACCAGTTAACAGGTTTTTACTGTAGCATTTTTACAGTCTATAACTGTTAAAATCACAATAATTTTTTTACAGTGTATAGTTCATTGATTTTTGCTGTTATTATACTCTTCCTTTCATACCTGGCACCCGAGGCTTGCCCGGAGAAAAGTGAGCACAGTTGGAGAAATGGGAGCGGCCCCCGTCACCATCACCCTCACGCGGCCCCCCAGGGACTCCTGCAGAAGACAATTCAAAACTTTCCAGAACCATTCCTCACAGGTGTACCACTCTTCCCCAATAAATACAACCCCCCTCCCATCTGGTCTGTTTGGGATACCTGCACTTTGTGAAAGATGAGTTTGTCCCATATGCTGTCGTTCCTGATAATTCCATGCTTGACCTCTGCACATTTCTTCTCAATGGCAAAGTTCAGAAGCCATTTCTTAAATGGAGTCTGGGCCCCACTCTGGACCTGGAAGACAGCAGAAAATGATGCTGCATTTTTTTGGTGCTCTGTTTGTAAATGTACAGGTGCATCTCAATAAATTAGAATGTTGTGGAAAAGTTCCAAACATTCATTGTCAAAGAAGCTGGCTGTTCACAGAGTGCTGTATCCAAGTATGTTAACAGAAAGTTGAGTGGAAGGAAAAAGATGCACAACCAACCGAGAGAACTGCAGCCTTATGAGGATTGTCAAGCAAAATCGATTCAAGAATTTGAGTGAACTTCACAAGGAATGGACTGAGGCTGGGGTCAAGGCATCAAGAGCCACCACACACAGACGTGTCAAGGAATTTGGCTACAGTTGTCGTATTCCTCTTGTTAAGCCACTCCTGAACCACAGACAACGTCAGAGGCGTCTTACCTGGGCTAAGGAGAAGAAGAACTGGACTGTTGCCCAGTGGTCCAAAGTCCTTTTTTCAGATGAGAGCAAGTTTTGTATTTCATTTGGAAACCAAGGTCCTAGAGTCTGGAGGAAGGGTGGAGAAGCTCATAGCCCAAGTTGCTTGAAGTCCAGTGTTAAGTTTCCACAGTCTGTGATGATTTGGGGTGCAATGTCATCTGCTGGTGTTGGTCCATTGTGTTTTTTGAAAACCAACGTCACTGCACCCGTTTACCAATAAATTTTGGAGCACTTCATGCTTCCTTCTGCTGATCAGCTTTTTGAAGATGCTGATTTCATTTTCCAGCAGGATTTGGCACCTGCTCACACTGCCAAAAGCACCAAAAGTTGGTTAAATGACCATGGTGTTGGTGTGCTTGACTGGCCAGCAAACTCACCAGACCTGAACCCCATAGAGAATCTATGGGGTATTGTCAAGAGGAAAATGAGAAACAAGAGACCAAAAAATGCAGATGAGCTGAAGGCCACTGTCAAAGAAACCTGGGCTTCCATACCACCTCAGTAGTGCCACAAACTGATCACCTCCATGCTACGCCGAATTGAGGCAGTAATTAAAGCAGAAGGAGACCCTACCAAGTTATTGAGTACATGTACAGTAAATGAGCATACTTTCCAGAAGGCCAACAATTCATTAAAAATGTTTTTTTTTATTGGTCTTATGGAGTATTCTAATTTGTTGAGATAGTGAGTTGGTGGGTTTTTGTTAAATGTGAGCCAAAATCATCACAATTAAAAGAACCAAAGACTTAAACTACTTCAGTCTGTGTGCATTGAATTTATTTAATACACGAGTTTCACAATTTGAGTTGAATTACTGAAATAAATGAACTTTTCCACGACATTCTAATTTATTGAGATGCACCTGTACAAACAAATGTATATAAGTCCAAACTCTTAAGTGAACTCTTAAACATTGGCGGGTAACTTATTCCACATGTTTGTGCTATGGATGTGAATCAAACCTCTTTAATAAAAGCCTGAGTTTTGACACTGAGACAAACGACAAGCTGCAAAACATTTCGTTGATTGGTTGGTTTGTATTACTACTTAATATTGAGTAACTTACATTTTAGACACAATATTCCCAATTACTATTTCTGCTCCGTCAACCAAAATAGTTTGAATAATTGAAAAAAGGCACAACAGAATCAACCATTGAGCATCAGAGGAATAAATCCTGGAATAAATCATCGTTTTTGAACGAATCGGGTGAATGAACAATTCAATGACGCACTCATAAAGAAAACTGCTAGTATCATCCCTGATGAACTAATAGGTTGAATTAATATGATGTTACATTTATTACACATACAGTATAAGTTATATTAATATGATAATAAGTTACTTGAGAGTCACTTGTCGCCATCTACTGGTGTAATGTAAACTGCGAAATGCATCACTAAAAATTCTCCTCCACTAATGCTACAAAATCCTAACAGACTGCAGATTCCACATTCAGTCTG
Organism: Sinocyclocheilus rhinocerous; assembly: GCF_001515625.1. Taxonomy (NCBI): domain Eukaryota; kingdom Metazoa; phylum Chordata; class Actinopteri; order Cypriniformes; family Cyprinidae; genus Sinocyclocheilus; species Sinocyclocheilus rhinocerous. Next base: position 3,241,412 of record NW_015642053.1, on the reverse strand, counting down.
GACAGAAAATTGCTTGTCGTATATATATAAAAAATTAAATCATGTCTAAAACCTTACTTTCATCATTACATACTCACACTATTTAGTGAATGAATAGAGGCCCATCTATAAAAAAATAGGCTCCAACAGTGACTGTGTGTGTAGTTTCATACCTTGTCGTAAACGCGATTCAGAAGACGTGGAACCACTGGGAATACAGTAGGCTGCAGGGCTTTCATGTCGTCTGGTAGAAGTCTTATATCACCTTGGAAAAACCCGACTCTTCCCCCTACACAGTACAGCACTGTCTGATACACATAAATAAGAACAAGCATGCATGGCTTCAGTGTTCTTTTTCTGTAAAATAAATTCATCATGTGATATATAAAAGATTCTAGTACATGACACTGAAAATTTTAAAGACCTTTAGAAATGTTGGTGAGCACCAGATATGAAAGAGCGGCTTACCTGTACAACTCTTTCAAACATGTGCGCCAGCGGCAAAAACGAGATGGACACGTCAGATGGAACGGGTACAAAGACGCTCTGAAGAAACATGGGTTTGGCATCCAACATTAAAAATCTACACACCCATAGAGACCTTGTAAAAATCATGTAGCCATCACACTGACATACAGTACCTCAAAAGTCTTAACCACACCGGCTGCATCTGCAACCACATTTTCATGGGTCAGCATGGCTCCTTTTGGATCCCCTGAAGCAGAGAATACCGAATTAAAGCTAACGCACATAGAACACACCACAATATTCACTAGAGGTGGAGCAGCATTGGCTTCACAGATATAAATGTGGCCTGCAGTGTTTTTGCAGTCTTGAAGCAGAATAGATTAGATTACATCACACTTACCTGTGGTACCACTGGTAAAGCAAATAATACTTAGGTCTTCTGGTTTTGGTGGCTGGAAACAAATCAAATCACATTAAGTTTGTCAAATATATTGATGAATACAATTTGCTAAAAATAATGTAATTGATAATTAACCCATTACTCACAACAGGCCTTTGATGGTTGTTCTTTCCCAAGGCCTAAAAAAACACAAATGTTTTTAAAAAAATATATTCTGTTCTGGAACCTTGAAAGATATCAGAGACTTTATTATTTATTACTGATCAGATAGTGCTGTCAGTGTACCTCTACATCTTTCAGGGACAGGACATCCACACCACTCTTAGAGCCTCTATCAATCAATGCAGAATCATAGGGGTCCATGAGAATAATGGTTTTCAAGACAGGTGTGAGGTTTTTCTCACAGTTATCCAGCAGCGTTTCTGCCTTATCCTGCTTATCACATATCACTGTGGATATCTTTGCTGCAGAGATAAATATAATACTTAAAAAGATCCAATCATATGTAGCACAAAATTACTGTGGTATTAAATTTTTTTTTTTTAAATTTAAATTGGGAAGTTATAGGGTAAGTTTGGGGTCAGTAAGGTAAGATATTTTTTTAAATAAATTAAACATTTTATTCAGAAAAATCTGTCATCAAAAGTGACAGTAAAGACATTCATAATGTTACAAAATATTTCAAATATATTCTGTTCTTTTTCACTTTCTATTCATCAAATAATCCTGAAAAAATGTAACAGCACTGTTTTCAACATTGATAAAAATAAAAAATATTTCTTAAGCATCAGATCAGCATATTAGAATGATTTCTGAAGGATCATGTGACACTGAAGACTGGAGTAATGACTGCTGAAAATTCAGCTTTGTCATCACAGGAATAAATTACATTTACATTTTAAAAGATATTAAAACAAAACCTTTATTTTAAATTGTAGTAACATTTCACAATGTTACTTCTTTTAATCTACTTTTCATTAGATAAATGCAGCCTTGGTGAGCATAAGTGACTTTCAAAAACATTGAAAATATCATACGCACCCCAAACTTTTGAATGATAGTGTATATGTAGCAATAATATAGCAATATCATAATTAATTATTAAAATTAAAGATAATATTTACAGTTTGCAACCAGTGGCACAAAATGGATCTTTTCATAGAAAGATCTTTTCACAGGTTTCCACAAATCTCCCCACTTCCATTAAACAGATAGTCCCGCCCTAAACTCAATCTCATTGGCTGAGCCAGAAGTTGACATTTCACAAAACCAATCAAAGAATAGATTACAGTAGTTGTCTGTGCATATTAAACTGCAATAGGAGACATATTTTTTAACATAAAAAATGACACACTTCTCCTTTAATTATAATATCGGTCATTAGTCAGAGAAATAGAAAGAGTTATGTGATTATGCAAAGGTAAGCAAAGGAGCTTGAACTGTGGAGGTAGAAGTAGCAAGGTTACTGAGGTCGCTAAAACAATAAAGTCATCATCTTCTGAAGAATTATAAGTCAGCAGAGTTCAGCAGGTGTGATCACTAAAGCTGCTCTGATCAACACCTCTAATGAAGCATGCAAGCAAGCAGGCTGAAGTACCTCTATTAATGATGAACACAAGAGCCTCAGGTCCCAAGGTGTCGTAAAGAGGCACTGCCACCATGGAATAGGTATAGCAGGCCAGTTCAGCGATAATCCACTGAAAAGAGGGAAGAGAGGTTAGTATATGTACAGTACACTGGATCATCACTGGTGCATTAGGATATATTGTATTTAAATAGGCTTGTCTTATTGGGTATAAATTTGCCACATATGTCTTGTTTTGTTTAGTGCACTAAATTTGATTATATTTATGCTTAAAACAGGAAAATAAAAACATTTTCTAAATTGAGTAAGAAAAATGAACAAGCCTTACAATATCTTAAGCCATTTCTATCTCGTTTAAAGGATGTTTAAATATTTTTAGTGGGAAAATTATATATCAGTACTGATTTTGATTGACATTTAGACTTATTATGTCACCTCTGGCCGGTTTTGGGCGAAGATGCCAATAAATGATTCTTGCGATGGCTTCTGGCCACGATGGATAAGTCCGGACCCCAAGAATTCAGCTCTGTCTGAAGCCTGAGACAATCAGAGGCAAGCATTGAAACAAAGACCTAATTTTTCCTCACTTTTGAGCTCAAAATTATGTTTGTGGTTGGTACAAATACCTGTTTGTATTTAAGCCATTGATAAGGTTGCCCCTTCTTTCTGTACCCCAAGCACGGTCCATTTATATATATATATATATATATATATATATATATAAAAGCTGTTCTTTTGAAAAATGTGCTTTTCACAAAAATATTGAGCAGCATATTAGAAATCAGCATATTAGAATGATTTTTGAAGGAATTATGTTTGTGGTTGGTACAAATACCTGTTTGTATTTAAGCCATTGATAAGGTTGCCCCTTCTTTCTGTACCCCAAGCACGGTCCATTTCCTGCACAGTAATAATGAAATATCTCACAGACTAATCACATGCAACTGAGGTTAGATGTGAATTAACATAGCTAGCATGAAAATAAGGACTTGAATTGATTTCAAAAGAATGTCAATAATTCTGTGTTGCTGTGAATTTTGACCTCATGACCTCTCACCTGAAACATGTAGTCCTCTTTGAAAAGCCTCATATAGAGTTTTAGCGTCCTCATATAAGTACGAGATCACGTTGTCATCTTTCAAGAGTGCTGTTTTTCTAGCACCACCCTGTAAATAAAAAATTGCCAGTAATATTAAACCACTGTGCTAAAAGACATTCAGAACCATAAAATCAGGCACAAGAACCTCATGAAGTGATTCACACACACATTGTACAGAACATACACTACCATTCAAAAGTTTGGGGTCAGATTTTTAGTTTGAAAGAAATTACGGTAATACATTTATTCAGAAAGGAATATTAGAATGATTTTTGAAGGACTATTTGACATTGAAGGCTGCAGTAACAACTACTGAAAATTCAGTTTTGCCATCACATGAATCAATTACTTTTAAGATATACTGAAATAGAAAACTGTTATTTTAAATGGTAATAATATTGCACAATAACACTGTATATACTGTATTTTTGATTAAATATATTTTATGCATATTCATATGAGGACACCAGCCATATCAGTAGCCTTAAAAAAAATTTTTATTTATTGTTTATGTTTTATTTATGTTCAACCAAATCTATACTTTTGCAACCTTTGTATCTTCCATGAACAGTTATTCATACTTTTTTAGGTTTTCTCTTGGGTTTTAATGCACATTCCAAATGCTGAACTTGTTAAAAAAAACACGATGCTAATTCTTTAAGTACTTTTACATGTGCAGATTTATTCACAAAACTAGACATTCTGACTAAATCACTCACAAGACGTTTTAAGAAGATAAATTATCAATTTTTAACATACTAAATTGCATTGCATAGAGCTGACAAAAGATCACACTCACCGCTACGCCCACGGTCTGTCGGTTGAGGTCTGTGGGTGGCTGCAGTGGTTTTGGCCTGGTGTTGAGATGGACCAGAGCTACAGCTGCGAGGCTGAACAGAAACACCAGTCCTGAAGTGGACAGCGGGGTAAACAGGAACTCAAACAAGAATTCCATAATGCACAGGATCTGCTAAAGCTGCTGAAAAAAAATTAAACAGTATTGAAAAAAAATCTAGAATAACATGGAGGGTTAGTTTCATTCATAACATAGGATTTGAATTTACTTTTGAATTTACAGGAAGTGCAAGGTCCCTGTAATCACACAAGTGCTGTTTTGATGCTGCATTGATTAGAAGGTATTGATGAAGACAAATATCAGTATAACCTTGAGGGGTGAAGGTTAGAGTGCATAAGTTTGTTCAAAGGTTGAAGAGCACAGTACAATCCAATTAAGAAAAATATATCTCACAATTACGCTTTTTTTTTTTTTTGGAAGTGAAATTCCTCTTAACATTGTCCAGTGTTACCAGTGTTATCCTTCAACACCTGTTGCAGTTCCTTCAGGATTCAACATGATCTCCAGTATTGCACACCTGGCTATTATAATGCTATTGGATTTGGTACATTATCTAGCCAGCCATGCATTTATGGAGGCCAAAGTCTAGCAAAGGTTATATAACCCTTTTCAGCCTCAAGAGCATCCACTACCTTTTCTAAAACATAGAAAGAAATGTTATTTTATATATAATACAATTTATGTATATATGTGAGCATAGCCCACAGACTCTGGGCCAATGTTAATATATTATGCATCATTTGAGTTATTGATCAGAACATCTCATTGTTCAAAACACCAGAACAACTCAAGTCACAATGATAAGATAATTCTAATAAACATTCTCTGAGAAACCAAGCTATTTAAGAAAAGAGTTACGAATGCAACGTCCTCTATGTACACAAGACCATACATGAAGTTTTGTATGCAAAACATCCCTACTAGTCCTGTTTTTAATTTACAAAATTAGCTGCATCATGCTGTTTTTGATTTAAACATGCATAACAATAAATGCACATTTATATCAGCACACCAAAATCATAATTAAACCATCATATATGGATGTGAAATTAAACAAATAAAGATTTTTAGAAGCAAGTACCTGGATAACGTTCAGGAGTCCGGTGTGTCCGTCAGGTGATGGACCTGGAAGAAAAAGTCCTGTGAGACTGTCCCTTGCACAGGTTTGCTAAAGCCACAAGAAGTCCAATAAAACAAGCACATGAGTGACCTTTGAACCAATTGCTGCTATCTGTTCCCTGATAATACAAATGACTGAACATAAACAGAATCATGGCCATACAGCTAAATCCTGTAAAGTGAATGTGGGTTGCACAAGATTCACAAGTCTGTGCTTTAATGTCTGCATGCTGAAAAGTACATGCAAATGTGAAACTACACAGTGCTATAGTACAAACGGTGGACTATGACATTTGCCTTTGCTGGTCAGCGTGACATTTAATTGCATGCAGTGTAAAAGTTGGGTTGAAAGTTGCTCCCACTCAAATACTCAGGTTTTCATCATGATTCTTTATTGCTCTGTTGGTTTGCAGTAACACTTTGCTAATTCAACCCATCATTTACTGCTTTTCAGCTTAAAGTGACAATCAGGGAGGCCGCTGGGACCCTAAAACCCTTGTTAGCAACAGAGCAGCCCTAGGCTAGTCATGTGACACCTCCTATTAGCAACCTCAGTTAAACATGACACAACATGATCTTACGAACACACATTGTTTTCTAACCTCATTTGCCTCAGCATCATTATCACAGCATTTTAGGAAGGACGTCTAAGTTGAACTTTGACATTTGACTGTAATGACAGATAAGACGTGAGCACCTTTGGATTTTGTAATCTGTTCTGATAATAGACAATGAAATTAAAAGAATGAAAGCCGTCAAGGCCTCTATGGATTTGAGTCTTGTCGATTGAAGTCAGAGTTGATCAATTTAGGTCAAAGTTGAAGTGATACATACTCAAAAGGAAAATATGCAGATCTACATACATTTTGTTGCTGTCAATGCAGCAAAATTTGAGCTGGCATGAACTTCAGCAAATTTGTTTAAAACCTATTGATCCATGCTATCCCAGCGTGATTTGTAAACCTGAATTTATGGTCATGGTAGTGAATATTAAAATGCAGCCTTGGTGAACATAAAAATCGTACTGACCCTGAATATTAATAATAATAATAATAATACTGATATATAGTATTTAGTATAATATTAATAATATGAGAGTTTCCCTGTGGTTTTCCAAAGTAAAAGTATAGTTATGCCCTATAACAACCACTAAAAAATTAAAATTTTGGGGTAAAAAAAAAAAAAAAAAAAAAAATGGTAGTGAGAACATGCAAAATGTGCACTATATGTGCTAAGTGCTCTTTCTCCAGAGAAAGCCCTTGATTAGAATTAATTTCCCCAGGGAAGGTAAGAGTCCATTTAAATCCCCCTGTATGTCTGAAAGCCGATCAATGTGACTGAGTTTTATGCAAGGTAGGATGTCAGGAGGATTTGACGTAGACATAAGAAGACCCACACGATGGTGGGTGCTGATTTTTGTTTCTTTATCAGCTCTTACAAACTCTGTTATTTGCAACAAAGCAACCCAGTATAAGCTTACGGTTGGCCTCCAAGCTCCTCGGAACGTTTCCTACCCTTTCAGTTTGCTTAGGTTAGGGTCTGCAATGCAGATAGCCATAGACAAGATTAATGCAAATCCATCTCTGAGTGGAAATTTCACCTTTGACTTTGTGTACATGGACACAGACTGTAACGCAAAACTTTCACTTCAGGGATTCATCGATCAAGTAATGAACCAAAATGCATCAGCTCTATTTGGTCCACCTTGTCCTGAGGAGGCTGAAGTAAGTGTCTTATCTTGACATTTGATACAAGTAAATTATTATTATTATTATTAAAATTATTAATAAAATTCTGAGTAAGAATTACGGAGGGTAGGATATGGCTAATTAAGACTACTGAGACCCCCCACCACACCAATTACATATTCTTTTTTATAACAATGTTTCAACAGTTTTCAAACGTTGATAATTTTTGCATAGGCTATACTTTATGTGTGTGAGAGAGTATTTTCACCTGTCGCTAAATACAACCCCTTAAACAGAAGCAGCTTTCACCTGAGAAGGTAACTTAACCATAACAATAACGCGAACTTTCCATCGCAAGTCCGCGGATAGCATACGTCGATAAATCATGAAAGTAAAGTCATTATGTCACTTAAAGGGATAATTCACCCAAAATGATATTTTTGTCATCATTTACTCACCTCTAAGTTGTTTCAAACCAGTATAAATTCCTTTCAGCTGTTCAACACAAAAGAAGATATTTTGAAGAATGTTGGTAACCAAACAGCTGATGGTAGCTATTGACTTACATAGTTTGGAGGGGGAAAAAACTCACAAGTTTGGAACAAGTGGAGAGTGAGTAAATAATGACATTAATTTTGGGGTTAAATAATTAAATATCCCTTTAATTATAGAGTTACATGTATCAGTAATATTGTAAAGCTATGGAGCCCATAAGGGGACATGATGGAAAAAATATGTGATGAGAAAATTAAAATATTGGATATATTTCAATGCATTTACATTCACTCGTAAAGGTTTTGCATTTCTCTTAGAAATTTTGCATTCACTCACAATAATTTTGCATTCTCTTGTTTTCATGAATTTAAAAAGACGTTTAATAATTTCATAAAACAGCCAAAATTCTTTTAAAAATAGCCCATCCCTTGAAATGATCAAATATGCACACTGTTTTAAAATGTGAACTAAACATATAAATAAATATATAAAATGTAAATATATACACATTTTTAATATTTAAATATGAAGTTTTTGCTTATGTCCTTCAGGTCACTGGGCTCCTAGCATCCACATGGAACATTCCCATGTTTGGCTTTGTTGGCCAGACACCAAAAATGGATAACATTCTGGTGTATGACACTTATATAAAAATTGTACCTCCAATTAAAAGGGTTGGAGAAATCCTGCTTAAAACACTGGAATTCTTTGGATGGAAGTATGTTGGTATGATCGGAGGAGGTGCGGATACAAACACATGGAACAGTGTTGATGCTCTATGGAAGTCTGTGGAACAGCAGCTCAGGGACAAAGTAACTGTGACAGCTGGCGTCAAGTTTGATACCAGTGACCCAGAATTGGCAAAGAGAAACTTGCAGATCGTCTCTAAAGTTGCTAGAGGTGAGCCAATAGTAGTACAGTACTTATCTTTCAGCTCTTACATTATCTGGGTGGAGTTTACACCTCAGTGTGTAAAACGTGTAAGATCACAAATGCATCTTGCCCTTATGCCCGCATGGCCTGTTCCTCTTGAAGCAGTTAGTTGGCATAAGATAAGTGAACTTAATCTGCACTTTAACAGTTATAATATCAAAGTCCCTGATAAATATCCATTGTTCTCAAGCCCCATTACCTAAAGTGCAGGATATGTTTGGCAGTCCTTTGATTGCAAATAGAATCTGAAATCTCTAATGTGATAACAATGTACAGCTTCTGCATACTATATGAATAACATTTAAGTCTTAAGTCTAAATAATGTTTCTATGAGATTATAAGATGTTAGTGTTATTCTTTTCATTCTAGTGGTGGTTGTGCTCGCTAATGCTGAAGACACCACGTCTCTGATGATAGAAGCTCAGAAACAAGGCCTAATGAATGGAGAGTATGTTTTCCTTCTGGTTCAGCAGTTTGAGGTCAGTGGCAAAGTGGTGAGTAAATGGTACACAGAAAACGCAGGTGACTCTCTTAATTTTTCACTGAAATTTAATGCTTAAATTAAAAAACATTTTCTAAAGGTTTTTAAAAAAAGCTGATAAATGCTAACTATAATTGCAGCGCATTGTTGTATTTTATGTATCTCGTTCAAGATGTTTTGTAAACAAGGCCTTTTTGGTGTACTCTTTCCTTTGTAAAATTTTAGTGTAACTTTTCTTACAGCTTGAGTGTAAAGAAAAAAGGTCAGCACAGATGTGACTATGATATCCCACAATCCTGGTACTTCAATTCCGTGACAGTTGAGCTAAAAAAAAATAATATCGTAGTAATTAAATATTCGCTCAGTTATCTCTCTTTATTTAGATTTAGCTCTCTCTATTTAGATTAAAGATCATGAAACTATTATGCTGCCTAACCGAAATCAGTTTTGGGAAGTATTGTACCTTTATGAGGCAAACACTGCCTGCAAAGTCATTACCTGATAGGCCAGCGAGGCAACAAATCAGCTGCCTAAGCTGTCGGATGCAGCCGATGTGACTAATTAATAAAACAAAGTACGTAATTCAGACATGTATTGAGTCAGTGGACATTTGTGGATATGTCTAGGCATTTGAAAACTGAATCAGACTACTATTGTGACAATTCCTATTTACCTAAACAGATACCTACTCTCACGTTTTCCCTCATTAGGACACCCTGTGGAAGTCTATGGGTGATGCAAATAAAACAACAATGCTGAAGGCTTTTGACATGGTGTTTGTACTCGCTCAGAAGTCCTATGAAGGGTATGACTACTATGACTTCTTCGAGCAGGCTTATGAGAGATTAAAAGGGGCACCTTTTTACAGCAACCTGTCCTCAGAAAAAGAGGTGCGAATATTTTATTAAAAGAAAATCATATTTTTTGTAACCCTTATTTTGATCAACTTTCAATTAATTTGATATGATCTATTTGATGTTTTAGGTAAGCTCATACGCTGCCTATTTACATGATGCTGTTCTACTTTATGCCATGGGCCTTAAAGAAGCCTTTAAAAATGGTAAAGACGTCCGGCATGGACGAGAGATTCTCCAGAAGCTCAGGGACAGGACCAACATTAGGTTCTATGGTAATTTTGTCTCGCATGCACATGTTTGTACGTTTCCTATTGATTGTAAACAACCAAAATAACCTTTGTTTTTGTTTTTCAACAGGGGCTTCAGGTCTGGTTCACTTTGATGAATATGGAGAGAGGAACCTTGACTATTCAGTATATGACCTACAACAAACAGAAATGGTCACAAAATTTGTCTCTGTTTTGGACTTTGACAGCCATTCGAAAATGATGAAGTAAGTAAAATTTTGCATATGTTAACATTACTGAGATTTAACGCTGAAACTCTGACTATATGAAAAATATCTGTTCTGCAGACCCACATCAAGGTTTTCTAACATTGCATGGCAAAATGGAAAACCTCCAATAGATAATCCGGCCTGTGGTTTTGATAATGAGCTCTGTGAATGGTTAAACAATGGTAAATGGACATTGCTAAATGATTTCTACAGTATGTACATACATACAGTCTTTTTGTGTATTTGAAATTACATCTTTTCACTTGATTTCAGATATATCTCTGCTGGTCCTGCTGGTGGTTTTGCCTGTGTTAGGAGTGGCAGCAGTGGCTTTGATCACTTTGCTGACTCTACAGAAGACCCATCTACAGTCTCGCCTGGATGAGTCCAACTGGTGGCTTATCAACTACAATGAAATAACTATCCTCAGAGAGTCCAAAGTAAGATGAACTTGTTCTTTTGCATCAGTCTTTCTAATTATGTTTATTTCAGTTACTGAAAACGTTTAATTTATTTCTTATTTATTCTATTTTGCTTAGCAATAATAAGCTATCAATAATAACACCAAACCAACTAGCAATACCATCAATGTATATGTAAAATCTGAATGTAGCATAAACCAGTCTTGACCAACATATTAATCTAACTAACTCTAAGCTAGTCTTTTTTAGCAAGGTGAGTAAAAACGGCCAAAAAAATGCTTTAAAACATCTACACGCATATGAAGACATACTGTACTGTATATGTACTATGAAAATGCCATCGTATTTTAATGGCAGAACATTAACACATACATAAACAGCAGTATTATTGTGGGTTGTACAGGGAACACAAACACTGTCTGTAAGCACAACACCAAGCAAATGTGGAAGTGGTGGCTCTCAATCCATGCTCTCCTCAAACAGCTGTAGTACTAGAGAAGCCATCTACGTTACTATTGGACTCTATCAGGTACCAACTCTGAATCACGTGTTAGAAAATAATGTCTTACATGTTAAACCCAAATATTTCAACTAACTCACTCTCTTTGCTCATGGTGCAGGGAAACGAAGTGGGCATAAAGTATTTGAAAAATCAAATCATTACTGATATCAAGAAACCATTGATCATTGCAGAGTTCAACATGGTAAAATTCCCAGTATTTCCAGAAATTCAATGAAGTCACAGGCCAATAGTTTGTTAATACTCTAATGCTTGTGTTTATCCCTGCTGTAGGTGAAAGAAATGAAACACGAGAACCTAGTACAGTTCTTCGGTGTGTGCATCGAGCCACCAAATGTCTGTATCGTTATGCAGTACTGCAAGAAAGGAAGCTTGAAGGTGTGTATACTGTACACTGTAATCAACTAACTCACTCTCTTTGCTCATGGTGCAGGGAAACGAAGTGGGCATAAAGTATTTGAAAAATCAAATCATTACTGATATCAAGAAACCATTGATCATTGCAGAGTTCAACATGGTAAAATTCCCAGTATTTCCAGAAATTCAATGAAGTCACAGGCCAATAGTTTGTTAATACTCTAATGCTTGTGTTTATCCCTGCTGTAGGTGAAAGAAATGAAACACGAGAACCTAGTACAGTTCTTCGGTGTGTGCATCGAGCCACCAAATGTCTGTATCGTTATGCAGTACTGCAAGAAAGGAAGCTTTAAGGTGTGTATACTGTACACTGTAAAAAAAAAAAAAAAACTTTTTTAAAGTTGTAAGTAAAACAAAGATTACTGGAGTACTAAATTAAATATCATTTCAGTTTCAGTCACTTCAGTACTTCTAAAATTTATGTTTAATTCAATATGTTCCTTTCAGTTTCTTTGTAATTGTGAAATGTATTAGCAGTTTCTGAGTGAAAATTGTTTCTACATCCAGTTTTCTTCGATGTAAGTTTAGGAACCATTCTAATCTTTTAAAAAATTATAGGAACCAGCTCTTGCACATCTATTCTTCCACCAGTGTGGACAATTTTCCTTGATTGATTCTTCATGACACCATACTAAAATACTGTGACCGTATCATTTTTAGTGAATCAAAAACATACTGCACTACCAGTTTAGTCTGACTCAGTTATTTTGAATAAAAAACAACAAGCAGTGCAATTAAGCTGCAAAAAGTTTTTCTTATGACCAGGTTCTTTTTAGTGAATCATCTTAACTAGTGTAATTCAATTTCTGAACGAATAACCACATGAACTTCACATTTTCAAATCACATGTGAAATACGTGAAACTCATGTGGAACATATTAAACGCACATGAAACATGTGGTTTTGAAACATTTTCATGGTGTAAATGTGTGAAACGTGATCACATGGGTTTCACACATTTACACCATGAAAATATTCCAAAACCACATGTTTCATGTGCTTTTCATATGCGTTTCACATGAGTTTCCCGTTTCACATATTTCACGTGATTTTGCTGTATTGCATTTATGCTGCCTCTAAAAGATTGTAAAAAGCTATTTGAAAATCTGAGAAATGATCTTGATCTTGAAATAATCTTAAAATGGTCTCATTGTTTGTCAAAAGAAATTGTATTTCTTATTTTGGAAACATATATGTCCTCATCATCAGACACTCAGTATATTTGGTATTCTGCTTTTAAAACATCAGGATGTTCTTGGGAACAGTGAAATTGATCTGGACTGGATGTTCAAATTGTCCTTTGCTTATGACATTGTTAATGTGAGTATGCTGTTTTAATGTAGTATCATTCATTGCATTATATTATCTAGATTTCTAGTTTGCATATTCACTAGGAAAATCTTGATTTCTTGGAACAAGACTGGTCCAAAAGTGAGACCTTTTATTGTGGTATGTTCTCTACAGGGCATGGAGTACATACATAAGAGCAGTCTGAAGTCTCATGGAAATCTGAGGCCCAGTACGTGTCTGGTGGACAGCAGGCTGCAGATCAAACTCTCTGGCTTTGGCCTGTGGGAGTTCAAACATGGTACCAAACACAAAATGATCCCACTGGAGAATCCAAATTATGAAGAGATGTACTACACTGCTCCTGAGTTTTTGAGAGAGGTCTACTACCCTTTCAATGGAACCCAGAAAGGAGACGTCTTTAGCTTTGCCATAATCATGCGAGAACTGATATACAATACAGAGGTGGGCCCATATCATGATGTTCATCTGGAACCAAAAGGTAATGCCTGTGTTGTGTTTCTTAACATATATCAGTCTGGTTGCCACCATGGCACCCAATTTTCCATTCCTTATCCAACTGGATTAAGTTTGGCCTTTCAGTGTTTTATATTTCATTCATTAGAGATTATCAAGCAGTTAAGGACTCCAATGAGCGACGAGCCCCTTAGACCAACCTTGTCTGCTGACATCTGTGATGAACGTCTCATCCCTTTGCTAAAAGCCTGCTGGAGTGAGAACCCAGACCACAGACCCCCATTCGACAGTATCAGGAGACAACTACGTCAGGCATGTCCTGAAAGGTGCATGTTTTATGTAGCCGTCTGTCCAATGGTCTTGACACTCCTAAATATATATTTAATTTTATTTACTCTGTGCTGATTTATCAATTTCCCAGCCATGCTAACATCCTAGACAACATGGTGAGCAAACTGGAGAAATATGCCAATCATCTGGAAGAAGTCGTGGAAGAAAGAACAAATCAGCTCACAGCAGAAAAGAGCAGAGCTGATAAGCTTCTATCTAGCATGCTGCCAAAGTAAACAAACCTTGATAGTATCATTGGGACAATGACATTTTTTAAATTTATTTTTCATTACTCTTATTATCAGCTAGCAAAATAATTGCCATAAAAGCAGTTACATACTAGATGGTTGTATACAGGGCCGTCCTTAGGGGGTGCAACTGGTGCGGTCGCACCGGGCCCCGTGCTTGAGGGGGCCCCGTGGTGAACGGACCGAGGGGGACCTCCCCCCTCCCGGAACGCGATCGCAAATGGACCGAGGGGGGCACCACTCCCTACCTCGCACCGGGCCACATGTCAGCTAAGGACGGCTCTGGTTGTATAGTCTATATGGGTAGTTGACATGAAATACTTTAGAGAATCTAAATGTATTTTATGTTTTAAAAACGTTCTCAAATTGTATTATACATGTATTTTTAGGAGTCATTATTAATTGGGAGGAATGGGAGGAAAAATGTTTTCACAAAACATTTGCATTCCACGGGAGAAACTTTTGTTTGCTCGCAAAACTTTTGCACAAAACTTGTATGACTTTTACATGTAAAAAGTATTAAATCCCCTATAATTGCTATCCTCCAAAAAACTTTGTGTTTGCTTGCAAACCATTTGCGTTTTATCGCAAAAGCACTGAAATACAATTATTTCTCTCACCTCATATCTTTTTTATTACAGAAGTTTTTGTGAGTAATGCAAAGTTTCTTGGGGGAACATAATACTTTTTATTTTCCTCTCATCTAATATTTTTCTTTCATCTCCACATCTCCTTAGGGACTTTGTACATTGTCTCTTATACATTCATTTACATTTTAACCTAAAATCTCAGTGTTGATAAAAACTTATGGTTATGGGTCCGCTGATGGCAGTGTGTTCTTACAGGTATATTGCTGATCAATTAATGTCTGGAAAACCAGTGGAGCCCAAAAGTTATGACATGGTGACCATTTTCTTCTCTGACATTGTGGGTTTCACCACCATGTGCTCCATTAGCTCGGCTCTGGAGGTGGTCACCCTCCTCAATGACCTCTACAGTCTTTTCGATGAGATCATCAAGCTATACGATGTCTACAAGGTAAATAAAACAATACTCACTTTGATACGCAGCAACTCTGTCCATTCATGCTCTGCTGCTGTGCTTGTCAAAATATTAAGACTGGATGTAGAATTCTGAGTGAATATTTGCTCCTCATTATTTATGATTTACTTCAGAAATTCTGTGTGAATAAATAACAAGATTTGCATTCATTCATGTGACATGAATGGATGAAGGACTTAATGAATGCTTCTTGATGTTTTAATGTTTAATGTTTTAATGAGCATATATTTCTGTCAATTAAATGTTATTTCTAGTTCAGCTACATTGACTTATTTCTTAATGTTATTTCTCTGGTAGGTGGAGACTATAGGGGATGCATATATGGTGGCCAGTGGACTGCCTATCAGTAACGGTACTCGTCATGCTGAGGAGATCTCAACTATTGCACTCCACTTCCTATTCGCCATCAAAAGGTTCAAAATTAGGCATCTGCCTAATGAAAAATTGGCCTTACGGATTGGGATCAATTCTGGTATGCAAGTACATGCTATAAGTGTATTGAGTGACGTGTAGCCAAGTATGGTGTCCCATACTCGGAATTTGTGCTCTGAATTTAACTAATCCAAGTGAGTAGTGAACACACACACCCAGAGCAGTGGGCAGCCATTTTTGCTGCGGCGCCTGGGGAGCAGTTGGGGGTTCAGTGCCTTACTCAAGGGTCTCACCTCAGTCGTGGTATTGAGGGTGGAAAAGAGCACTGTACATTCACTCCCCCCACCAACAATTCCTGCTGGTGCAGAGACTCGAACCCACGAACTTCGGGTTACAAGTCTGACTTTCTAACCATTAGGCATACAAGGTATTTGTTTTGGTGACTGAATCTTCCACAGCACAAACAGAATGTCAGTGACAAGACAAGACACAGATAATAAAAAGAATAAAAATAGGATAAGTAAATAGGAAATAACAATATTTAAAAACATTTAAAGAAAAAATACACAATATACATGGTATTTGTGTGTACAGGATGCAAGGAAAATGCAACAAATGTACAAATGCAAGGAAATGTTAAATAAATAAATGTATAAATGAGCAGGGGGGTTTCTCCTAGTGTTATTACACATTTATTGCCAAGTTAACTGATCATGAGATGGATTGCCTGAGGGAAGAAACTGTTCTTGTGCCTGGCCATTCTGGTGCTCTGTAGCGCTGACCAGATGGCAACAGTTCAAAGAGGAAGTGGGCTGGGTGTGAGGGGTCCAGAATGATTTTGCCAGCCAGTCAGAATGATTTTGCCAGTCATCTGTGAACTTCAGGAGCTTGACAGAGGGGTCTTTAGAGGTGCAGTCGTTGGTTTATAGGGTGAAGAGCAGTGGGGAGAGAATACATCCCTGGGGGGTGCCACTGCTGATCTTATGGGTGCTGGATGAGAATTTTCCCAGCTTTACTAGCTGTCTGTCTTTCAGGAAGCTGGTGATCCACTGACAGATAGAGGTGGGCACAGAGAGCTGAGTAAATTTGGACAGGAGGTGGTTTGGGATGATAGTGTTGAAGCCCGAGCTGAAGTCCACAAATAGGATCCTCACATAAGTCACAGGTTTGTCCAGATGTTGTAGGATATAATGCAGTCCCATGTTGACTGCATCATCCACAGACCTGTTTGCTCGGTAAGCAAATTGCTAGGGGTCCAGTTATGACTTCATGACCACAGATGTTAAAGCCACAGGTCTGTAGTCATTTAGTCCTGTAATTATGGGTTTCTTTGGGTTGCGGATGGTGGTGGAGCATTTGGATTTCAGAGCGGCTTGGTCTCATTCGGCGCATCTGAGGAGGACGTCATCATTGAGGACATCACCACAGACGACTCCATGTCCTGACAGAAGAGTGGGGAGGTTCTGGCGAGGAGCCCGAAGCCCTTCCCCCTTCTCAACCTGTGAGGCCGAGACCGGACTCCGAGCTCATCTGTGTCCTGTCGAAAGCGGTAGAGGATCTGGGCCTCGAGTGGTCGGCTCTGGATTAGCCCGCCCACAGCCTATTGGATGAGTGGTACCAGCCAGGAAGCCGTCAACAGTCCTCTCGCCAACGCCCCGCCCCGTTCTTGCCTGCAGTTCATGAGGAACTCACCATGACGTGGCACGCCCCCTACTCGGCCCGGGCTAATCCCTCTACAGCAGCAGCAGCTCTCACCACCGTTGACGGCGCTGACGACAAGGGATACAGCATGCTCCCCCCTCTGGAGGAGGCGGTTGCTGCTCATCTGTGCCCGCCATTTGCCCTGGGTTTGAAGGCCCATGCAGCGCACCCCTCTAAGCCCTGCAGGACCACCTCGGTGCTGGCCAACAGGGCTTATGCAGCGGCCGATCAGGCCGGATTGGCGCTGCATACAATGGCGGTACTCCAGGTGTTTCAAGCTAAACTTCTCTGTAGTATGGACGAGTCTGGCCAACAACACCAGGAGGCTTTCAAGGAGCTGCGCAGATCTGGCTCTGCGCGCGAAAAAAGCAACGGCGCAGGCAATCGGCAAGACCATGGCCAGCTTGGTGGTGCTGGAGTGCCACCTCTGGCTGAACCTCATTGAGATCAGGGACGCGGAGAAGATGGCTTTCCTGGACTCACCGGTCTCACGGAAGGGCCTCTTTGACCTTGCTGTGGACAGGTTTGCGGAGTGATTTTTGGAGCCAGAGAAGAAGTCGCAGGCGCTGCGTCACTTCCTCCCCAAATGCTCTGCCCCCGCGGCTGCGGGTCACCAGAAAAAGCCCCGCCACTCAGCCTGCAAAGCAGTCGCAGCCTCAGTGAAAATCCTAGCCTGGGCTGCAGCAGCGCCCCCGAATGGCAAAACGCTTCCCCTTCCCGAAGCGTCAGGGTCCCAGCCCTAAATAAATTCAAACTTTTTTTCCGGATAACGAAGCTCTCATTCTCTGACAAGAAGTAGAGACACTGCTTGCAAAAGGTGCTGTGGAAATAGTGCCCCCAGCGAACAGTGAGTCTGTCAGGGTAGACCATCGCTGTGTCAGAGCTGTGGCCCCCTCAACAACCCCTCGCCTGTTACAAACAGGCGTAAGGTTAGGACTGACCTCCAGAAGGAAGGAGGTTACAACAGACGCCTCCAACTCGGGTTGGGGCGCCCTGTTGGAGGGCAATCCGGCGTTCGGCTCCTGGTCAGCCCTGGAACAACGCCTACATATCAACTGCCTAGAGATGTTGGACCGTCACTTGCCACGCTATAAGCTGCATGCGACTGTCACTTCAGTCGAATTATCTGATGAATGGCGCTCCGAGTCGACTTATATAGTGGTCGGCTCCACCCTTTCTGGTGGGCTAAAGCGCCATTGGTTTGTGCAGCTACACAAACGTGAACAAATCAGGCTTCAGTACAGAGTAAAACAGGAGTTTTCCCCATATGCGTTTTCATGCAACGCTCAATCCCTTATCTCAGGGAACCGAGGTTACATTAGTAACCGGAGCGTTTTATGTCCTTTGCATATACAGGCCCAGTGGTTGCTGGAGTTGTGGGTAGTACAATGCCCCGGTACTGTTTATTTGGCGATACAGTGAACACGGCTTCTAGGATGGAGAGCAACAGTCTTCGTAAGGACTTTTCTAATTTTTAACAACTATAAGTTATTGAACCTATATTTAATCAATCAACATTTATAATATAATATTTATCATATTTTATCATATATCATATTTAATGTTTTAAAAAATTGATTGACATGCTTGAAATACTTTATTTTTACTGATTTCCTTCTCAGCCCTGAGAATCCATGTCTCCCAGAGCACTGCTGATATTCTCTTCAAGATCGGGGATTTTGAACTGGAGGAGAGGGGCGATATAGAAATAAAGGTATAATGTGAAATAATTATGAAATAATTGTATAATGCCACTTTTTATACAGTGGGCTCCAAAAGTCTAAGATCACACTAACTAACATCTATTTTTTCCATACAAACCTGGAAATAACCTGTATGTTTAGGATTGAGAACAATATAAAACAAAGAAATGTTATGACATAAATATATAGTTCAGTCATGAAACTCTAGATGGCGCATTGACGGGGTGTTAACGTAACTGATGATATTCAGAGAGTTAAACGACTTGGCACAAGCTGATTGGTTCATGCTGCATATGCAGCCAATGAGCTACTGCCTGCATTTATATGGCTGGCTAGCATTCACTTGAGATTCCTACCCATTGTTGAAATGAGATTGTTGGAGGCCCGGGAAAAAGCATAAGAAAGATATACTAATAGTTATGAAATCAATGTTTTTATGAGAGAACATTTTTATTCTTTCATACAGATCTATACAGATGGGTCTAAAGACCCAATCAAACAAAATGTGGGCATAGGAGTGTACATTCCAAGATTTAAGACAAAAATAAGTTTAAGGTTAAGTGACAAATTGTCCGTATATTCTACAGAATTAACTGCTATAATAGTAGGATTGCAGTGGGTAGAACAGATTAAGCCAAATAGGACTCCGACTGTAATTTGCTCAGATTCTTCATCAGCTCTTAAAAGTATATTGTCGACAAAAACTGATAGAGAAGACCTGCTAGTAGAAATTTATACATTACTGTACAGACTGAAAATAGAGGGTATAATCGTATACTTTTGTTGGGTACCGGCACATATCGGGATGGTAGGGAATGAAACAGTGGATAAGTTAGCAAAAGAAGCCTTAAAGAAAAACTTGGTGGATGTTAAGGTACCTCTGGGAAGAAATGAAATATTAGCAGCAGCATGCATAGCAAGTCATTATTATGTCTAATATAGCAGTGGCACCAGAAAGCGCTTTAGTTGCATAAAATTTTAGTGATAACTCATGGAGGGTAAATTAACTCTTTAAAGTGCAATAGGTATTTATTACTTTGCCTATTCAACAGGGCTTACAGCAAGTTTCGTGCAGCAGCAGTAGATTATGCTTCGCAGATTCTGATTAAATATTACAACCGCAACAGCTACTACAACATTGTGAATATCATTAACAGCAACAGCACGTACTTCAACTCCGTATTGAAATGTTAGTGGTTCCTGTACTTGCTTGCAGCAGCAACAATAATCTACAACTACAGCAATAACCAACAGCAGCAGCAATTCAGCAGCAGCGTAGCAGATCTGTTCCGCCAAGACCAAATGCATTAACATTGTCATATCCATCACCATGCTAAAATGTTCAGAGTTGTCATGATTGAAATGATATTAATATAATTTTTTAATATAGTGGCCTCAAACTTGTATGTACAGTTAACAGTGTTTACTGTCATGCCATGTCTGTGCATCTAATCATATCTCTGTTGTATTTTCTAGGGAAAGGGAACACAGAAAACGTTCTGGTTGATAAGCAAATCTGGATTCAGTTTTCCACCCATTGGCCAGGACTGTGATGCAAGTCCTAAGTCAGGAACAGATGTAAGTATCAAGCCACTTATGTTTTTTATATTTCATGATTGTAGCACAGTTTGAGGTGTTCATGCTAATTAAAAGGAAGTACTATATGAAGACCTGACACATTGTATTTGGACAGTCTTGCCATGTCATATCTAAACAGGAGAAAACCAAAGCAACCCCAACGAATGATGGAGACAGAAAAGCAATCCAGAGGACTCCAGCCATGGCTAAAATGACAGAAATGCACACACTTACTGTACCCGATATCTAGTTTGACCATGATTTTATATATACTCTTGGATTATAGGACATTATCACAAAAAACAACAATTTTATTTAAAAAATTTTTTTTTTTTAAATACAAAGGAAGAAAATGTCAAGACAAAATCTTTTAAAAGAATTTAATTATTAAAATATTTCAAAATATTTTTACATGCAAACAAGATAAAAACAAGAATATGTCTCTTTCTGTTAAACTAAAGATTAACAATTGATAATACTTGCTTCAGAGATTATTTTCTCGTTCTACCAATATTCATGCAAGGAATACCCAAATAAAAAACTGTAAAAAAAATAATAAAAAAAAAATGCAAGTGAACATTTAAAGGAATGTGTCGATACACTCCCTGAGACACGTATGGTTGCTGTGTGTGGGTGTATGCATGCATGCGTGTCTATTTTGAAATATTTGTATGTAATTGTATGAGTGCAAAAGCATGATTCATTGCATTTGAATGACCCACATCTGGCCCCATTACCAACTGAAGTATCCTAAATATTCATTCAGTAGAAATATGGACAGCAGACACAGAAATGGGCCTGTAAAATAGAAGAATAAGAACAGGAAATATTTAGCATTATTTATATTATATATATTTAGCATAGATAATTTAAAATAAAATAAAAAATCTGAAAAAAGGATTTTTAATGAATATAAAATCAGCTGTAATGCTGTAAAACTGTGGTGTACTTAAAAACAATATATCAATATATGAAAATCATGTGTCTTGCATTGCATTGATAGTTCTAACTTACCTGCAGGATGAATATAACTAGAGGAGTGTTGTGCTGTAAACAGAGTTATGAGGTTTTAAATACATGTTATTGAATATCAAATTGGAATCATGCAGAAGTAAAAATGTTAAATACCTCTGACTTGAAACTCCATGGTCAGGATCCCTCCAGTTGGATCAGGTTCAAATTCAGTGCTTCTTGATGTACATGGAGTCTTGGACAGAGTTAAGAGGAGTCTCAATGGAGCCAGAAATCTATTTGAAACTACAACAGCATTAAATTGATACTGATACTCACCGGCTGACAGAATAGCTTCTCCCCATCACATACTTGGACCTCACAGTGGAGCCACACGGTGGAAACTTTCTCTAGCCGCTGGAAGCGGAACGAGTTGAACTTGAACATGGACCGACTGTCTTTGGCATTGTCAAATATGGTGACTGTGTTGTCTAAAGAGCAGCTGTCAACCAAGGGCAAATACATGTGAGCAGTATTGAATCACAGTAACATCTATTATGTTTGAACTGACAATAAAACCTTACCTGTTCAGAATTAAAGTCCACCGTTTCCTGTCTGTTGAATATGGAGTAGGTGTTGCCCAGCAATTTGTTATTACTACTTTGAATCTATAGACATTAAATAGAGAGTCTTTTACACTGACTATCTGTGTATTTGATCAAATTACACAACTTTCTTTTGAGCAACTCACCGATTACTAAGTCCTTTTGCTTCAATGCCAATGAACACCTCAGATCCGATCTCTGATGTGTCAATCACATATGGTGCATCTTTTGCATAGAGGAACTTTGAGTTCTACAAACCCCAAAGTTAAAAAAAAAACACATTCAGTGTTATATATCATTAATAAATTTGTAAAACAAAAATAAATATTATTTATTTTATTTTACAAATATATAATAATAAATATAATATAATAACAAATATAATATAATAAAAATACAATACTACATTTTTTAAAATTTATTTTATATTATTTTATCATATACTTACTAAGGCATTTTCAGTAATTGTTGGGAAAAAATATCCTTTATACAAAATCGCACAAATAAAATGGAAAGGAAATTTCCCTTTTGTATATTCGTCATCACTGGACACTTTTAAGGAAAGTGTAAGTACTCACTGTGAACACATTCATAGACAACTGAGACTTAAAAGAACCTAAACTCCCGTTGTTGACATAAACTGTTGCCACTCTGGAAGAAGCAGAGGGTTTAGTAAAGACGCTGCAAGTCAACGGTCAGAATGCACAGGCTCTATGAAATCTACACCTACTGGACTTGACGTCAGTGTAACGGGATCTACCTTTGGCTAAAAACAGCATTGTTGACCAGATAAGCCGCTTTATAGGTGCAACTGAATGTGTAGTTGACGGGCTGGTTCCGGACAGTGAGAGAGGAGTCGTTAGATACTATTGAGTTGTAGAATATGTACCGTGGGTCTTTACCTCCTACATACTGAGAAGAAGATAGAAGCCAAACAATTTTTAGCTCTTTTTCTGATTAAATAATAGTTAGGATACATTAAACCAATCAAACAGCTCACCTCAGACAGGGTGCCGCAGTACGAGTGATTCTTTGGAGTCAGGTCTGGGATGGTGAAACGATAGAAGCCCGGAGTGTTAATGCCAGCGTAGCACACGCCGCCCAGTGACAGCTGGCCAATCTCCCATCCATATGGACATTCTGGCACGTTTGCAATGATGGCATTGGGAAAACATGACACCATGACGTAATCTGAAACAGATGACAAATTGGTCTGTCAGGATTATCTAGCCAGTTAAATCATGCCAACAACAAATACACAGCCTTTTGATCCACAATGAGAGGAGATCTTAAAAATATGATGCATTTACCAGCTTTCTGAGGGGCACAGGCCCATGTCATGGGTAGGAGAATGAAGATTACACCAACAGCTGCCATTTCATAACACTGAACAAAGAGTGCACTGTTACATTTACCTAAAATGTCTCTGTTCAAGATTTTATACATGATACAAGCTCACTCATGACCTGAATTGTCTATATTTAATGCTAACGTGATTATTTTCAATACAAAAGCACCATAATATTTGATTTAGAATTAATGTTCGTACCATCCCAATGCTGAATCCAGAAGAAGTGTTGGCTCAGGTCTCTAGCAGAAGGTTTGCATGGTTCCTGTGCAGTTCTTCTGCAGGTAAATTATGATAAATCCTAAAAGCAGAGTTCATTGAAGTCGGCACAAGAGCTGCTTTATAGGTCCACAGGTAGGCAGTAACCCCCCTCGCTTCTTTGGTCAGCCAGTCTGGTGAGGACTTTTGGTGATAGCATTGTGAAGGAAAGCACAAAAGCTCTGTGTTGGCCAGACATTGACTTTTAAATGACCAGTGTGTCTCAAGGGGAAGACCATTTTCTCAGCTTTAATCAAAAACATGGTAATTTCGTCCAATACTACTTCATTTCACATAAAATTAAACTCCCAGCAACATTTCAGCCCTTCATATGAGTTTCTGATATAGGAACTCTATGTTGTCAAAGTTAATTCCTACCTGCAAATTCTGGTTTCTACTTGAAGATCTAATAGAAATGGGCATCTTTCTTAGAGAGTTTGAAAATTAGCTTCCAATTTACACTCATTTCAGGTTATGTAATACTTCTCGTCTCTCTGCCAGGTGGCCATGCTGATCAGTGGATTGCCATCAGTAGTTATCTAATGCGCCCTAGTAGTGCCAGACTGCCTCTTAAAGAGGCACAGTGTCATTAAGGTCAGTCTCATTGAGCTTAGCCAAAACAGTAATACAGCTGTGCACAATCTTCATGCTGTTTATCTTGAGGGAAAGGACAGTAATGGGCAACATTAAAGGATAAAGATCACCCAAAAATTTAAATCTGCTGAAAATGTACTCGCCCTTAGGCCATCCAAGATTTAGATGAGGTAGTTTCTTCTTCAGAAGACATTTGGAGAAATTTAGCATTACATTACTTGCTCACCAGTGGATCCTCTGCAGTGAATGGCTGCCGTCAGAATGAGAGTCCAAACAGCTGATAAAAACATCACAACAATATTATAGCCAGAAGCAATGGTTTGATGTTAAAAGTTTCTTAATGATGGATTTATCACAATAATCTACAAGTAATTCATATGACTAAAGTCCATTAATTAATGTCTTGTGAAGTGAAAAGCTACGTTTGTAATGTTTTTATCAGCTATTTGAACTCTCATTCTGATGGCACTCATTCACTGCAGAGTATCCACTGGTGAGCAAGTATAATCTTAATGTAGAGCTAAATTTCTCCAAATCTGCTCCGATGAAGAAACTCATTTATGATGACCTAAGGGGCCTGAGAGTGAGTACATTTTCAACAAATTTTATATTCAGGTGAACTATTCCTTTAAGATTCCAAGAAGTTTATCAATTTCACATACGGATCATTTCCATTTCTGTAGAGTGCAAAAAAAAAAGAGCAAAATGTCATAACAATGACACAGCATTGTGGTATAGACAACCCGCAACCCTTTACAGGCACTTACAATGCAATGCAGGTCAGGAAACAAGCTTTTTCCGGAACCCCGAGTCAGACTGATAACGATTCATGGCGGCAGGAGCACTTAGATCCGAAATATACCACCCAAGTCATCACCCATGAACTGGCACTGTCACACACCCCAAAAACATCACACTGGGGAATGGGCCTACAAAGAGCCTTTAAGATTTCCGTAATCAAGCATACGGTGCTGAATGTATAGATGGGGCCTGTATAGATCAAGATGGGCCCCCGGATAAGGTAAGAAGACTGAAGACAAGCACACAAAATCTGATAGTCAAAGGATGTGCCATTCACAGAGATTGTGTTTCAGCCTCTAAGGAAAGCAGGGCATTTAGAGAAGCAGCATTTATCCTCAGACAGTGTGTCTCCTTAAATTTGAGGACAGGCAAGTATCCCTGTTTAGCCTTTCTTCATGTGTATGAATCATGAATACATGGTCAGCCGGTTCAGTTTGGTCACAGTGATGTCAACAGTTTTAACATAATTAAAACTTAATCTCTGTGTGGAAGTTCTTGTAGACAGATGTGTTTCAAACCCCATGAGACACTGTGTTCATATATAAAGAGCAGGGTTTATTATGATGTGGAGTAGACAGTTATATTTTAATATTAGTATAACATTATATTTCAAATCATAAAATAGTCATTAAATCATGAAATACTCTACATTCTTTATAAATGTTTATTAAGTATCAGCATCTCTGTCTTGTTTTGGTTATTTATATGTATAAATGTGTGTGTCTGTATGTGTGTGTTCCTGTTTATCCTGCATTGTAGGGACCAAATGTCCCCACAAGGATAGTAAAACCTGAAATTTTTGACATTGTGGGGACTGGCCTACGGTGAAAAATAATTAAATACACTGATGTTTATCTTAAAGTGTAACCAATGCAAACAGGTTTTCTGTAAGGGGTAGGGTTAGGGTTAGGATTGTGTTAGGGGATAGAAAATATTGTGTGGTCAGTATAAAAACAATAGTAGTCTATGGAAAGTCCCTACAATTCACAGAAACCTAACATGTGTGTGTGTGTGTGTGTGTGTGCGTGTACACACACACACACACACAGAATATTTAGTATTTTGACTTGTTTTTCATTTTATTTATCATGTTTTAAGGACATTCTATAAAAATATCAACATTTCTAAACATTTTAAATTTATATAATGAGCAAAACTGTGTAAAGTATTAAGAATATAGAATATTGAGATAATAGAGAATATATCTTGAATATTTTGTCGTTTTATTTTGTATTTTTTACTTTTTCACTAAATATCCTACATATACTAAGAAATGGTGTGGAAATAATTTTCACTCAGAAATTGTCAGTAAACTTCACAAATAATCACAAATCAGGTGATACATTAAATTTAACATTAAATTTTAAAGTAGAAAGACTAAAATACTATTTCTTTTTAATCTTCATTTTATATTTCGAAAAATATTTTTTAGTGTAGTTAAGACAATCAGTTTAATTTATCTTGTTCTAAGGATGTTTTTACTTTGCTTTTTGATAAATATACTCCTTAAGAATATGATTTTTGCTGTGTTGTAAAAAGAGAATGTTAGGCCTTAAACATAACCAACCATTTTTTAGTTTAACAAAGTAAGGTGATGGTACAGAGAAATAAAATGAGCATGTCTTTTATAAATAACTGTTTTATAAGATCAAAACATACACACAGCCAAAATTAGCTAATTACTAGCGCTGATGTAAAATGATCAGGTGAAGATAGCACATGCACTGATATCCCACGTGATAAAATTATAGCACAGCAAAGGCTACTTTCTCTTGTGCTCATTATCATGAGAATGGAAGAGACCACTGGGATACATTAGAGTGCAATGCCTGAGAGAAAACTATGGCAGATGCAAATCAACTCTGAGGCCCAGAGCCCAGGGACAGCTAACGTTACAGCTGACTATGAAGAGCTTTCCAGGTGTTCAAGCTGTTCAGATGTCCCGAGACTTATTTGTGTTATGTAATATCAGGTGTGCATGCATATGCATATTTGTGCTATCTTTCATTCCTTGTGAAGCTTCAAACACCAAGTTCTAAATATGCAATCTAGGACTATCACCTGCAAAGCACCCAGGAGACCCCACTAGGGGGCCTCAGCAAATTTCTAAAGCCTCAAGATGACTTAAAATGATTTAAAATAAGTTAAAACAACTAAAAATAAAGATATATTTTTTCACCCTCTCAAAAACAGATTTGTTTTTGAAAAACCTGGATATATGAGAAAGCCTCATTTTAAAAGTGTGATTTCTAGACCTAGGCCCGTATTCATATCTGACCACTAAGAGTTCTCCTAAATAGCAGTAAAAGTTTTTAGCTAAGAGTTTTCTCTTAAACCCTATTCACAAAGCTGCTGAGACAAACTTTTACTAAGGAATAGAGAGAAGTCTTAAGCTAAGAGTAAGGGCAGGGTTGACCTCGTTGCTATGGATGATGTCAGCGTGCTTACTAACTATGCACACAGTGATTGGCTGAGAGGGGAGGGGTCTCTGTCAGAGATTTATTCATAGAAATATTGTAGAGCACGGTATTATGTTGTCATATTCAAATAAAGGTTTAAAAATAAAAATGTTGCAACATTCAAATAAAGATTTTAAAATGCAGGCTAAGTGTCACTAATTAAACAAGTATATGTTCAGCTAATTGTCAGCCTCTTACATGTATGGTAAACAATTAATGAATATGCATATAAACAGCCTTTTAATTAGAGTAGAATAATCATGGCCGATAGTAATACATGAAAATGTACAAAAAAAAAAACTGGACGCGAGAACAGCTGTTGCTTGCCATATTCAATGTTGCCATATTCAAATAAAGGTTTTAAAATAAAAATTTTAATTGCCACATTCAAATAAAGATTTTAAAATGCAGGCTAAGTGTCACTAATTAAAGGGGTCATATGATGCGATTTCAATTTTTCC
>NW_015642053.1:3200570-3211992 GCF_001515625.1 Sinocyclocheilus rhinocerous | reverse complement strand
GAGATTTATTCATGGAAATATTGTAGAGCACAATATTATGTTGCCGTATTCAAATAAAGGTTTAAAAATAAAAATGTTGCAACATTCAAATAAAGATTTTAAAATGCAGGCTAAGTGTCACTAATTAAACAAGTATATGTTCAGCTAATTGTCAGCCTCTTACATGTATGATTCTCAAAAACAATTAGCGGATATGCATATCAACAGCCTTTTAATTAACAGAGTAGAATAATCATGTCTGATAGTAAGACATGCAAATGTAAAAGAAAACCAAACAGGGTGCAAGAACAGCTGTTACTTCTTGCCCAATTTGTTAATGAAAACAAGTATATAATCAAAGGAAAATGTATAGTTGGGATATCCTCCAAAACCAAAAAAGATGCGTGGAAAAATATACTGTATGTGTGCAAATAAATGCAGCATGTTACTAAAATGTTTACGCTCCGAGGCAGATTGCCGGCAACAGCCTTTTTAGGATAGTTTGTGTTTGGTCTTAGTGACTTAGGAGTCCTCTTCACTAACGTTTTACAGATTTAGGAGCTAGTTTTAGCGCTAAAACGCCTTGTGAAATACTCTTAGAGCAAAAATTTAGGAGTCCTAAATTTAGGACTGAAGTCCATTATTTTTAAGCTTTTCTCCTAAATTGGCAAGATATGAGCAATATTTAGCCTTAAGATGTTTTGTGAATATGGGCCCTGATGGAGTCTAGAAATCACAAGTCATGTTATATAGTCATATATATATTTTACTGTAATGAAAATATTTTATCAGGCAGAAATTGTGAGTAAAAAAAAATTCAAAATCTTTATCCAGTAAATCACAAACAACTGGAAAAGTCATGGGACCTTCATATATTGTTGTGGACAGTGTGGACACTCAGAACACCTTAGCAACCGCACAGCGACATCCTGGAAACCACCCATAACACTGTATATAATAGACTAAAGTAAAATAATATTTAATTCACAACTATAAAAAATGTCATTTATTTAAAATAGTAAATGTATTTGCTTAATTTGGCATTAAAGATTATTTATTGACATTTTTACAATGTTTCAGTTATACCAGTTAGTTTCTTTTCTTGAAAAAGGGAATATAAATATTTAAACTGAATGCATTATGGGGAAAAAGCTATCTTCAAAGCTTTATATAAGCACATAAAACTTCAAATTATTAACTTTTGCATAAGCCTTAGCTCTCTAGAACTCAACAATGAAATCAGAGAAAGTCTTTGATACACGTATGCATTCTTGAAATTTCTTTGGATCTTTGACTTGTAAATATCAACTGCCACAGCTTGCAATAGGCAGACAATGAGTGATGGGAAAGGGCATGGCAACCTCAGCTGTACTCACTCTGAATACTGATGCCAGTTGATGTGGCTGACTCAGAAAAGGTCCTGATCTGTAACTGTCCTGGAGTCACGTGATCAGATTTGCTGTTGAGAACACAGTATTAACAAAAAAATGGATGCCCATTAACAACATAAATTAATTTGAACTAGATCTGTACTTTGTAAATGTGCAAAACCCTTTCTTAGAAGGTTTCTTCACACTCAAAAGTTAAAACGTGTCAAAAGGGGCTAGATAAAGAATCTATGATATTCTGGTTGCTGGATATGACTTGGACCCCTCCTTCAGAATAACTTTGCAGGATTTCATGGAAAGAAATTACGAAATAAGGGTCAATTTTGTTATACACACTAGCATAATTAAAGAGGAACGTGTCCAGAATATGTATGCAAATGTTTTTGTTCCTTTGTGAATACACAATTAAGACCCAGCAGGATGTCTGGACAAGACTTAAAAAGATCTTGCTTGGAGACATCAACTGCATCCAGATTAGTCAGCTGAATTTAATGTAAATAGTTTTCTTTAGTAGTTCTACCATGGAGCTAAATCTTTATCCAAAGATCAAGCACATACAATGTTTCATTTAATGTCCAGTGATCATCTGCTAGTCATATAGTCAGTCTTGCACACTAGAAGCATTATATTAAATGCTCCTTATATGGGATAAAGTTTTGTTACGTTGTTTTAAGCTGTTTATCTATACAGGTAGCATTAATTTAGCAACGAATCGACTAAATGAATAAACAAACCTTTCTGAGATTCAACATTTCTTTTTGTCCACTTATTTTTACTAATATCTCTGAAATGTTACATGAAACTGGTTTACAAACGGCAATGTAAAGAACTCTAACCATTTTGCGTCAAACTCACGCTCTTCTAAACCCCGCCTTCTTACAACATCTCATCCAATGCGATATCACCAAACCTGACGGTGAAAAGGATTGACAGGCAGAGAGCGTTTATGATTGGCTAGTTCTCTGACTGGCTAAAAGCGTTTTCCTGACATTTACTATTTTTCATACCACTTTAAATACACAGTCTGTGATAAGTCATTATTACGATAAGTTATCGTTATTATGAGGGAAAATGTCACTACAATAAGATGTTATTATAACGAGGCGAAAGTCACGAAGTTTCTCATTTTTGTGAGAAACTACGTTTCTCATTTATAATGAGATGAGATGTTGAGAAATTTACAGAATCATATTTATAAGTCAATTGTTGTGGAAACAGATCCCATACAAACGTTATTTTATTTATTATTATTGTTATTATTATTATTATTTTGCAAGGTGCAAGGCGCTATACTTAACAATTTACGTAAATGTACATAGCCTCTTCAAGTAACCACACCATCACAACCTTTAGCTGGGTCTGACCACTGATCTATAAATAAGTGGGTCTGACCTTTTCACACAATCTATCTAACTACGACCCTTAGTGGCTCTACCCAGAATTACAGCACTGCCATGACAGCGTTGGGCAGCTCAGCTGTCATACATCTTTCCCCTCAAGTGCAGTCACAGTGCTGGCCATAGGTTGCGTTGTGGGCAGTTTCAAGGACGAGTGCCGGTTTCCAGTACGCAAAAGACGTCAATTTCATCAGTGATGGCGCAACAAAGGCATTTTCTTGAGGTAAAACATTCCTCGTTGCATACCACGTTTTGTCCGCGGATTCCGTTTCGTTCTGATGCACAATGAAGGTGGGCGCGTGGGTTGGTTAGCAAGCTAGCATAAGGGAGAGGGGCAGCTCAATGAGCCCAATGCAGCGAACCGGCAAAACCAAATTACTGTAAATCTAAATTAAAATGTATGATATTTTGCTTACAGTCAGTACCGTTATCTGTCTTAAATGAATTTCACATAAAAACCTTTAGTAACGTTAACTGTTTAACGTTAACCCCGTCGTTTTATTTAAAACACACCGTTTACAGTTGCAGTGTTTGCAAATGCAGTGCTTTCAGGTCGAAACGTCCTGACTCTGCATGCGGCTCAAGAGATAAGACTGTTCTTGGCAGTTTGCTCGAGCCCAACGTGGTTGAGTTGAAGACTCCGTTAAAGGCAGACAGTCAGGGTGCGTTTCCCAAAAGCAACAATGGTCGCAAGTTCCGTCGTTACCAATAGAGTTCAATGGAACGAACCACCATAGTTAGCTAACGATGCTTTTGGGAAACGCACCCCAGACTAGCATGCAGCTACAGTAGCGAGAGACGCGTGCATTCATAAACGGCGTTCAAGGCGCGAATACGGTACAACATAGGGCATGGAACTCTTACATATTAAGTATTTTTTAACAAATGGTCAGTGAAAGGTGCTTAACCTTCAGAAGATGTCGATGATCAACCTTTAGGAGGTCAGACAGAAAATTATGTGAGCTGTTTTATTTATTTTTCATAGGGTATGTCATTTATACTATCTTGTGTTTTTTTTCTGCAGTTAACATTAAATACACATCAAAATTAAATAGACGTAATGTATACTGAAAAAAAGTAATATTAATGTAAACTGAAAAATTAACTGAATAATAAATCTGCACCTGAATGGAAGCTTTCACTTAGATTAATGAAACTGGAACCTAAATGTTGTTAGTGGGACAGGCCAAAATCACAATATAGGTGGAGATACAGATATTTCTTTAAACTCTAGATATTTTTAATGCTAGGTAAATTTTTTGTTAGATCATGGGTAAACGCATCTATTATTTGTCACAACAACATGATATTTATCCTCTGATCTTTAAAAGGGGACACCATCTTACATGTTGACAGTACCATTATATTGAGGTTTGGTCTTACCAGTTTTATTTGATGATTTGTACATGCTGATAAAACTATTAATATAGCCCTTCTCCATAGTGCATTCAGTTGAAATGTACTGTTTCTAGTCGCTCTCATGGAAAGAAACAAAATTATGTAACCGAAAAATGCTAAATAACATTTAAATTGCAAATTTAGTATGTATACTACTTTAAATAAATGCACATTATTACATTAATTAAATATTATGAAGCTTATCCTACTGAAACTAAAAGACTAATAATGTTATGCATTCTATCTTTTATTTTATTTTGACTAATTTCTAAATTAATTTGTTTAATTTAAGTGTGACACTTAAAGCATGAAATGAAAAAAAATCTATTTTCTAAATGCATGTTATACTGTAGATCTTGTGAACAATTAAACATTTGTTGACCTTGTTATGTTTAATCAGAATGTCATAACTGGATCTTCTGGTGAAAACGACAGACTTCTCTCTCGTGAGTGACGAATGCTGGACGTCTAATTTAGTCCACTTAAAGGAACACTCCACTATTTTTGAAAATAGGCTCATTTTCCAACTCCCCTAGAGTTAAACAGTTGAGTTTTACCGTTTTTGAATCCATTCAGCCGATCTCCGGGTCTGGACGGTTGAACCCCTGATGTCACATGGATTATTTTACCGATCTCCTTGCTACGTTTCTGGACCTTGATCATGGTAATTGCATTGCTGTCTATGGGAGGGTCCGATAGCTTTCAAAATTCATCAAAAATATCTTAATTTGTGTTCCGAAGATGAACGGAGGTCTTACGGGTTTAGAACGACATGAAGGTGAGTAAATAATGACAGAATTTTAATTTTTGGGTGAACTAACCCTTTAAACTTGCCCCATCAAGTTCACGTTCATTGGCCTCCATTTTTGAGTGCCACATCTGAAAATCCAATCAATAACCAATGCATATCCAACTCCCCGGCCTACTTCTATATTTTTTTTTTTATTTTTTTTTTTACGTCATTCTGATATTCCCTGAATTTATCTGATATTCCATTAAATCTAACTATATTACCCAAGTTATCAAGTTTTTCATTATTTTGTAATGGCTAATCCTTCCTGCTAGTTTAATAAATTCCACAACCTGTCTTTTTGATTACTCATTAACAAATTAATACTTAAACTTCTGAATAATGTAGGTTTGTTATGGAATGTTGTTATGGTTCGGATTATTTAAATATACAGTAATGGTGGATTGTCATTGCCTTGTGTGTGTGCACGTGCTTGTTCTTTTTTCTTCTTGTTTTATAGTTCAGATGAGCAGATTGCGGGACAGATTAACCCACTGCCCTGCATTGCTGGTGGATTTACCCATCAAATTCGATTGTTTAAAAGCTAGTGGCAGCTACTCTGGCTTACAGCACCATTGACATGGAGTGTGTGTTTGTTGACAGTGTAGATGCCCGTTTTTACTACATAACCAACTGTAAAGGAAAATGCTCTAATCCACAATGAAAACAGTAAGATGCATAGCTCTAGTATGGTACATAGTAGGTAACCTAATTTGGCAAATAGGATTTATAGGGTCGGTTTGACATTTTAAAGTGGTGAAGGATTGCTTTAAAAATGTAGATCATACAGCATTATTTTCAGACCGGGCCCATTCAGCAACTTTTAAAAGTTTCACAGCCAATCCAGGGCTATTATTCACTTTGTCTCTTTGAGCAGGTCTCCTCTCTGTGGGATTTGACATCCAGCCACACTTTCTCAGAAAATGTGGTCGTCTTTTCTCCTTTCTCATCAGTGTTCTGTTCTGGTCGCCTATTGGTGTAGATCACATCAGGCAATGCAGGCAGGGCTTCCAGAGTTCAATGAACTCTCATTTAGCAGCTGCGTTGTGGCTCGCCGTACACCTCTCTCTTTCTCTTTCTCCCCAGGCTCGTTCAGCATGTGCTCTGCGTCTTGCTTGGGGTTGTTATTCATTGTGGAAGAGATTAGCCCATCTTTTCCTCCCTCCCTCCTGCCAGCTTGGTTTGCTCCAGTCATTCATTCAAAGACCCACTCTTTTGCTGACCCACTTCCACCCTAATGAGAGCATGTGATTGAGTCATCTTAATTACATTACTGTGTCAATCAAGAACTATAGGCAAAAGTGATTAAAGTATATTATATTAAACGTATAAGTATATGGAATACTAAACGATGAGTTTTCAAGCAGTTGGTAACCACGCTTTATGGGACATACAGATGTTTTGGAGAGGAATATCTTTAAGGCACAGTTATGCCCAGACAGGCGCAATATATATAGTCAGTATTATATCAGTTACAGGCTGATATTGCAATTTTCAAAAAGTTTATTGGTGTTATTTTTAACAGTCTATTAGATAATCAATTGTGCATGCTCATTTCTGCTATTTTTACACTTAGATTACTTTGCTATCATCTAATGCTCAATTAAAATTAATATAACAAACACTTGTAATTTAATAGTTAAATGTTTGTTGAATCTAACAAATTTCTTCTATTTTTCATATTTTACATTATCCAAATTTTGTGACACAAATTCACATATAGCACTTTAAAAATATATTTTTATTTATTTATTTTATTTTAATATCAGCCATTTATCAATTATCAGCCATAACATTAAAATAATTATCGGTCAGTTTTATTAACAGATTTTTTGCTGTTGGTGTGGGCTCTTTGATTTGCATGTAAGCTCTTTTCCACCACAGAATTTTATACACAGAATATCTTATAATTCAGCCTTTTTTCTCTCAATTCTGATTTTACATCTCCAAATTGTTTTTGTTTTCCAAAAAGGTAATTGTGATTTTTATTTCACTATGCTGATGTTTTTCTTGCAGTTGCCGTTTAAAATTGCAAGTGAACATCTTTCACCACTCACGTTTAATAAATTGTGAAAATCTAGATGCATATTCTGTTAGATGCCAAATTCAGATCTGCGTATACACATAATGAAGTAGAGCATGCATATAATTGCTATTGTAGCCATTGCTATTTTGACCTATTGCACTATAGCAATAATCAAAACAAAATCTTCATCCCTTTTTTTCTACCCGTGATGCACAAAAGATTCAAGAAAAACATCAAGAATATGGCCTCAGTGTATTCTAGAAATGGACTAAACGGTCCCACTGCGGTTTCTGTAATGCCCGTGTGTGCTGCTGATGGAGTGTTTTGAAGAAGTGCAGTCACAGAGGAAATAAGAAGAACCCATAATAATAGAGACAACTGTAAACTGTGTTTGACCACAAGAGGAAATGAAAGTCAGAGCCTTTAAACTTCATGTCTAATTTTTAGATAATTTATGAAGTTCCTCCATCTCGCCTTGTGCTTTTATGGCACAACCAATTGTTAGTTAAAAAGATAGACACATGTAAGTTTTAAATAGCTTTCTTATGCATGTGCAAGATCTCTCATGTGGTTTTCAAAGGGTACATTCTGCACCCTCAATTTGGCACAAGCTTTTTTCCACAGCTCATCTTCCATAAATATATTGCTTTGCAGGAGCACAGGCACCGTTTGGGTTTGCTGTGACCACCACCCTTCCAGTTTACCTCTGACCTGAACAGCTGCAATATATTGTGTGCTTCATCAGCCCCTTTTTATTTCAGCGTGTTTTCCGCAGGCGAGAGGCCGTAGCGCTTTAACATAACACCGGAGAGTAGACTCTCTCATCCATGGGTCAGCAAATCAGCAGATAAAAACAAGAGATTATGTAGCCGCAGGTCACCCAGGACATTATGATAGCGATGCAGAGGTAAGAAGAGTGGCTGTGTCTTCTTACGTCGCACGTGCGCTCGGTTTTGGCAACCGTGAGGTTAGCTGATGGTGTCTCGTGTGCTTTGAGCTGTTGTCAAGCCTGTCGGTTTTCTTTATCCCAAGGCGGCGAAGATCAGGAATGTAGACTGAGCCATTATGCACTGATCTTTGAACAAGCTCTGCTTGTTTTGTTGCTGTTCTTCCTGAAATCTTTGTCAGAATGATCAGCTCACCTGAAACCACCGCAGCAGGTTTGGCGAACCTTATTTGTTTGCTGTGATTGGCTGAAACGCATCATCTGACATTCCTGGTATTCAGCTGCAGCTGAGCTGGAGGTGCCGTGTTGAATAGAAGACACAATGGTTTCACGTTCTAGCTTTCTGTGGAATATTTTGCTGGCTGCGGTGATCTATTGTGAAAAGCTGTAACCAGAGCTTGTCCGTGCTTTGAGCTACATCACAGAGGGCGGCAATGGTCCTCTGCTTATTCTCTGATTTTCTTTCCTTCCCACAGTTTTGTTGTTGATGTGTGGTTTGAAGAGAGGTGATGGATGTCCGCATGGTTCTGGGGGGTCCAGATAACATTCTCCTGGCCAATAATCCTGACGCAGGAAGTGGTTGTCTGAAGCATCCCTGTGAGGACCAGGTGAGTATGGAGAAACTAGGGCACACTAAAGAAAGCATCACTGTTGTTGCTTATGCTGGAAAGATTTTAACAAACCCTTAATCTTAAGTATTAAACCTCAGTGTGTAACTTGTCCTGTGCTGTTTGTGCTACAGACTTGAATGATACCTCAAATAATGAGGCCTGTTGAGGGTAGTTTATGATCTTGTGATCACACCTACATTTACAACCTCATTGACAATAAAACAAACCAAAATCCCATAGATTTAGGAGGGATTTGAAACACACCAAGGATTAAAATATTATTGAGATTTAAGTGGTGTAGGTTATTTTGACTTGGGCCAGTAAGGAAACACTCAGAACAAAACAAAAACGATTTCTTTCTTTCGGCGTTCGTTCTTTCTTTCCTACTATGTAGGGCTGTTGCGGTGAGGGAATTTCCAGCCTCTGTACAAATCAGCATGGTACACATTATGTTATCATTACTAACTTGTTTAATATTCAGTCCACATGCATGAAGTGTAAAACGAGGCATGCATAACCTTACGAAAAAATAAAACGTAAAAATCGCGGTTGCTGCGGTTCTTGCATTCCTCTGCGGTTTGCTCGTCAATAGCGCGGTATTGCGATATTGTGGTTATCGCGACAGCCCCACTCCTATGTATTTATTTATTTACTTACTTACCTCAACGACTGTAATTTTTATTTATTTCCCACAGTCTTGGAAAACCTGGATAAATGAGGGAATTAAAAAAAATTAATAACTGGAATTCTGAAATTATTACTTTCATTATTAAAATATTTGATTACATTTTTCAATGTATTATTACCACTCTTTTGAATAAAATAAAGTTTAAAAAACAAGCTGTTTTATCATTACAGTAGAAGTACCAGAAATGTTAATATTTATTTTTTACAATTCAAGTTGTTTAAATTAACAATGAAATATATAAAGAAATAGCATTTACCCAGATTAATAAATGCTGTAAAAATTAAAAAAATTGTTAGTTCATGATACCTAATACATAACTAATGTCAACAAATGGAACGGTTTTGGAAGATTAGGTTAATACGATTTATCTTGTTGCAGTCATCTTTTGTACAATAAACATTGTATTTGTCATGTAGGACAGAAGCTCCAGCCCGTCTGTCCTTCGTTCTGTGACCACCACATGGAAGGAGGGTCTGCTGAACAGGAAGAGACCATTTGTTGGAAGATGCTGTCACTCTTGCACACCCCTGAGTCAGGTTAGTTTGTTGAAGCTTTGGCATATTGACCGAATGCACATGTGTAAGAAACATCTGTAGTTACTACAGTTATGTGTTCCAGGAAAGGCTGTTCAATCCCAGCATCCCTTCACTAGGGCTCCGTAATGTGATTTACATCAATGAAACACACACAAGGTAAACATCAACCTCTTTTGGCTATAGACCTGATGGCTATGAATACATGACCACTTTCCTCATTATTTATCATAAAAATACTCACATTGCTTAGTTGCTTGCTGTATAGTATAATTCATTAACCTAGTTTAGTTTGTGATATGCCATTAATACCATAGTTGGGCAGATGTAGTTTCCCCACCAAATGACCCGCCGTGTGTTTACATTCAAGTGTCAAATGGAAGGTTGTAGGTTTCTGGGAGGAGTGGAAAGTCAGGAAATAAATTATTAACACTATTTGTCAGGGGATATTATGTACCTAGATCACATGACAAGGACCAAAGGTGGTCTGAGCTGGTACTGCCAATCAGGGGAGGAAGTGGGCAGTGCGTAATACAGCAGGAATAATTTGATATTGCCATATTTGATATCAGCACGAAGGATTCTACAAAATGGCTCTAAAAATTGCACAAAAAAAGAGAACTGTTGAAACCGAATTATTGAGTCAGTCAAATCAGTCTGATTCAGAAACAAATCATTAAGAAGGTTTTTCATGATTTTATCTAATTTCATGTTCTATAGAAGGAGCAACATGAGAATGAGTTGGTAAATAATGGCAGAATTCTTAATTTTTTGTTGAAATATTCCTTTAAGTTAAATATACTATACATTAATACTCTTTAATACGTTCCATACTTGGCTATCTTGTATTTTGTATACTGCAGACACAGAGGTTGGCTTGCACGGAGACTGAGTTATGTGCTGTTTGTCTTGGAGAGAGATGTCCGGAAAGACATGTTTGCTCGCAATGTGGTGGAGAATGTGCTTAACAACAGCAGGTACCAATTGTTTAAAAGCAAGGAACAAGTGCAATGTAAAGTCTGTTTCTAAGCAGCTGGAATGCATCATAGCGTCCAGATTGACTGTGAGTGTTGTTGCTGTAGGCTGGAAAGTGCTATCGTGGAGGTAGCATCCGAGGGTGCCAGCACAGATGCAGAGTCTGGAGTGGATTCTAAAGCTGTCAGTAAAATTAGGCGAAAGGCCAGAGGATTCCTGCAGGAAATGGTTGCCAACATTTCACCTGCCTTCATCAGGTACAGTTTTCATATAATGAAAAGCTACATTTTTTAAAAGGAAAACTTCAACCGATGAATCTAAATGCAAATGTACTTTTTTTTTTATGAAGTAGCTATAAATGCTATTACTATTATAATATTGTTAAAAATTTTGGGGGTAGTAAAGTACTTTTTAATGTCTCCTATGCCCACAGAGGCTGCATTTATTTTATCAAAAATGAAGTGAAACGGTAATATTATGAAATATTATTACAACTTAAAAGAATAGTTTTATATTTTATTATATATTAAAATTTAATTTATTTATGTAATGGCAAAGTTGAATAAAAAAAAAAAATCAGCAGCCATTATTCCAGTTGTCAGTGTCACATGAAATCATTTTAATATGCTAATTATTCTTCAGAAATCATTTTAATATGCTAATTATTTTTCAGAAATAGGGTTGGGTATCG
>NW_015642053.1:3200047-3200560 GCF_001515625.1 Sinocyclocheilus rhinocerous | reverse complement strand
GAATCGGAATCGATAAAATTCAAACGATACCCAACCCTATTCAGAAATCATTTTAATATGCTAATTATTTTTCAGAAATCATTTTAATATGCTAATTGGTGCTCTAGAAGTTTTCTTATTAATATCGATGTTGAAAACAAATGTGCTACTTAATATTTCTGAGGAAACCATGATACATTTTTTCAGGATTCATTTGAAAGTTCAAAAGATTTATTTCAAAATAGAATTTTTTGTAACAGTGTAAAAATCTTTACTGTCACTGTTGATCAATTTAATGTGTCTTTGCTGAATCAAAGTATTAATTTAAAATACTAAATTAAAATAAAAAAAATCTTACTTTATATTTTAAATTGTTTTAAAGGGCACCCATTATGCCCCTTTTTACAAGATGTAATATTGGTCTTGGGTGTCCCCAGAATGTGTCTGAAGTTTCAGCCCTAAATACCCAACAGATAATTTATTATAACAGCTGGAAAATGTCATTTTTGGAGTGTGTCTAAAAAAAGAGCGGTT
>NW_015642053.1:3189736-3200030 GCF_001515625.1 Sinocyclocheilus rhinocerous | reverse complement strand
TTTGGAGTGTATCGCTTTAAATGCAAATGAGCTGCATATTCCTGCCCCATCTCCAGAAGAGGGCGTCACGTATACGTCTCTCTTCATTGCATATCTACAGCAATAAACAGCCGGTAGAAGCAACATAACTGAGAGCGAGAGAACCGGTGTTCAGCCGTACATATGGGAAGTCAAATGCACTGAAAGTGGAACGAAACAGCGCGATGTTCCAGAGCTCGCGCCGTGCTGATCTGTCATCAGCACGGATCAATTGACTGAGCTGCACTATGAACGGCGCAAACTAATCTCACAAGTGCGCCGCTGATCAGTTAAAAAAATACTTAATGTACGCACACAAATACGGTTAAAACACTAAGCACTATAACAACATGACATTCACAAAGGAGTCTGGAGTGATAAACGTATTTAGATAGATTTTGAGGCGCATTACCTTGAAAAATGAAAGTAAACCACTGCGTCCTCAGCAGCTCACATGTTGGGAGAAAAT
Organism: Sinocyclocheilus rhinocerous; assembly: GCF_001515625.1. NCBI lineage: Eukaryota > Metazoa > Chordata > Actinopteri > Cypriniformes > Cyprinidae > Sinocyclocheilus > Sinocyclocheilus rhinocerous. The sequence goes on along the minus strand of NW_015642053.1, from coordinate 3,199,543 downwards.
GAGAACTGTTATGTTCATTCTTAGATGCAAACACAGAGCATTGGGATTGCTTGCAAGATGTTGACGTTACAGCTGCTCGAGTGCGGAGAATATGGAGGACAGCGTACAACCGCTGAGGGCGGAAACTAGCAATGCAGAGCTGTCAATCAACCCCCGTAGCCCCGCCCCTACGCAATGTGACGTCACACTGCGTGAGAATCAAAACGGCAGGCCTAGTGAGACTGATTTGGTTTAAAGGGGATTAAAAAATGAGGAGTGGGTGGATTTTTATCATTGTAGGGTGGTTGTGTTCACACACTGCCAACACACATTTATGTCCAAACCCCATGTAAAAGTGGATTTTGCATAATAGGTGCCCTTCAAATAATACAGATTTGTATATTAGAAACAAATCCTAGATCTTCTCTTTCTCTTCGTCTCTTTTAGATTAACAGGATGGGTGTTGTTGAAATTGTTTAATGGATTCTTCTGGAGCATTCAGATCCATAAAGGTCAGCTGGAGATGGTGAAGAAAGCTGCATCTGAGGTCAGACATCTACATCCCGCCCAATATGGGCATTTCTTCTTATCTACACTACCACACATATTGTAACTACTCCCAAAACAGCCACAGATAAAACCAACAGTTGACAAACTCACTTATTACAAGAAGATATACAAATAAACAGTTCATTAACAAGCAATGTCTATCCACCACCTTTTTTATGTATATTTAATGTAATATAATGTGTGGACAATTACAGGTGTAAAGAGTTATCTTGAAGTATAACAAACATTTTATTGTGTGTCTTCCAGTACAATGTTCCCCTGGTCTTCCTGCCTGTTCACAAGTCCCACATAGACTACCTGCTCATCACCTTCATCCTGTTCTGTCACAACATCAAAGCCCCTCACATCGCAGCCGGCAACAACCTTAACATCCCCATCTTAAGGTACAAAGTCATGATGATCTTGTCATTATTTTTTTAAAGATATATAGTATTTCGACAATAGACAGGCAAACTGATATTTGAATATAACACTGGTATGTATACGTTGTACTTCCTCAGCACTCTAATACGGAAACTCGGAGGATTTTTTATTCGTCGTAAACTGGATGAGACTTCAGATGGGAAGAAGGATGTGTTATACAGATCACTGTTACATGCAGTAAGTCCACAGAGATTTCAGATCAACATGTTTGTATAGTGGTGTTACGTTTTAAAGTTTCAAAGCAGATTTACAGGAAGTTGTACCTTAACATCCTAAAGCCCACGGTGAAAACATGGCAAGGAAACTACCGAAGATTTTAGGTAGTGAAGGGAAAAAACCTTCAGGGGAACCAACTCCTCCGCTCTTACTAGAAGTGCACATACATTACTGTTCAAAAGTTTTGGGTCAAACCTTTGGTACTTGCTCTCTATTTCAGAGAAAATGGCTTGGAGTTTCAGTTTGGCTACTTTGCAAATAAAAAAAAGTGTGCATGTAGTAACTGCGTGTGGTAGGATTAGGGCTGCCCCCTAATAGTCGACCAGAAGACCTTAGTCGATCAAAATTTCACTTAATCGCAGAAAAAAAGATTCCACAGGAAGTGGCGAAGTCATGCAGTTCGTGACGGACAGATTATTAACAGCTGGTCTGTGTGGTAATTACAGTACATTGGTCAGGACACGCAAACTTTCATTACGATCATTAACCTAAAATGTGGCTTATCATCTGAAACATGTAAGTAGCAGCAACATTACATAGCTGCTCCCTCTAACATGAACCTAGAAAAATGTGCGCTATTCAAGTGTTTATGCAGAGTGTGGAAGCTGAACATTTTTGAATTCCATCATTTTTGCTCATAGAGATAAGAGTAATACATCTTTCAAATCTGTAAAAGGTCTACTTTCATTTGTGTGCACTCACAACAAACATAACAAAACGTTGTGCTTTGTAAAATAATAAAAGCAAAGAGGGTGCGCTTTCTGCCATCTAGGTCTCTGTGAACTTGGAGTGCATCAAAAAAAAACATTTAACCATAACTCTGTTTGCCTTACAGATATGAAAAATATATCTATAGAAAATGTCTACTTTTAAAATAACTAATTCAAATGGAAAATAAATACTTTAAGATTATGTAATCTGTATGAAATGTGCACGTCCACTGCAGAAAATACAGAAAACACGTATCAATGGATTATTATAAAGTTAAGGCAGTCGTCTTGCTGTTTTTTTTCCTGACACATTCATAATCATTATTTCTGACGGTGTACTTTATGCGTGCGCTTGAGCGCTGATAGGCTATAGGCAATTAAAGGCTCATTAATTATATTTATCCTGTTTATTAATATAAACGTGCGTTTAGTTGACTAATCGCTTAAAATGAACGTCTACTAGTCGACCAGAAAAATCTTTAGTCGATGGGCAGCCCTAGGTAGGATATTATCTTGTGAGCGACAGGAAACTGGAGCAGCTGTAATATGGTCTGTTGTAGTGCTTTTGTTAAAGTGACATGGTGATTGTCATTGCAGAGACTGTAGAGAGGCTTGTGATTAGAGGTGGCTGTCACAGGAAGCTGATGGATTACTCCTGCATTATTCATGCTGTCTCCTGTTGAGCACCACATTACCACAATGGGCTGCTTTAATTACAGGGAATTTGCAAAGGGAGGGTCATGGATCTTAAGGATTGTAATATTCGTGGTGGGTTATTCTTCTGTTTCCCTCTCAATTTCAGTACACGGAAGAGTTGTTGCGGCAGCAGCAGTTTTTGGAGGTGTATTTAGAGGGCACACGCTCTCGCAGCGGGAAGCCGTCTCCAGCACGTGCGGGCATGCTCTCAATCGTGGTTGACGTACTCTGTGTCAACAGCATCCCTGATGTTCTGATCGTGCCTGTAGGCATCTCTTATGACCGCATTATAGAGGGAAACTACAACAGCGAGCAGCTGGTATGTGGGGATATCCAACAGGAAGTTGATATTAAGTTCACTCATATTGTCACTCAAAGTTTCTTGAATCAAAAACAGACACTCTGACCCGTAGAATTATATATTATATTATATTATATTATATTATATAGAATTGTATATTATATAAAAAAAATGTTTTGTGTTCCATAAAAGATTAGTTGATGGCAGTTTTTTATTTATTTTTTTTTCTCTCCAATTTTTATGTAACTAACTTTTTGTGTTCCATAAAAGATTATGGTGTTTTTATTTTAGCGTGATTTTTATTTATTTATTTATTTTTTAATCCTTTGCAACTTTACAGATCTTCTTTATGCACCAAGAGCTTGTAACACTCCAAAGAGAAAGGAAAAATTGAAATCGCATCATATGACCCCTTTAATTATATAAAGACTATATTAAAAAAATATATATTTTATGGAACATGGAACACGCACAGGTTTTTTTAACAAACCATTAAATACGACTTTTGCCCTTAATAACCTTCTAATTGGCTGTTTATTAATAGTTAGTAATGTAGTTGTTAAGTTTAGGTATTGGGTAGGATTAGGGATGTAGAATATGGTCATGCATGCAGAATATGGCTTTATAAGTACTAATAAACAGTCAATATGTAATAATAGGCATGCTAATAAGCATCTAGTTAATAGTGAGAATGGGTCCCTATACTAAAGTGTTACCATGTATTTTTTTTATTATTCTATTCAAATTCTATCATCGGTCTTTGCTTAATGTTCCCGCTGTTCTCCTCACTTCAGGGCAAACCTAAGAAGAATGAGAGTCTATGGGGAATTGCCTGTGGCGTGTTCAGGATGCTCCGGAAGAATTACGGCTGTGTGCGTGTGGATTTCACACAGCCTTTCTCCCTTAAGGTCAGAGGAGCTCATCTGATCTCAGATTGGCTGAATACATAGCGGATCTCTCCCCTGATGCCTGGATCTTTCTTCTCCATTTCTTTAGGAATACCTAGACACACAGCGCAGTCGCCATCTCCAGACCTCTCTCACACTGGAGCAGATCCTTCTCCCCACCATCGTCGCTGCACAGTATGGCCTTTAGACTGCCAGCAACCAACATAATCATGTGGACTGCTGTTTATTGGTATGTAGAAAGATGTGTGTGGCTAATGGGATTATGTTCAATTATGTTTTTTCTTTGCAGACCTGATCAGGCTGTTTTTAATGGAGAAGATGAGGATCATCTGAATTCTAGAGACCTGTCAGATGAGCCCTGGAGGAGGCAGGTCATCGCTAACCTGGCCAAGCACGTTCTCTTCAGTAAGGGCACTTAAAAGGCCATGATACATGAATAGTTTCTTAGGCAGTGGGTGATTTTTGAAGCATTGACGGTGGTGGATTGGGTAAAATCGCTGTTTATGTGGGGTCAGCAATTGTAAAATGAAAAATGGCAGTGCTGCTCATCTCTCACCTGTCTGGAAAACTTGCTTGTATATCATGGCCTACAGAATCACTGACATACAAACTAAAAATCTGAATACATGGGCTCATTGTTCAGATCAAATAGATGCAAAAAGAGTCTTTCTAACATCATAATTGCCAAAGAAAACCAAAGCCTCTTATCAAACAACTAGTGAGTGAATTTAACAAAGCTTTACAAGAACATGTCTGAATTTAATATTTCACAAAATAGATATAAGAAAATCACATTTTAGGACCTGTTAGCATTTTTATGAAAATCAATGTACATTTTCCCCACATTTTTTTTCTCATTATTCTCAATGATTCCTGTTATATTCTCATTACTGTAATGCAGTAATGAGAATCAATATGTCAGACACTTAAAAAAATATATACAGCAAAATGTATAAATACAATTTAAATATGTTGTTTTGTTGCGTTACCTTTATTAAAATACTGTGTTAAAATATAATACCATTTATTTAATCATCGTATTTTCATTATTGGTCATGGAATTTTCTTTAATTGTCTTTGCAAAAAAAAAAAATATATATATATACATACTGTACATATATACACCGCGTGCATAATTATTAGGCACGTTGATATTCTGATGATATTTTTTTCCCAAGTACATTTTACCAATTCCAAACCATATCCATCTTAATAACTACTATTTATTTTGTATTTAATCATTTATAAGTGATATATAATTGTCCATGAAGGCTGGAAGTGAAAACTCCTTATGTTCAGGTGTGCAGAATTATTTGGCATGTTTTCTTTTACAGATAAAATGAGCCAAAAAAGAGATTTAACTCAAACTTAAAGTCAAAAATTATTAAATCCCCATGAGAAATATTGAAAACTAATGCAATACAGAAATTGCAAAGTTAAGATGTGACCATTGGACAGCAAAATGCTCATTGGGTCAGCGGGGTCAGAAAAAAGCAGGTTGAGAAGAAAAGACACGTGTTAACTGCAAAATAATTAAGAATTAATGTGAAGAATTAGAACTGCAAACTTGAGTTTCCAGAAGTACAGGTGTCATTTTCTCAGAGACTTTGCTTGGGTAAAAAATCTTAATAAATTACCCTCACTTAATAAGAATAACATGCTGAAGTATTGTGAAATACATTAAGACTGATTATTTATAGGCTTTATGGACATATAAGGACCAGCATCACATCCTCTTGTACCACTGTTTGAAGAATTTATCTTCCAGAATCTGCCAGTAAGTTTTAGGAGCTTACAAACCTCTTTTTTGGCTCATTTTTTTGGCTCATTTTATCTGTAAAAGAAAACATGCCTAATAATTCGGCACACCTGAATATAAGGAGTTTTTCCACTTCCAGTCTTCATGGACAATTATATATCACTTATAAATGATTAAATACAAAATCAATAGTAGTTATTAAGATTGATGTGGTTTGGAATTGGTAAAATGTGCTTGGAAAAAAATATAATCAGAATATCAACGTGCCTAATAATTATGTACGTGGCGTGTGTGTATATATATATATAATTAGTGCTGTCAAACGATTAATCGCATCCAAAATAAGTTTTTATTTACATAATATATCTGTGTGTACTGTGTATTTATTATGTATATATAAATACACATACATACAGGATATATTTTGAAAATATTTACATGTCTATATTTCATATAATTTATATTATATATAAATATACTTAATATATAAACACAGCATATTTATCTGAAATAAATACATGCATGTGTGTGTATTTATATATACATATTAAATATACACAGTACAAATATGGTGAAATATGCTTCAGACACGTTCTTTCTATCCATAGCTGACAGTTTATGTAGGTTACTTCTGGTCACAGTCTTTACCATGGTGATGTGTTGCTTTTGGCCAGTCACTTTCCTCAGTTTTTGAATGCCCTGTTGTTGCTACTTTTTTGAGAACAGGAGGTCAGAGGATCGGCAATCTGAGGTGGAATTGCAGCTTTTGAATGTTTAATATAGACACTGTCATGAACCCGGTTTTCAGCTCCAAAGTCACCCTGTTTTTCTTCATACAGCATATTTCAGATACTTTCAGATGTTTTTAGGCTCACAGACAATGTCATGGAGTTTGTAGATCATGCAGTTATGAATTTAAATAGTGTTCTTTCATTTCCCTTCATCAGAGAATTTAAGGGTGAAGTGTACAATTTCTATGGAAATTAGAAAAATGAGGACCGTTTGAGAGACAGGATTTATTATTGCCTTCTGTGTTTTCTATAGCCGCCAGCAAGTCATCAGCAATAATGTCCACTCATATCGTGGCCTGTCTCCTCCTGTATCGGCACAGACAGGTAAGTACCATCCTCACTTCCTATGCAGCACACATCATGGCAACCCTTCTTTCTTCGGTCCATTTTATTGGTTTATAATCATTGTAACAAACGTTTGTGATGGGACAGGGTGTACTGCTGTCTAAACTGGTGGAGGATTTCTTCAATATGAAGGAAGAGATCTTGTCACGGGACTTCGACCTGGGTTTTTCTGGGAACTCAGAGGACGTGGTCATGCATGCGCTCAGCCTTCTGGGAAACTGTGTGAATGTCACCAGCACCAACAGAAACACAGAGTTCATCATCGCCCCTAGCAACACTGTACCTGCACTCTTTGAGCTCAGTTTCTACAGCAACGGCCTTTTCCATGTCTTCATTGCTGATGCCATTATAGGTATAAGATCTAAGATCCCACAAGTCGTAATTTTAAATATCTTTATAACTAATTTATATATGTATGTTTGTATTTGAAATGTCAATTCAGTTCTGTCTAAAAATATTGTTTCACTGGTATTGGTTTTAGCAACTGAGGTTTTATTATTAAGACCCTAGTACACATACGCGCTAGGAGTGGGAGATATGACCAAAATCTTATGTCACTATATGAGTAATAATTGTATTTCATGGTAACAATATATCTCACTATATTGTTATTTTTGCTTTAAATAAGGCTTTTATGATATCAAATTTTTGATACCATAGAAATTTCATAATTCTTGTCATCTGTGTCAATATCACAAAAAAAATTTATACTAGCCTAAATAAAAAAAAAATAAAAAAAACCTCAAGCTCACTTAAGACAAGTAAACAGTCAACGATTAAATAAGAATAAGAAACTGATTACAAGCAATATGACAAAAAACTACAGTAGAACAAATAAATAAGAAATGCTACATATATTGTATAAAGTAAGCAAATATTCAAAAACACTGCATATTCTTCACTGTGTAAATTTACATTTACATTTAGTCATTTAGCAGACGCTTTTATCCAAAGCGACTTACAAATGAGGACAATAAAAGCAGTCAAAACTAACAAAAGAGCAACAGTATATAAGTGCAAATGACAAGTCTCGGTTAGCCTAACGCAGTACACGTAGCAAGGTGTGTGTGTATATATATATATATATATATATATAATTAAATATATATTTCTTCTTTTTAAAGTTGCAAAAGTGATTTAGTCAAGAGCTGTGAGAGATTTTCTCTCTTTTGTTGTTTGATGAACATGAATGAAACAGCGGGAATATTAGACTGCTGTCAATTTAAGAGCTGCCCGGATCCATTATACAGTTACACGTTTTCTTTCTTAGTTGTTTGCTTTCACTTAAGACCTAAATTACTGTGTTTACGAGGATACTTGCAAAGACGGGCACTTTGACACATACAAGTGTGTATTTAACCATTCAAGTGGTAAAAAAGAACTCCATATGCCCGCGCTCTATGGGCTCCGTCTTCAAGTGCACGTGCTTCTCTGACAGTGCTCAGAAACAGTCTCTCAGACATTGTGCATATAACAAAATGAGTTCTGTTTTGCTGCTGATTGCATTTCAACGGCTTAAAATCACTTGTTTTTAAACCGCAAAAATCTTCTCTACTAGTTAATCTTGTCTACTGGTATATCGCCGACCCCTAATACACACACACACACATTGGATGCATAAAGAATTTTACAAAGACTGATTACTGTTACTGATTACATATTTCTTGTCAAAAATTGTACTTGGTAATGTAATCTGTAATGTAATCTGAACTATTTAAGAATGACAATCTCTACGTGTACTGTAACTGTATGCATATGTATGTGTGTTAGCTTGCAGCGCGCTGGCCCTGCTGAGAGAGCAATCTGCAACTTCAGTGAGTGAGCAGAATTCTTCATCCACGCTGCTCAGCCAGGAGAGACTGATCCGCAGAGCTGCAGGCCTCTCCCACTTTCTGTCCAATGAGGTGGCAGTAGCGCTGGTATGCCCTCACACCACTGTCACTTAAGTAGCACCACCATCTAGTGGTTGATTATAGTGTCAAGCAAAACTTGCTGACTTGCAACTTTTGAATCAACATGGATCAACATTAAAAATGACAATTGTAGCAATCCCTTGGATTCGAGAGCCTCGACTGATGTGTTCGGTTCCCTTAAATTCACCACGACAAAGCGATGTATTCAAACAGCATCTTTATTCCGTACACTTTGAAGCGACTCACAACTCCCCACAGCACAGTGAAAACTATTAACACATACAAATGACAAAATTCATAATTCAAGCAGACTCATAAACATGTTGAATTGCATAAAATAAGCATCAAAATGTTTACATTGCACAACAAAACATGCATTCATACATGTATTACAATCAACATACCTCGCTACGCTCACCAAGGAATGCAAATCAAATATGATAATCCTTTCGTCATCATCGGACACGTGTCAAGTTCACTTCAAAATGATGCAAAGTATAAAATCCACATTAAAACAATGGCTACGTTTACATGCAACCAAATAACCCGTTTGTAATTGGATTGATGGCTCAATCGAACTGAAAAGCCTTCATGTAAACACGTTAATCGATACGACTGAGCCCGATCGGAATTAAATTTCGATCGGATTGAAGGGGGTGGTTTATTCCTTTTCTAATACGATTAAGAGTGTATGTAAACACTCAATCGGATTGAACCCCGAAACTGAAAGCACTGCGCATGTGCAATGACGCAGAAATAGCGTAATGACGTATGACGCGCAGAACGAGCGGTTCTTCCTTTTGAATAAAGTGTTGTATAAATGCGTGTCCTGTCATTATAAAACTCTCCTTTCACTCGGCAACTGTGAAGTGGAGCAGGACAACCTCCCACCAGTCCTTGTTTTGGATTCTCATCCACAGGCAACCCGTTTTGGGAGCGGGGAGGGGCATTTTTACTGTGTGATAAATATGAGCAGCACGGCACAGCGGTTTATATGTAATATGTATCCATGTATGGATAAATATACATATAAACCGCTGTGCGGTGCTGTAGGAGAGTGGTTATTATGTGCAAACAGTGAGAAACTCTATATTTGTGCAGTGTGCGCATGTCAAAAAAAATTAATTCCGATTTGAAGCTTGTGACATATAAACACGCACATCAACCCGATCACTTTATTTAGCGTTCATGTAAAC
>NW_015642053.1:3188659-3189693 GCF_001515625.1 Sinocyclocheilus rhinocerous | reverse complement strand
GAGCGGTTCTTCCTTTTGAATAAAGTGTTGTATAAATGCATGTCCTGTCATTATAAAACCATGCAACTGTGCAGTGGAGCAGGACAACCTCCCACCAGTCCTTGTTTTGGATTCTCATCCACAGGCAACCCGTTTTGGGCGCGGGGAGGGGCATTTTTACTGTGTGATAAGTATGAGCAGCACGGCACAGCGGTTTATATGTTTATTTATCCATAAATGGATATATATTAATTCTGCTGTTAAAAACAAATAAAGAAACAGTGTAGGAGAGTGGTTATTATGTGCAAACAGTGAGAAACTTTATATTTGTGCAGTGTGCGCATGTCAAAAAATAAATAAATTCCGATTTGAAGCTTGTGACATATAAACACGCACATCAACCCGATCACTTTATTTAGCGTTCATGTAAACACTACATTCAGATTCATCAATCGGAATGAATTCAGTCCGATTGAACCAAAAACTGTGCATGTAAACGTAGCCAGTGTAAGCTCAAACAATCAGTGTCACCGCCCACCATCTTATTAGGTTTACAATTTCAGCACAAGTGTTCGTGATTTCTGGTTACAATACATACACACACACACACATACACACACACACACACACAAAGTACAACAACATTCAAGATACAGAAAATTTGAAAAGTAAAAGAAAAGTGCAAATTAAATTACGCAAACATCTTCAATGTTTCATAACAGTTCATACAAGCTTCTTACATTAGGAACATGAATACAGTATTTCAAATGGCCCCTTATAACAATTTAGGTGAAATTCAGAACAAATAAAATTAGGGATGAGGAGGCCAGTATCGGGCCCGATACCGATACCAGTATCGGTATCGGTGCATCCCTAAATAAAATTAATATTGGCACTATAGACTAAAAGAGCTTATCGTCCTGTATTGTTTTGTGCATAACCACACTTTAATGGGGGGTTTGTGAAGTTTATTTGTTTTATCTGTTAAATTTCTGTGGATTTTATGGGAATGAGGACTGTTTTGCAACGGTGTTTACACAAATTTATTTTCTTTC
>NW_015642053.1:3150420-3188585 GCF_001515625.1 Sinocyclocheilus rhinocerous | reverse complement strand
TATATATATACTTTGTTACAGTGAAGAGAAACCGTAATAATTAAAATGGACTTAATTGTCCTGAAAATAATGTCACTACAGAAAAATATTCAGGGTCCTAATTGTTAACAAACAAGCAACCATAAATGAATAAATATTTGTTTATTTATTTTTACTGGTTAATGTTTCAATTTAACAAAGACTGTAAATCATTCAAGTGTATTTATGTTGTCTTTACTCTCTATAGCCATGTCAGACTTTGTACCAGGTCTTCCATGATGCTATCACCAGGTTAATCGAGTATGGTGTGCTCATTGTTGCTGAGGTAAGCGGTGTCTACTCTTCTTTGTCTTATTTCTCATTTGAGACTTAAAGTTTTGCTGTTGGCTTATTCTAATGACATGATTGGATTTTAGGTGGATTCCTGAAGATCCTATGATCTCATTATTGCCAATTCATTACTGACTTTCTGAATGAGAGTGAATACTGTAGAGTATAAGTGTTGAAATTATTCGTGTCTGCGATGCATTGCGATGTGGACGATGCAGTAATAGACCATAATCGATTATAGCCTACTGACATCATTCACATACGTGCTTGTCATGCAAAATAGATCTGTGCATTAGTGTGAATGCAGCCTATTAAAGCTGCCACGGTCTATGATGTAATCAGTCATAATAAAACAAAAATAATGCTGAGGAAAAAAGAAAAACCCATGACTATGATTGTATGTAAATTTTCGGAAACTTAAAGCACTCTCAGATACAGAAAGTATCACTTGTAATTGTCTTTTTCCTCCTTTATTACTTCATATTTGCTTGTATGTTTTGAAGCTATTTTGTGGGGGGGTTAAATTGTTAATAATTGTTTTGATTTATTATTAATTTGTAATTATTTTAAAAAGTAGCCTGTTTATATAATTTACTAAAAATGCACAAAATAAATTTGAAATAAAATCGTGATGCATTGTGTAATCAAATCGAATCGTGAAACCAGTGACGATTCACACATCAAATAGTAATTATTTTAGAAAAATATTTGACTGAAAAATGTTTCTTAAAATCATCTTTATGTTCTTGTGTTCAGGAGGACCAGGAGGAGTTGAGCCCTTCTGAGGAGCCTTGGCCCAAGAAGTTTCCAGAGGCTCTTGCTTGGCGAAGTGATGAAGATGAAGAAGACAGTGACTTTGGAGATGAACAAACAGACCGTTACCTGAAGGTCTGAAACTTATCAATCTATAAAAGCATGACAATTTATGAAAGTGGTCTATATTTCAGGTTATTTAAAAAATAAATAAATACATTCCCTTGTAGAATGATGTTCCAGCAGCCCACTACACAGCTGATGCAGAGTTTCCCCACTATTTTAAAACCCCTACATTAAACATCTTAGTAGAAATATTGCCATTACATGTTGTTAAATCCAGATGTGCTTTTTTATTTTATTTTAGGTGAGCCCATCAGCTGAGCACCAGGAATTTTATACTTTTCTGCAGAGGATTCTCACTCCGGTGATGGAGGCCTACAGTGGTGCAGCTATCTTTGTACACAGCCTGAGTTCTCCCATGTCAGAGAGAGAGTATACACACAAGCTTTTCAAGTATCTGCTGACACGTACAGAGAGAGGAGTGGCTGCATATGGTGAGCAACCGGCACTTTCCATTTCTTTGTTTGAGCGTGTTTTTCCTCTCCCACCTTAAAGAAAACCCAAAACGTATTATTCCCCTTAATTGTTCTTTCCCAGCACCGTCACCTTTATCTTTTAATGAATGTTATTTTTATCCATTTTGCCATTACTCATTCTTGACCTGTATTCATGGTTAGTTCATATCTTCATATGTTTAAGCACTCTGAGTTATAATCTTGTAGGTGTTCTATATATGAATGTAATGATATTGATGACACTAATTGTTATGTGCTTTTTTTTTCTTAGGAGAGAGTGCCACACACTACCTCGTAAAGAATACAGTGAGAACATTTAAAGAGCTGGGGGTGAGAGAGCATTCCTCTGACATTTGTGCTTAAAGGTAGAACCTATTGATAAGAGAGCCTATAAGTGGGCGTGAATTTCCACTGACTCAAAAGTCATAACTTCCTTATGTTCAGATGTGACAATGCACGTGTTTCTCATCCTCCACTTCTTGCATCATCAATGCAGTCGTCAATTATTATCAGTGAATAACAAATTACAATTTTAATCTGTTCATGACTTCAGAAATTGCTGTATGGGCTGCTTTTTTCATACTTACTTTTTAGGCAGTTTTTTTAAAGTTCTAAACTATATCCTCTCATTTTATCTTTTGGGTTTCATAGATTAAAAAAATAATGTTAAAGAAATTAAACAACATATGAGGGTCAGTAAATTATGTTGTAAAGCAATATTGCAGTTCATTTTATTCATTTATCTTTGAATATTTTAAAAGCCATTTTCTATTTTTAAAATGTTTATGTACTTCAGAGATTACAGAACAATGTTGACATGCAATGCTCTTTCCTTTTTTCTTTACTTTTTAATAACTGAAAATGAAAATGTTTTGAAAGAACTAGAACCACTGGTCTAAATTTAAAGGGGTGGTTGATTGCGATTTCACTTTTTTAATGTTAGTTAGTGTGTAATGTTGCTGTTTGATCATAAACAATATCTGCAAAGTTACGAAGCTGAAAGTTCAATGCAAACGGAGATATCATCTTTTAAAATTCTGGCAGTTTAATGCCTACAAAAACGACTGGTAAGGGACTACAACAAGTAACTTCCCGGGTCCATCACAACACACTGGGCCAGCTAATCAGTCAGAGCCCATCGTGTATTTCTGAGGGAGGGGCTTCATAAAAGCAGGAAATGATCAGTGTTGTTCAGAGGAGAAGGGACAGAGAGGTGTGGAATAAAGGTAAATTATGTGAAAAATAATGCATTTTTTAACAAACAAAGCATTAACACATGTTAGACTGCACCCCATAAACACAATCAAGCCTATAAAAAAAACAGTCAACCACCCCTTTAAAACAAGAAAATTAATTGAATGTGCACATACTATTCTTTCCTCTTTTTTTTTTTTTCTTTTTTTTTCTTTCTGAAGAACTTTCTGTGCAAGTACTGAAAGAATCATGTTTTTTGTGTTTCACAGGTGCTTCAAGAGAGACGAGAGGGTAGTGTGTGCCGTCTGGAGCTGAGCAGCACTTTTTTACCTCAGGCCAACAGGAACAAACTCCTGCACTACATTCTGGGTTTCGGTCTGCTGTGAGACATTAGGACCATCAACACAGCTGCGCGGCTTTCCACCCCACTCAAGGGCTTTTTACTGGCTAATCATGACTGTCAAAGGTGCTATACTAAGGAAAGCTTTACCTGGAAGTGCCTTCACCAAACACCTCATACTAGACTTAAGTTAGTCTTCCTTTCACTGTAAACCCTCCACTTCCGCACTACTCAATACTCAAGCAGTTCTCTCAGCCCTTTCGTTTACTAGAAGCTTCCATTCACACAATACTGTACCCGTTCTGCCAGTGAAAGCCCTTGGTTTTCAGCTCTCAATGTTTATATGCAGTTTTTAACTCAGATGAGTTCATGAAGTCACTTTCAGTTTTAACAAACACATCACTGGGATGACGTTTAAAAAGGGCATTTGATTTTCTTTTTAACCACTGTTACTGTCAGAGCACGTAAAGAAACTCTCTACATTATTTTGTGGCAGAGAATAGAATGATAAAACTTGTGTGGAGCATCTTTTAATAACAAGTGAATGACATAATGGAAATAGTGACTCATTTTTGAAAACCCTGCAGCAAGTATTTACTGAGAAATCTGAGCCTTTAATGTTCGAATCGTGTAGTTTAGGTCATGTTTATTCACTTAGTCACGACACATGGGTGCAATTGGACGTCCATGAATGATAGTTACAGCTATGATATTGTGTAATAAAGCAAACAGTAGATACATGTAATGGTTTTAGCAGGCCTTGATCATGTGGGGGAAACATTACTGAAAACTGAGCTTGAATGCTTCTTCTCGGCTGACCATTACAAGATATGTTTGTAAAATTTAGAGGAGGTTCTCTTGCTGCCTAGCTCTTTGATTCCCTCCTCAGTTACTAATATATTTTATTTTGGAGTTAAGATCCTTGGTAGCGAGTCTTCTATACTGTGAGCATGTGTGCAATATGTCTGTAGTATGTGAATTAAACTGTATTTATGCCCCAAATCTGTCTCAAAGCACAATATAACCAGAATGCTGAAAAAGGCACATTGCCTTCATAACCGCTGGAATATTGTGTTTGTTGTTGAATATATCGGGAGCCTGAGGGCAGGCAAAAATTGAGGATACCCTGTAATGTCCCAAAACTACAATTGACTTCATCTTTATTCTGTTTTTATTATCTGCTCTTTAGAAAGCCTCTTCTGCTGATTTATCATTTCCAATTTCGTATGTCATGTGTTTTGCATTATCCCGACCAAACCCCATGCATGTTTAGACAAGTCGTTGAAGAAAACTCCTTTGTACGTCAGCCTCTAGGGTGACCGTGATTTCACCAAGTACAACATGTTCCTGGATCAACATCCTTGTTGATCCTGGAACAACATTCCTATCAACCAATCAGAATTGAGGGATAACTTTTCAGGAAATATCTGTTTTAGGCTTACAATCAGGGTTAGGTGCTTCTACACCCTTGTTAATCAGCTATAATTTCACACTGTTTTTAGGAATAAATTATGGGTAGGGTTAGGTTTAGGGGTAGGGATTGGGTTAAGTCTAAATCTTTGGACAGTTATGTTGATCCAGGATCAACAAAAGATGTTGATCCAGGAACATGTCTTACTTGGCAAAATCACGGTGACCCAGCCTCTAGACGTTGCTACGCAATGGACCTGTTTTTACTGTGCAAGAATGTAGTTGGCAGGCATTTACACTTTGCGTAGGCTACTTGGAGACTTTGATTAAAAAAAGATACAGGGTGTTCCCACGATCTTGGAAACATTTGAAAGGATCCAGGTATTCCAAGGCTGTGAGTTCCAGGGCTTGGGAAGTTGTGGAATTCTCTTCATTGCATATCAATTTAGTTATACTCGGCTCTAAAATGTTTTTAAAAAATCCTTTCCAGTAATCTTGGGCTGCGTTCCAGTTCGTTTTTTTATGCCCTTCACAGTCGCAAACTTCCCTCTGTCTCGTTTACTCGGATGTACGTCATTGATTACGTTGCATGAGGGCCCACTTCTGGCGGAACACTTGCAGTGGGCTGAATTGGAACGTCCTAAGCCAGGGATCCTCAAATCTGGCAACTTTCCTGCAGAGTTTAGCTCTAACCCTAATCTAACGCACCTGAGCATGCTAATCAATGTCTTCAGGATCATTAGAAAATCATAGGTAGGGGAGTTTGATCAGGGTTGGAGCTAAACTCTGCAGTGCATTGGCCCTCCAGGCCATGATTTGAGGAACCCTGTCCTAAGCCCTTGATCACTTAGAATCCGCTATGGAGTTTTGTTTACATTTTTTTCCCTTAAGAATTTGTTTGGTGCAGCATTCTATATGTATATAGGTATGCTTGGGCTGTTATAAATGTTAAAAAATAATAATAATTTATGTATTATAGAGTTGTTTGGGGTGGGGATAAATTAAACGCGATCGGCGGTGACGTCACAATCGTGTTACATTGTGGTCTGTGGAGTCGCGTGAAGTGTGCATATGAAGCAGACTCGCTCCCTCGGTCAAAATCGGGGGGTCGAGGGTCTGTCCATATAAGCTTCATGAAGTGGAACACACTTCAGAATGGCAGCGGGGATTCCCCCAAGGGGAAGTGCTTAGGGAAGTTTGCGAGTGCGTGTCTAAAAGTGGAGTGAATCGCAGCCTTGAACTACAGGAAAAGTGAGGGAAATTCCTTGGTCAAAATGTGTGGGAGCCTTGGTAGAATATATAAGCTTATTTACGTCACGCCTTATGAGAGCAGCTCAAATTACTAAGTTGTATATTAGATTTGAAGTGACATTGAAAGTGTTTTTGAGATTGAATAAAAGCTGTGAAGGTTTGTAAAGTTACACACAAGGCATATTTTAGCAGTTTGCACAAATTTGTTCTCTGTGTGTCAATATGGCCGCAAATATTCAGGTTAAAATTGCAATAAAACATCTGTTTTGCTACTTAATAAATGCTGTGCAGTATATACTGCATACTTCCTGTAATTTGAATCAGTTGGGATTATTCCACATTTAAAAAATGATATTATCATGTTGCATTATAAATTGAAATTTTTAAAAATCAATCAAGAAATATTAAAAATCACAGCTGATATTATTTACTATTCATTTGACACTAGTAACGCAAGATCAAGCGCATTGCATCGTGAGATGCAGTGCTTCATGCCGAATAAGCTCTCTTAATGCTTATTTACATGGCTGAATTAATGCTGCTCTGTGGCTGCTCATAATTCTGTATAAAGATGTAATGCTGAATAAAAGCCAGATTATGCCTGCTTTGACCCACCTCAGCCCATAATATAAAAGTATACAGTTGTCATTTTTATGCAAATGCATTTATGCCACCTATGAGTTGCATTAAACAGTCTGTGTAAAGACACCTAAATGCCACTACAGAAACATTTTTATGCTGCCTTACATGCAGTATAAATGTGGCATTATACGGTATAATTCTAATTTTTGCAAATAGGTCATCTGTGTATTCTATGTGTATATCATATGTGCACATTATACATTGGTCAAATGTAATGCAGCAATAGTATGCTATTCTGAAAATAGCCAACGTTTTTGAGTCGAAGGAGGCAGAATAATAGACAAAATGTGATTCCTGACTCTTCTGTACATTGTGTGAATGTTCAATCAGCACTGAAGATTGTATGTTTGAAATTCACTTGAATATAAACAGCCATATGCATTTCTCTCTCCCAGCAGACAGCAATAAGATGTTTTTTTTTTATTAGTTGCCTGTCCATTAATGCAGTCATGTACTCTCATCCCAAGTGAAGTGTGGTCAGCAATCGATCAATAGATCTTTTTTGTGCTGTGAACAATATATATTTGAGGTGTTATTTTAAATCATTCTCAGAAAACAAAGATTAAGGCAGTCACATTTAATGTTCTCATATCAAATATTGTATGTTTTCCTCAACATTTTTTAATTAGCTTTGTATATATTAGTTGAGATCCTACAGTTGTCTTGTGGGATTGGGGAGTTTACTAAATCATATTCTGTTCACTTATCTGAAAGCTGTAAATCTATAGAAGAAAGCATTTATGCTGTTTTTGTTGTTGTTTTTTTTAAGCATGTTGTCTGAGTGATGTGTCATTTAGTGCAAGGTTTCCTCAAACTGCGGTTTGAGAGATGGTGAAAAGTTAATAATTCAAAACTCAAAAATAACTGGGGAAAATTGGGGAATACCTGTTTTATTACAGTAATATTGAAAGAGAATGACACTAACAGTGAGGTCATGTTTTTTTGTAACTCATTTTTTTCTGTGGTTTCATGCACTGTTGCAGATATGAAATAAATGAATGTTAACAAATAGTAGACTTAATTTTCTAAGTCTAAGCAATGTTACTTTGGATTATTTGATATACCAAAATTCAGACTTGACCATAACTAAATGTTGTGATCACACAATATTGTGCAATGTACATGAAGTTAATCTTTACAACCTGTCAGAAAATTCACATTTTATTGTTGTATATTTTTAGGCCAAATCCCTGAGATCCACACAAGAACATCAATTATCTTTGTTGTTATTGTATTTATTATCCCCACAATGGTCTACCTGTCAGGTCTCCCAGTGTGACCAGCTTCCAGGAAATCCTCTAAAATCAGCAAGGCTGTAAGACCAGCTAATATTGGAAAGCCATTTGTGCTGGTTTAAGCCGTTTTTTCCAGCAGGGAATATAAACATGCAGAGTTTCAAAGGGAGGGCATTTAAAAAGAGATGCAAACTCTGCCCACAACGACGGCAACAGTTTAAGGAGGGCACTGAAGAAGAGGACCTCAAAGAGAACACTTCCACAATGAAGAACCAAAGCAGAGGTCTGAGTGTTATTCTGCCCAATAACAAAGAACTGAGCATGACTGTTGGGGTGAGTGAAATGGATTTATACTTCCTAATATCACAATGATCTTTGAATATCTGACATGGAGTGCCACTTTAAGAGTCACAGCCTCTTTTATTTTTGTTATAAGTTATATTAAGTATGATTGATGTTGGATGTTATAAAATCTTTCCATATATTTTGCCTTTGTGATGAACATTTATTCAGATTTCCGACTTATTAAAGTTACAGCACTGCTTAAAAACAGCCTGAACTGGCTTTCTGGTTAATTTCTTTTATACGTCGCTTGTCTTACTGTTTAACATCTCTGTATTACAGCTTAAAGACAGAGGTCAAGACGTGTTCAAACAGCTGTTCGAGCTACTCGGCACCTCAGATCTTACCCTCTTTGGTCTGAGTGTGGTAAAGGGTCTGTTTTCCTTTTTTTGTTTATGTATGTAAAACTGCTGACTAAGCCCTTTGTTAGAATGATTTAACTAAGGGCTGAGCTTTGCAAAAAGACAAGAATGAAGGGAGTACCAGCTCTGTTTGTCTAAACCAAGGGTAGCCATTTCAACTTGTCTTGTTCATTCCATTTCATTTAGACAATCAACCCCTGTTTTTGGATCTGGAGCAAAAATTGTCCTTGTATCTCCCAAAGTCCTGGAGAAAGAATACATCAAAGGTAAAATCAAGCTCAAATAAAGCTGTCATGTGAAAAAATTAGGACACCCTATTGAATTCCATGGTTTTCTGTATCGGGACATAATAAAAAAAAATCTGGTTCTTGGCAGGTCTTAAAATTTGGAAAATAAAACCTCAGATGTACAACAACACATGACACATTGCACCATGTCATTATTTATTGAACAAAAATAAAGCCAAAATGGAAAGGCCATGTGTGACAAAGTTAGGACACCCTTACTGTTAACATAGGAATTAAGAGGGTAAGTAGCAGTCAGGCACTGCTAATCAGATGCCTTTGATTAACTGATCATCAGTAAGAGTAATAAAGAGTCCTCTGTAAAAGCAGACGTTTTGGCAGTTTGCTGGTCTGGAGCCTTCAGGTGTGTGTTAACACAATGCCAAGGAGGTAAGACATCAGCAATGATCTTAGACAAGCAATTGTGGCTGCCATCAATCTGGGAAGAGTAACACGGCCATTTCCAAACAATTTAAAGTCTACCATTCCACAGTGAGAAATGTTATTCACAAATGGAAGACATTCAAAACAGACACCAATCATTCCAGGAGTGGACGTCCCAGCAAATTCACCCCAAGTTCAGACCGTGCAACGCTCAGAAGAATGGCAGACAACCCAAGAACTTCACTGCAGACTCTACAGGCTTCAGTTAACATGTTAAATGATAAAGTTCATGACCGTACGATTAGAAAAATATGGGACAAGTATGGCATGTTTAGAAGGCTTGCCAGAGGAAAGCCTCGTCTATCTAAAAAAAACGAAGTTGCATCTGAAAAAACTTCTAGAGCAATGTCCTTTGAACAGACAAGACCAAAGTGGAGATGTTTGGCCATCATGCACAGCGCCACGTTTGGTGAAAACCTAAAGAGCATATCGGCACAAAAACCTCATAAGTCACTGAGGTTTGCTGGTGGAGGGCTGATGATTTTGGGCTTGTTGACCTGGGCACCTCACAGTCATTGAGTCGACCGTGAACTCCTCTGTATACCAAAGTATTCTAGAGTAAAATGTGAGGCCATCCATCCAACAGCTAAAGCTTGGCCAAAATTGGGTCATGCAACAGGACAACGATCCTAAGCACACCAGCAAATCTAAAACAGAACGGCTGGAGAGAAAAAAAAAAGATTCAAGGTGTTGCAATAGCCCAGTCAATGTCTGGACCGCATCCTGATTAAAATTCTGTGGTGAGAGCTGTGCATAAACAAATGCCCACAAACCTCAACAAACTAGAGCAACACTGTAAAGAAGAGTGGTTCTAAATTCCTCCAGAATGATGTGAGAGACTGATACAGATTTTAATTACTTTAAGTTACTGCTGCTAAAAGTGGATCTACAAGCAATTGAATCATAGGGTGTACTAACTTTGTCACACATGGCTTTTCCATCTTTTTGTTAAATAAATGACACAGTGTGATATGTTGTGTTGTTGTTCATCTGAAGTTTTATTTTCCAAATTTTAAGACCTGCTAAAGACCAGATAATTTTGTATTATTAAAAACAACAACCATGCATTTCACTTCTTCACGTTGCATCTTACTGTGTGAGATGAAACATTCACTCTTTTGATAGCTTTTGCTGGCTCCTAGACACTTGCTTTGTATTTCTCCTGCTCTTTTCTTAGCAAAAATCACTCACCGTGAAACAAATTTAGATATAAAGCCCTGATTTTAGGGACCTTGTCACAAGTCCACTGGTTTTGAATTTCTATTACTTTTGTGCAAAGAAATAAGTCTCCTGACAAATTTCTCTCAGGTGGTTCCATTGCTGTCAGCATTAAGTCTGAAAATAATTCAAAGAAAGGAATTATTTGATTTAACAAGAATGCATTAAATTGATAAAAAGTGACTTTTACACTTTTACATTATAAATTTTTTTTTTTTCAAATAGATGCTGTTCTTTTGAACTTTGTTTACCAAAGAATCTTGAAAAAAATATACCACAATTTACACAAAAGTACTGTAAGAATTAGATCAAAACAAAATAAATATTTTAAAAAAAAAATGACTGAAAAGTGTTCTTGTGCTGTATCTCTTTAAAATAAACATATGTAAGTCTGAAAAAATCTGCATAAAAAATCTAATAAATCAAACAATACATGACTGACGTCAGGAGTCACAACTGAGTGTTACAGAACATGTGAAGTAAATACTGAAATGACTAATTGCATGTAAGGGCATATCAGTAAGTAGGGCTCTGTCATGTAGGTGTTGTTGGGGTTTTTTCTGGTTTGGTGTCTTCAATTTTTGATTCAGTAACATTTCCTGTAAATTGGCAGTGGCAGCTGGTGGGTTTTAAAATAGAGGAGGCACACTAATTATATTGGTCTGGGATCCCTGCCGATTATTATTATTATTTGCTTAACCACTTTAAAATGGCTTTTTGGTTGCTTTTAGTCAGAAAACGTAAAGAAAACGACATACATACAGCAAGATAATATAATTTCACTTACCTGGCCTATCACTTGAAGCAAACATCCATCCCTTCTTAAAAGTCTGTGTTAAAAGAGAGCTGCCTGTTGCGCCATTTAATTAAGCCGACTGCTGTAGCCTATATCCAGCTTAGGCTGTTTTCCCTTTTTTTTTAATTTGTATATATACTGTTTGAATGACAGCTTGGTAAATCTGTTGGCAATCAAATATTCAATATCGCTCGCTACCCATGCTCGCTACTCATCATATGTACTTGGTACATTATCAGCGCAGCGGCAGATGTTCAAACTAATATCACGTAATTTACATCTCTATGATGAATGGTTGATATCAGAAGGGAGGCTAGCCTCTGCTTTCACGTTATGGTATTACAACTGTGAAATTACTAACAAAAAATACACATTCTGAGACATGAACTGAAATGAATTGTGAATTTTATTAACATTAAATTGTCCTCCCATTTTCACCTTAAAATTATGGGGAAGCTGTGCCTCCCCTGCCTCCCCCGATGAGCCGCCACTTTAAATTGGTTGTGTTTTTTTTACCATATGGCATGACACGAGATGTGATGTCATCCTAAAGCAGTGATTTGATTATCCATCTATTTCCTTTCATAGGAGAAAGTGATTCTCTCCCTGAAAGTGCAGTACTTTGTAGAAAATGTTCAACTAATTTTGTAAGTACAATGTTATTTTCTTTTCCTCCTTTTCTTTTCTTTTGTGTTTTTGGGAAATTTGGAAAATGTTTGTCACCTTACTTTGTGTCAGTGTCCTGATCGTCTTATTTGATTTAACCCTGTTAAGCCTGATATATAGTCAGAAAATCTGTTTTATTTTGAATTAATAATCAAGTAAACCTAAGTTGATTCGGTCCAGTAAGTGTTCATCTTGAAACATCTTAGTTAATGTTCATTTCTACAAGTTCTAGTGCGTTTAATATTTCAGAATGTGTAAATTAACTTCCAACTAAATTAATTAATATCAGGTTATGTATTATGAACAAAGATAAATAAAAAATGGACGATAGGTAATTTATAAGATAGCATTAATCTTGATTAATAAATGCTATAAAAATTGTGGTTCATTGTTAGTTCATGATACCAAATGTATTAACCAATATTAACAAACTGAAAAAGCATTAGTGAAATTAGTTTATTTTATTAAATGCAGGAAATGGGTTGCCTGGGGAAACGGTCAGTTATATAGTTTGAGTCATTTACAAATATATTTAACCACAGAATGCTGTGATTGACCAATCAGAATCAAGTGAGCCATAGTAAGTCAATTTAATAAAGGAGTATCCGAGACCTAAATAATAGTATTGCTGAATTTTTTTATTGTTAATAATTTAAGTTGTGAATTTAAAAAATGTTTAAGCATCATTTGAACTGCTTATTTCATTCTCAAAGAAACAGTGAAACCCGTCAGCTGTATTATGCTGAGCTGAAAGGGAGAGTTTTGAGATCTGAGTGCTTTGAGCAAGAAGGATTGTACTTCCAGCTTGCTGCATACGCCCTTCAAGCTGATCTTGGCGATTCACTTTCACTTGGTGAAGTATGCAAACAAAACTTTGCATACTTCTGCCCACAGGGATTTTTCCCTTTTTGGGTAAGGGCTCTGTTATTTTGTTATTTGCTTTTTGCTGGTTTTCCCCTTCAGACTGTAAAGTTTAAAATAAATCTCCTGTTCACCTGTTCTTACTGTTCACAAACTAATGGTGTTTTCATTGTGGTATCGTACAGATTGTACAGAAGCATGGGAATGATTATATCCTGAAGCACACCCCGGCCCTGCACAGAGAGCTTAAAGGAATGTCATCCAGCGAGGCTGCCTTGCTTTTCATACAGGAAGCATTTACCTTGAGTGATGTGCCTCTCACCATCTATAGATTGTCCAAAGTTAGTGTTTTTTTTTTTTTTGCTCAAGTTCACTGTATTCAGAAGTGCGGTAATCAAGGCCAGTCAAGTCCAGATTCAGACTTAAGTCTGAGTCCAAGATTTTCCGTAGCATTTAGTTTTGTCTGGTCATAGAAAATATGGTCTTGGACTGGTGACAGACTCTTGTCCAAACTGGAATACTACAACCCTGGTATTCAGTCAAACCAGAGTTGTGCATTATTCAGAAGTGAATTGAGAATGCCTTTTACATTTGAATTCAATTCCTGAAAATGAGGTACACTGCAAAAAAAAAAATATATATATATATATGTATATAGAGAGAGAGAGAGAGAGAGAGAGAGAGAGATAGTTTTTTATTTGTTTTTTTACTAGTGGGTGCAGGACACTAAATAGTTATGTAAGTGAGGACAGAAAAATAAAGTAAACTGTGACATATTATACCCAAAAACTCTTCATACAGTGGACTACCATGAAATTGATAAAAATTTGGGAACAAAAATTTGATTTGGCACTTTGACCTGAACGTTTTGTTACATACCTTGCTATCAAAGTTATCTGACATTATCAAGATGAATTTGTTGTGACACAGTTTAACTCTTGAGTACTTGTCATATTTTATTACCATTTTCTAAACTATAGCAAATAAACTGTGATAATGTGAGAAATGTTGAAGGTGTCTGAATACATTTAGGTTTGACTGTGTGTGTGTGTGTGTGTATATATATATACATATATATACCACGTGCATAAATATTAGGCACGTTGATATTCTGATGATATTTTTTTTCCAAGCACATTTTACCAATTCCAAACCACATCAATCTCAATAACTACTATGTATTGTGTATTTAATCATTTATAAGTGATATGTAATTGTCCATGAAGGCTGGAAGTGAAAACTCCTTATGTTCAGGTGTGCAGAATTATTAGGCATGTTTTCTTTTACAGATAAAATGAGCCAAAAAAGAGGTTTAACTCAGACTGAGATGTCAAAAATTATTAAATCCCCATGAGATATATATATATATATATATCAAAGTCAATAAAACAATGATTATTGGAGTGCGTTTTAAAAGAAGACACCATTTCTTTTAACTTTTTTTATTATTATTATTGTAATATTTACTAGCAATTTTTGAGTGAAAATTGTTTCAAAGTGAATCTTACTCCAATTTTTTAAGCGTATACAAACTGAATGCAGAATCACACTTTGTTCATTTGTGAAGATTGTCATGATGAACAAAACTTTTGTTGGCACAAAGCTTATTTTATGCAATAATCCAAGAGCCAATGGAAAATTCCTGTTTTGTTTTTGTTGAGCGTGATGCTAACATGCAGGTTGCCCTACAAAATATATAATCGCTGCAGCCAGTTCTTCAGTTTAGAATTTTGCTCAGACATAAATTTTTACCAATATTTATCACATTTCACTAATAAAATTCTCTGTCTCTTACAAGGTGTCAGGTTCTCAGAGACTTTGCTTGGGTAAAAAATCTTAATAAATTACCCTCACTTAATAAGAATAACATGCTGAAGTATTGTGAAATACATTAAGACTGATTTTTTTTATAGGCTTTATGGACGGATAAGTTGAGAGTGACTTGAAGGACCAGCATCACATCCTCTTGTACCACTGTGTGAAGAATTGATCTTCCAGAATCTGCCAGTAAGTTTTAGGAGCTCATCTTTAGACTTTTCAGGATAGGAGATGGAATAAAAATGAGCCTCCTCTGTATCCCTGCTGTCTCAGGAAAAGAAAAAACCACAAGGTTGTGTCCTCATGGGTGTGGCATCCACAGGACTGCAGATCTCTGAGGTGATTCCAAAATCATGGCCAATTACATCATTCATGCCATGTGTATCATACTGGACACACAAATCATATTCTACCCATAAGCGTAGAGTTTTCCACTCAGGTTTGCACAAACCAGCACTAAACTGGTATTATTCAACCTGGGGCAGAATATAAATTCATGTTGGTTCAATCTAGTCATTTCACTCATAGCCATGTCACCCTAACAAAGAGTGAAAAATTTAAGGGGGTCTGAATACTTTCCGTACCCACTGTATATGTGTGTCTCATTTCTACTCTCCAGGTGCTGAATGGAGAACAGCAGTTTGTGTGTGATTTGCCATGGCCCTCCATTCATTCCATTACTTTTCAGGTTCTATTAATTTTAATGTTTACAAATTCAACCAGTCAGTTATCACTTATGACTTATGTTTTCAGCCTGAAAAGATGCGCGTTAAATATCGCATGCGATTTATCGTGCAGCCCTAGTGGAAACCATGATATATCATTTAAATGTCTGGGGCAAAATTAAAAAGAGAGAGAGAGAGAAAGAAAGTAATACTTTAATTCAGCAAGGATACATTAAATTGATCAAAAGTAACAGTAAAGACATTTATAATGTTACAATATTTCTGAAGGAACATGTGACACTAAAGACTGAAGACTGGCGTAATGGCTGCTGAAATTTCAGTTTTGCCATCACAGGAATAATTAACATTTTTTAAATATACTAAAATAGATTTAAATGATAATAATATTTCACAATATTACTGTTTTTGCTGTATGTTTGATAAAATAAAGCATGAGAGACTTAAAAAAAAAAAAAAAAACTTAATTCTATTTTGATCTTTTGAGCTTCTAACTTTTGACTGGTAGTTTATGCATTAGATATCACGAAATAATCTTTTACATCATGTATTAATCTTGGTTAATGTAAATGTTAAAGGGGTGATTGATTGCGATTTCACTTTTTTTAACGTTAGTTAGTGTGTAATGTTGATGTTTGAGCATTAATAATGCCTGCAAAGTTGCAGCGCTGAAAGTTCAATGCAAACGAAGATATCGCCTTTTAAAATTCTGACAGTTTAATGCCTACAAAAACGGCTCGTAGGGACTACAACGAGTTACTTCCCGGGTTGTGACATCACAAACCCCGGCAAACCCCACCCCCGGGAACATGCAACAAAGGGGGCGAGGCCATGCTGCGCTGCTTTAGAGAAGAGGAAGAAAACTAGGGGTGCACGTAAAAATCTATTCATATATGAAATTGCGAATCTGTCTTTTAACGATAATGGTTCTTTTTCTAACATTTGTTCGGTATCTCACTATGGGAACACCTCAGGCGTGACCGATCGCAGAAGCACCAATAACACCATGTCTGCCAACTATGGCAGACCAATCGCTGCAGCGATCATGGAGTCCCGCCTCCCTGTATATAAACCACAGCTACCTGCCGTTTCGTCATTCTCGCTCTCTTCCCCGTGAAGATTTTCGGAAGCTGGCTCAGCAGACTTCGGGAATTATTTTCTTAACAGTTTACAGACAGAGCAGCAAGGTAACGTCTCAAACGCAATACATTCCTAACGTTTGTTGAGCGACTTCACTTAGAGTGAGATAACTAACGCGTCAGGGCGAGTTTTATTCTAAAAAGTTTTCAATTTATTTTCCAAGTTTTTGGGGGTTCTCACCACGCACCAAAAAGAAGGAAAAGGAGCTCTCTATCACAGCACAGCTCCGTACTAGTTGTCACGTTGTGGTGGGCTTACCGTACGAAGAGAGTGCAGGCCTCATGGCCACTGCGAAAGAGCCGGAGAGCCCCGGAGGAAAAGGTCTTCCTCCCCATCCGTGTGCTTGTGGAATGTGGATTTTTGCGAAGGATTCACATGGCCTCTGCATCTCCTGTTTGGGTGCTAAACACGCTCAGGCAGCTCTGTCAAACCCCGAGGGCTGTCCTCACTGCACGAAGTTCCCGGCTAAAACCCGAGAGCGAAGACTCCGCGTGGCAGTAGCTGGGAAGTCGGACCCATGCCTCTCTGCTCAATGCAGAGAGGAACTGATGGATGGTCCGCAGGCCAGCAGCTCATGGGGAAAGATGATGGAGAGGGTGTCACCCGTCCTTCCCCCGCTGTTCGAAGATCCATTAGCGGGAGAGGAAGATGACGAGGACGAAGTATTGAGGACGAGGATGACGATGATGAAGATGCTATTCTTCCCCCAAATCAGTCGCGTCCGCCCAGTGCACAGGATGTGAGTTCACCCTCCCCTGTACAGACGGACACGGATCTACTCGAGGTCTGTCGCAGGGCCGCGGCTAGACTGTCAATCGACTGGCCATCCCAACCGGCAGGTCAGGGGGCCGAAAGAGATTTGTATGATGGAAAGAGACTTCTTTCGTCACGTCTCCCTCCAGTGAGGCAGTTTATTCAAGCCGTCCCGGCTTGTGTGACTGAAATGAAGAGGTTTTGGGACAAGCCTTTTTCCCACCGTGTGCCCGTCAAGGGCTTCTCGAGGCTGGATGTTCAGGGAATGGAGGATTTGGGGATGGCGGATCCTCCCCCTGTTGAATCATCTGTGGCTAATCATTTGCACCCAAGTCGCAGGGCAGCGCTCTCTTCAACCGGAGCCTCGCTGCCAGGGAAAACAGAGCGCTTCGCCGCTTCTGTTTTTCACAAGATCTATAAATCATCTGCACTGGCCGTTGCAGATGCGGAGTCCAGCTGACATCCCATCTCCTCAAATAACTCTGCTTGATAGGCAGTAAGGAGGGACGTCGTGCTTAGAATGCGACGTCCCTCCTTACTGCCTATCAAGCGGAGTTATTTGAGGAGATGGGACGTCAGCTGGACTCCGGATCTCCCAACCCAGTGCTCTGGGAAGAGCTATACGTCATCGCAGATTTAAACCTGCGCACGTCCCGTGGAGCAGTTCAAAGCTGCGGTCGGAGTATGGGCTTAGCTGTTGTGGGAGAGAGATCGCTATGGCTGGGTTTGTCAGGCCTCTCTGACAAAGAGAAGGTGGAGTTTTTGGATTCCCCTATTGATCCAAAGGCCATGTTCGGTGCGACGGTAACAGCGATACGTCAGCAATGTGACCTGCGGAAAAAAAAGAGGGAGAGGCATTCGAGGTCTGTCTCCCCAGACAGCCGGCAGCTCAGCCTTATCACCCGAGCCAACCGAACTTCAGACCTTCAGGGAGAGGGGGACATATCAACCTTCCCGTCCGGCTCCACCGCAACAGCCGGGAAACGCGGGGCCTCAGTCAAAGGTTGCCACTGCAGCAAAACACCGGTCGGCAACCCCTCAGGGAAACAAAAAGAAGCGGTCGACCTGAGACGTCAGCTTGACATCAGGAAGGGTTTGGAGACAGCACTCAGGGTTTCTCTGTCCCATCCCTTCAGAACGATTCCATTCTCCCTCCCGCAGGGAAAAGGAGAAGGAATTTAAATGTGAAATAGGCTTGTGTGGTCAGTTCAAAGTCCAATGTGTGCGGGAAAATGGCCCATGTTTCTCTGGTGCCCCCCAAAGAATTGTCTTCCCCTCCACCTACGAAGTTTGTTCTGAGGGAGGAAGGACAAGAGTTCATAAGCATCCCATCACAAATAAAGTTTTCTCAGATGCATTCAGGCCAAGGGCTGAGGGCGCAGAGTGGGATAAGACGGGAAGTGAGGGAAGATGGGAAGGGCCCACTCGCAGCTCAGGCAGCGAACTGGCACGCATGCGCAGTTCATCCCTGGGTTTTAACCACGATAGACAGGGGATACAGACTTCAATTCGCTGTAAAACCTCCTGTGTTCAATGAAGTGGTAATCTCAGTGGCCCAAGGGGAAGCAGCTCAGGTTTTAGAGGAAGAAATATCCTCATTAATGAGAAAAGGATTGATAAGAGTGATTCCAACGAGAGAAAGCCACATAGGTTTTTACTCCCGGTATTTTGTGATTCCCAAAAGAGGGGGAGGTTTCCGTCCCATTTTGGATTTACGGGTCCTCAACGAACACCTCAGAAAATACAAATTCAAAATGCTGTCGCTCAGAATGTTGTGTCAGAGTATTCGTCAGGGAGATTGGTTCACCTCAGTGGACCTCTAGGATGCATATTTTCACATAGATATTTTTCCTGCTCACAGGAAATATCTGAGGTTCACTTATCAGGGCACAGCATACGAGTATACGAAAATACCCGTTGGCCTTGCTTTGGCTCCCAGGGTTTTCAGCAAATGTGTGGAAGCGGCTCTGACGCCGTTAAGGAACGGAGGGGTCAGAGTTTCATCATATCTGGACAATCTGCCCATCTGCGTGCCGTCCCCGAGGCAGGCAGAGAGCGATACGTACACACTAGTGACGCATCTGGAGAGATTAGGTTTCAAGATAAACCAGACAAAGAGTTGCCTAACTCCTGCACAGGAAATAGTCTACTTGGGTCTCAGGTTGAATTCAGTGAGGTTTCGAGCTTTCCTATCAGAGGATCGCATCAAGACACTTCACAGCTGCCTCTCCTTTTTTCAACGAGGGAGATCAGTCTCTTTCAGAATGTATCTTTGGCTACTGGGTCTGATGGCCTCGACAGTGTCAGTGGAGTCCTGGGAGTGAGTAGTCAGGGTGAATAATGCAGGTTATGAAGGGGCGAATTCCTCATATTATTCTGTTTACACCTCCGTCGGGAGTTATGATTCAGATAATAACCTACTCTTTCTTTAGTCTGCTTCGTCAGCATATCGGCAATGCGGGAGTTGTCTATATCCCATAGTGAGATACCGAATGAATGTTAGAAAGAGAACGTTAGGTTACTGACGTAACCCCGGTTCTCTGATAACATGAAGTGAGGTATCTCACAAACATTGCCCTCCTTGCCTTTACTGCACGTAGAAGAGATATGCGGAGAATGACAAAACGGCAGGTACCTGCGGTTTATATACAGGGAGGCGGGATTCAGCGATTGGTCTGCCATAGTTGGCAGACGTGGTGTTGTTGGTGCTTCCGCGATCGGTCATGCCTGATGCGTTCCCATAGTGAGATACCTACACCCTAACCTAACGATTCACAAGTTTCAAAATCAATGCTCAATCCTGTTCCTCGCGCTGCCCTGCTTTGCAGAAGCTCTGAATCTCTCTCTCTCTCTCTCTCTCATTCAGATCATCAGCTCAGCTCCAACAATGAACTGTTCCATTTATACTTATTTTCACATAGCTATGAGAAGAGTTAAACATGGATGCGTGTGCGGTTGCCGTACTGTATTAAAGCTTTAATCAGGATAAAACCGTATATTAAAAGCTTACAGAAGCAGTAGCATTTACAAACAACAGCATATCTAAAAGTATGAGACAACAACAAACAAAAACATAGCCTACCATTAAGAGCCGTGCTTCCAGAGGTTCTGCGCGATCCTCTTCACTAATATCCTCTGTGTCTCAATCGGGCTCAAATTGATAAGCAATATAGACGACGCCATTACCCATCGCGTATTTCTGAGGGAGGGGCTTCATAAACGCAGGAAATGATCAGCGCATTTATAGGAGATGGGACAGAGCGGTGTGGAATAAAGGTAAATTATGTGAAAAATAATGCGTTTTTTTTTTTTAAACGAAGCATTAACACATGTTAGACTGCACCCCATAAACACAATCAAGCCTAGAAAAAAAAACAGTCAACCACCCCTTTAAAATATAAGCTTCTTATCATTCATTTTTCAGCTCTTATTAGGTTTTATTACGCATAAAATTATTATTCCATTCCAGTGGCCAGTAGGCATGTAATAAATGGGATAATGTAAAATCAAAAGTAAAAGTAATGATAATGTTAGTGTGTGTTAATAGTGAAAATGTACAAAATCATACTGTAAGGTAGTAACTATTATAATTTCTTATTTACTTTATTTAAATATTGTACATAACTAGACATTATCTGTTTAAATAAAGGGAGACACCGAGAGATGTACATCACAGATGGAGCTGATCTGGACATGGAGGACAGTGATGATGAGCTTCCACCAATGAAGTTCCTCTTAGACAATGTCCAGAAGCAAATCACTGGCACCACTGAATGTAGAACTGTCACAGGTAAAGAATTAGTCTGAAGTGTGTAACTTCACCAGCATTAGCGGCACCACATTAATTCGAAATCACATACTTACCTACAGGATTATTAGTACTCATAAAAGACTAGATAAAAAGTACGCTGGATGACCTACTACTAGCAGTGAGAGTCTGAAATGTGCATAGGAGGCTACAAAAGAGAGAGTTTGTGAATGATAGTGAAGCGGCAGTGTAAATGCTGCATCCAAATATGAATACTTGTACTTTTCTAAATAATTTATTGCAGATTTTAGAGCATATTTTCTTTTCTTTTACTGGATTTTCTATTACATTGTCTTGAATTTATTGTTTTTCTTTTCCTGCCCTTTATGTCTGCTGTAAAGCCTAAGTTTCTCATT
Source organism: Sinocyclocheilus rhinocerous (assembly GCF_001515625.1). NCBI lineage: Eukaryota > Metazoa > Chordata > Actinopteri > Cypriniformes > Cyprinidae > Sinocyclocheilus > Sinocyclocheilus rhinocerous. The sequence goes on along the minus strand of NW_015642053.1, from coordinate 3,167,342 downwards.
GGGGTAAATACTGTCATATATGATCTTTCATACATTTACTTCATTTTTTCCCACTACATTTTGTGATATTTATACTTGAAACAAAAAATTAACTTTGCAAATATGGAAAGAAAACCAAAACATAATTCAGTTTATTCTCTGAAAACACATCTGAGAGTGGTATAGCCATTTCACAAGCCATGAAAAGTATGTATTACATCAGTTAACTGAGTTACATGGCAGCATAAAATATGATAAGACTCTAGATAATGTGATGCCACCTTACCTCGGAAGGAGCTCAGTTATGGTCAGCACTGCTGTACCGTCTCCCTTGACACAAACATTCCTCTCACATACAAGAAAGTTGGCTGGAATTCCCCCTTGTCCGTTACTAAACACATTCCCTTCCAACCACTTTTGTCAGAGTCAGACCTGACTCCTTTGCTTATTCAGACACAGGTGTTCACAGGTTTTTTAAACCTTTAATTTAATCTCCTTAATTATTACCTTATAAATAAATACTAATAAGGCCACTTCACCTTTTAAATAAGGCACTGATGTTTTTGACTCCAAGATGTCTCATAGATTTAGAGTGACAATTATTCAATCATTCATTATTCCTTATTTGTTCATTATGTGCAGGTAGTGATGCTTCAAATGGCTCTTGCTGTTTAGAGATGAGTGTTGATGAGCCTGAAGAAATGTTTGTAGATGATCCTGAAGATGTTCTGCGTTTAATTGAGCTGGTGGAGGGTGTATCTGTGGATGGTCCTTTATTTTTGCCAATTTCTCACTGAAAAGGTGAGAATAGGAAAGTTTGGGGTCAGCAAGATACACATACACAAACACACACACACACACACACACACAGGTGAAAAACAAGTGCACTTCCATATTGTACTTAGTGCTCTATTTTCACGCACTAATTTTGTACTTAATATACTAAAAATTATTCTTTAGTACTTCTTAAGAACATCTAAGTGTATTCAAATGTGCTATTTTGGGGCATGAATATGAACTAAAATGTGCTTTTAACATACTATCTCTTTATTACAAAAATGTATTTAGTTAACACTTGTAGTACACTTGAACCCATCTTTCATACACTAGTAGGTTCAAGTGTAATACAAGTGGTAACTAAATACATCTTTAATACAGCGATAGTATGTTAAAAGCACATTTTAGTTCATATTCATAGTGTCCCAAAATAGCACATTTGAGTACATGTTCTTAAGATTATATTAAGAAGTACTAAAGAATATTTTTAGCATATTTTAGTGCGTGAAAATAGAGCACTTTAAGTACAATATGTAAGTGCACTTTTTTCACCTGGACACACACAACCCTGTATAGCTATCTTTGTGAGGACATTCATTGACATAATGCAGTCTCTAGCTCCTTACCCTTACCCTAACCCTACCCATCAGAAATAAGTGCCTCACCCAAACCCTTACTCTAACCCTACCCTTTACCCAATTAAAACCTGACCCCTAAAACCAAGTCTTGACCCTCAAACAGGCCTTTAAAGGGGTCTCATAAAGTGAGGACAAGCCAAAATATCCTCACTTTACAAATTGGTCCTCACTCCGAAGGTCTAAAACTCAAACCGGCTCTCACAAAGATAACTGTACAAGTGCACACACACACACACATATATATGAAAGTGACGTGACGTGACATGTGGCCAAGTATGGTGACCCATACTAGGAATTAGTGCTCTGCATTTATCCCATCCTTAGTGCACACACACAGCAGTGAACACACACACACTGTGAACACACACCCGGAGCAGTGGGCAGCCATTTATGCTGCGGCGCCCGGGGAGCAGTTGAGGGTTCGGTGCCTTGCTCAAGGGCACCCCAGTCGTGGTATTGAAGGTGGGAGAGAGCGCTGTACATTCACTCCCCCAACCTACAATCCCTGCCGGTACATGACTCGAACCCGCAACCTTTGGGTTACGAGTCCGAGCCTTTCAGAAGAGAAAATACTTTCAAAACATTTAAAAATCTTTTAAAATCTTACCTTCCCTAAACTTTTGAACAGTAATGTACATGAGTTGCTTTGAAATCGCTCCTGTAGTTAAAAAATTTTAAAACGCATTTCCATCCTGTATTTCCATCAAGGTGAAACAAATCAAATCAGTTAATTTCCAACTACAGTCCACCCTGCTGAAAAAACCAGATTGAACCATCTCTATCTCCATCATGAAACATCTCTTACAATGGGTATTAACCTGGAAGTGACAAGCAACCTCAAGCCATGGAGGACAAACAGCTTTGGAATGTGCATGCTTTGAATGAAATAGGACTATGAAGCTTTATCAAATTTACTTGCACATTGTTATGTCCTTAAATATGCAACATGTAAAATACACAGAAATTGTTTGCAAAGCATGCTGAAGTTATTTTTTACATGCGGGCTCAACTGAAAGACATCATATAATGTGTTATCGAACACAGTGTGTGTAACTCTGAGCTTTATTTAAAAGCCTACAGAAAACACTGTGTACAAACATAAGTATTGCGAAATATTTGGTGGGAAAATGGCACATAAATAGACTGGGGAAATGGAAATGATGACATGCTAACTTTTGACATTTGAACATGTGGTTATAAACGCCTTTATATTCAGGCTGACTTGATTAGTGTGCCATAGTTTATATGCGGAGTCATCAGTGATATGCAGTGTGCAACAAGCAGAACTTTTTATTAACTGTTGCTACATCACTGAGGTGATGAGGTTACTCTATGCACTTCACAGCATTGCATCTTTTAAGGAAGAACTACATCACAAACAACAAAAAAAGGGAGGGGGGTGGGCATTTATGAGGAAGCTGGCTTCAGGTGGTCTGCAAACTTTCATTCATTTTCGCATCATGCATCCTTTTGGACTGGTGAGTTTGCCTATCTTTCTTTGCATGCTGTGTTCATCAGATATTTTTTAACACCCAAAGGGGTTGTCATTTATGTTAATGTAAGTTTTTTATGTAAGTTTGAGTTGTAATATGGTACTGTTGTTAATGTTGAGATGAAAGCTATGATTACATCTTCATATGGAAATATATGGAAATTATTATTTGCACATGTAAGTGTCGGTTGATGTTGAGTCAGAGATGTTATAGATAATTAAATAGCGATCCGTGCCGGTATACAGTAATTTTAGAAGAATTAGTTTTAGTTTTGCTTAGAGAAAACACGTGTTGTCTCATCAAATCTTGGAGCAGAATCTGTTAAGTATGCAGTTAAATTCTGTGCTTGATGAGTGAATATTAAGTCTTAGAATCAATGAATATTGATCTTAGAAGTCCCTTGAGTGTAAAAGTATCACTTTCTTTCTTCTGTGGAACACAAAACAGGACGATGTTTTGGACCCCATTTACTTTCATTGTAAGGATATAAAAAAACACTTTAAAGTATCTTCTGTTTTGTTCCACAGAAGAATGAAGTCACGTAGGTTTTGGAACAAAGGTGTGAGTAATAAAAGCGGTTGCAGTCATTATCACCCTTCAGCTACGTTGATTTTCTCTCACTATTGATTTAGCAAACAAGTCACGATTTTGTGTTACATTTTCTGTTTCATTTTAATGATGTAGTAAAAACCCTGAGCATTGAATCCAGTAAATGTGAGTTGTGAGGATGATGCAACACACTATGCATAGAAAAAAATTAAGTGTAATTGCAGTGGTAGTGGAATTTTTTCCCCCTCTCTCTCTCTCGGTCTTCTTTCATCTCAAACTTACAGATAATCATAATAAATTAAAATTATATTTGGAAGCTTTTGTATCATGCTGTCCTTTATTTTATGTGTACGTTTTATTGTTTGGCCTTTTTCCCAGACCTGGAGCTATTCATACCTAATTATTCAAATTCATATAAAACATACCAATTATACAAAAGTATGATAATCTAAACTGAGTGACATAATCATGAACCAATTTCAATATTTATGTTGTGAAAATTGTATATATTTTTGAAAAATTACAAGAGGTGTCATTCAGACTAATTTTTTCCAATATACTGTTTAAAATGTTGGGATATGAACGATTTTTCAGTGTTTTTACAAGAAGCGACTTATGCAAAAAATACAATAAAAACAGTATTATTGTGAAATATTATTACAATTTTAAATAACTGCTTTCTAATTTATTGTAAAATCTAAATTATTGTTTTTCCTGTGATGGCAAAGCTGAATTTTCAGCATCCAGTCTTCAGTGCACATGAGCCTTCAGAAATCATTGGATTAAGAGTTATTTGCATATAATTATACATAATTTACTTTTATTACTATGGCAAGTATGTGTAATATGTGACAGGGACACTGTAAAATAAAGTGTTGCCAAATCTCTTATAACATTTATAAATGCCTTGACTGTCACCTTTTGATTCATTTAATGCATTTTTGCTGAATAAACAAGTATTTATCTTTACAGCATATAAATATATAGGAATTAAGCATCATCTTTCTCTTGCTACCAGTTGTGTGACATGTCCTGGCATGCCCACTACTACGGTATATGTATTTCCTTATAATGCTAAAAATGCTCAACACATTAGCATTTCGCTTCACTTTCAGATTTCAGACCACAAGAGGTGCTAGTAACATCTTATTTTTTTTTTTCATCTGCAAAATGATTGCATTAGGTTTGTAACACATTTCAGGGCAGTTTCAAAGTGCACAAACCATTCAATATGGTATAAGTGTTTTGAGATCGAAACCTAGTATATTGTGCAAATAACTGTGCAAAAATAAAACATTGATTCATATTCATTGATAATCTGCCCTGTAATCATAATTTTAGGGGAAAGGAACAAAAGTTGGTAGCTATGTGTGTGCATGTACATTTTGCAGTTTTGCAGAAATGTGGTGTGAGTTGTGTATTTCCAATGAGCCTGGGTTTGTAAAATAAAGTTACCAAATCATTGGTAATATTATAAATGTCTTTGTTTTCACTTTTTGTGTGTGTGTGTGTATATTAAAGTGTGTTGTATATCTGTTTACAGATGCTGATTTTTTGCCTGCACCTTTGCAGTAATGCACTACAAAATGGTAATTTCCTTTTGCATTTTTAAAATATATTGGCCTATGTAATTGTCATAAATATCACATTAAGTTATTTGGCCATTTTGTTCAGTTTTATGTCTAAAAAAAATATTTCAAAAACCCAAGACAATTTGTGTTTAAAAAAAAAAAAAAAAATTCACTGGGGCAGTACCTCTTTAAAAGGTACTATTATGTACTTTTAAAGTACTAATATATATAATTTAGGGGTAAGTAAGGTACAAAGATGTATCTTTTGTACCTGAGGGAACTGTCCCAGTGACAGGTGTTTTTGTTTGTGTGTGTGTAGGCAGGAAGGTAAGAGGTTTTACAGACGAAAATCAAACACTGTGGTTTTACATGCATAAAATGCATCTAGTCACTACTGGGTTTTACGGTTTACAGAGAAACATCAAAACCTCTGAGGGAACCCAACCCCCTGATAATGAATGGAATATTAGACTATTATTAGAATATTAGACAGACTATCCAAATTTTAATAAAACAATAGGCCTATACCTTTAGAAGCACAGATGTGTCTGTCACTTTAAAGGTATGGTTCACCCAAAAATGACAATTCTGTCATAATGTAACTTTTTGCTGTTAAATTGCATTAGCAACTCTCAAATTCTGTTTTGTTTTTGTAGGAACGTGCAACAACTTCACAGTGGCATTTATAGAGACTGCAGAAAAAGTGTCTTGCTTTAAGGTGATGGATGGACGTGGTGCAATTTGTTGGACTGGCCATCCAACCCAGTCATGTCAGATAGACTATAGAGATGGCAAGACGTGCATCAAGTGGCTGGTAGACACTGAACTCTCATGTGTGATGGATTCTAATGAGATGCTTAATATAGGTAATAAGTGTCAAAAAAAATTTCAGCACTGAAAATAAAAATGTTCGATTTTTGATTTATATATAAGAATACCTGTTTCTCCTATAGAAGAAAAAAAGTGTGCCCGTGACCAAGAATGTGAGTCAAAAGCAGTCATTTTTAATTACTTTATCATGTAGTCGGTATTTATTCAATATTTATTCAATAGATTTTTTTTTTTTTTAAGCTATCAGTTGCAATGGAGAGTACAAATCTGGTAAGTTTATTTAATGAAAGTTTTTTTTTTTCTCTCTCTCTCTCTCGCTCTCTCTCTCTCGCTCTCTCGCGCTCTCTCGCACTCGCTCTCTCGCGCTCTCGCTCTCTCTCGCTCGCTCGCTCGTTGAAAGTTTTTTTTTTTCCTTGTTTTTTTCTTGTTATATGAAACAAATTAATGACTGCTCCCTAAAGTCAAATGATTGTTTTTTTTTTATCCCAGACTCAGAGCCCGGAGATTCTGCATCAACCCTGTCACTGAGTAAGAATGCAAAACTAAACAATTAGCTGCTACATGTTTGCATCCATCATAAAATAATTCCACATCTTCATGTATCTAAATTATTTATCCTTTTTTTTGTTGTTGTTGTTGTTTTTTGCAGGCATTCTTCTAATTACAGCTGCTATTACCTTTGTACACTGGGTGTCACTATGGCACTACTAATAGTGTTCTGAGCTGCATTAACACTGAACAAAAATCTGTTGGATTAACATAAAAAAAAATGTACATCGGTTGCACATATTTATATTATGTTCTCTCAACATTATTTACCTCTGTTTATGTAACCTAACATTTTTCAAATGAATGATTTTTTATGTTGTTTTTATGCTTTTTATGCCACATTACCTCCTGCGTTTTAGGGGGGCGTGGCAGAGTCTTAACTTTGATAAAGAATATCTCTTTGGGTTTGAGACTTTAGTCTTTGCAACTTCAGGGATCTTATCTATGCACAATCAGCTTGTAACACTCCAAAGAGAAAGGAAAACTTGAAATCGCATCATATGACCCCTTTAACATGATTTTTGGTAATAAAAATACATTTCTAATTGATTTTTTTTAAGAAAGACTTAAAGCTTCACCATTATACACCTCAAAGGAATACTTCAAGGGATGGTTCACCCAAAAATGAAAATTCTGGTATCGTTTACTCACCCTCAAGTTGTTCCAAACCTGTAAACATTTCTTTGTTCAGCTGAATACAAAGGAAGATATTTTTAAGGATGTTTGAGGCCAAACAGCTTTGGGGCACCATTGATTTCCATACTAGGAAAAAAATACTATGGGAGTCAATTGTGCAATTCTCGCAATATAGAGTGAACGCTGGATAAGGGAACTACTTTATTTAGCTTCAACATGACTAATTCTACAGTCAAACCAAAAATTATTCAGACACCAGATATAATTTTTTATATTTTTTTACTAGCAGGTACAGGACACTATAGTTAATTTATGTAAGTGAGGATAGCAAAATAAAGTAAAATGTGACATACCCACAAAATGTTTCATACAGTGGACTACCAGTGAAATTGATACAAATTTGGGATCAAAAATGTAATTTGACACTTTGACCTGACCATGTTTTGTTAAATACCTTTCTATCAAAGTTATCTGACATTATCAAGATGAATTTGTTCCGACACAGTTTAACTCTTGAGTTCTTCTTGTCATATTTTATTACCATTTTCTAAACTACAGTATGGCAAATAAACTTTGGCGTCTGAATAAATTTTGGTTTGACTAATTTATTTGTGATTATCAAGATGAATTTGTTCTGACACAGTTTAACTCTGAGTTATTGTCATATTTAATGACCATTTTCTAAACTATAGAGTATAAAGAAATGTTGAAGGTGTCTGAATAAATTTTAGTTTGACTGTACAGTATATGACTGAACAACCTCTCCATTTTATTCAGTGTCTTTATACTTAAAAAAAAATGATGATGTGTTCGAATAAATCTTTTATAGTAAATATTGCAATATTCAGTAAAATTAAGAATTATCCATTTTCACTTCATGGTGATATATAGGGCCTATGTGTCTATACTGCTGTTCAAAAGTTTGGGATCAGTAAGATTTTTCATGTTTTTTAAAGAAGTTTGTATTTATTTTATCAAAAATATAGAGAAAAACTAATTTAGTGAAATATTATTGCAATTTAAAATATCAGTTTTCTATTTTGATGTATTTTAAAATATAATTTATTCGTGTGAAGCATAGCTGAATTTTCAGCATAATTACTCCAGTCTTCAGTGTCACGTGATCTTTCAGAAATCATTCTAATATGCTGTTGGAATGTTGGAAACAATTGTGCTTAATATTTTTTGGGACCTATTTTTTTCTGGATTCAGGATGAGAAGGTGTTTATTCAAAATAGAAATTTTGTGTTACAATATTCACTACTATTCAAAAGTTTTGGGTCAGTTAATTTTTTTCTTTTTTTCTTTCTTTTCTTTTTTGTTTTTTTAAAGAAATTAATATTTTTATTCAACAATGACATGTTAACATGATAAAATGTGATAGTAAAGACTTCTATTGTTTCTATTTTGAATAAATGCTGTTCTTTTTAACTTTTTATTCATCATAGAATCAAAGAAAAAATATCACAGGTTCCAAAAAAATATTCAGCAGCATTCTTGAACATGACAATGAGTTCACTTTACTCAAATGGCCTCCACAGTCACAAGATCTCAATCCAATAGAGCATCTTTGGGATGTGGTAGAACGGGAGATTCGCATCATGGATGTGCAGCCGACAAATCGGCAGCAACTGCATATACTATATTTATAATGTGAACCCTGTAGTATTCCATTAAAAAAAAGTATGTACAGTTTTTGTACAGAAATGTACAGTTTGATTTCATGGTTAATTTGAAGCCAAATGGCTAATCTGGCAAAAGCAAGGGGAGTCCGTAATGAATCACACTTTGTTCATTTGAGAAGATTATCATGATGAACAACTTTTGTTGGCACAAAGCTTATTTTATGCAATAATCCAAGAGCCAATGGAAAATTCCTGTTGGGTTTTTGTTGAGGGTGATGCTAACTTGCAGGTTGCCCTACAAAATATATAATCGCTGCAGCCAGTTCTTCAGTTTAGAATTTTGCTCAGACATACATTTTTACCAATATTTATCACATTGTTTAAATATGATAATTAAGATAATTCTTTTGACCCCCAACCCCCCTGGTTTCCAGGATTTTGGTACTCAAATGTTGACAGGTATGAAATTCATGTTGGTCCAATCTAGTCATTTCACTCATAGCCATGTCACCCTTACGGTTATATATGTGTCTCATTTCTGCTCTCCAGGTGCTGAATGGAGAACAGCAGTTTGTGTGTGATTTGCAATGGCCCTCCATTCATTCCATTAATTTTCAGGCTCTATTGATTCTACTGTTTACAAATTCAACCAGTCAGTTATCACTTATGACTAAAGAGCATCTTTTTAAGGAACTACTTGTTGTTTTCAGTATGTTTAACCCTCTGTTTTGCAGTTTAAATTATGGTCTTGGTTTCACTACAGGGCAGGAAGTTTGACATTCGTGCTGATGTGTTGCATGAGAAAAAGCTGGTGCTCTATAGTCTGTCTGTCCTTCATGCCAAAAACCTGCTGCAGCACATAAGCAACAGTCACCGATTGCATCTCAACACAAAGCCCTTGGTCATGAGGCTCAAGGGAAAAAAACGGTCAGAGTCCAAAATAACAATAATTCTGTGGAAGACGGTGGTGCTGTGCAAAAAGCATCTGTTGTGGTCTATCATCTTCCTGTTTTACCACCTTCACATTTTAGATTTGTTTTGACAGAAGTCTCTTATGCTCACCAAGTCTGCATTTGTTTGATGAAAAATACAGGAAAAACGGCAATATTCTGAAATATTATTATTATTATTATTATTATTTATTATTATTATTATAAACATTTTTTAAAGTAATTTATTTCTGTGATGGCAAAGCTGAATTTTCAGTTGCTATTCAAGTAGATCCTTCAGAAATCATTCTAATATGCTGATTCAGTGCTCAAGAAAAATACTATTAACAAAGTTGAAAACCGTTTTGCTGCTTAATATTTTTGTGGAACCCATGATATATCATTTAAAAGTATGGAGCAAAATTAAAGAGAGAGAGAAAGAAAGTAATATTTTAATTCAGCAAGGATACATTAAATTGATAAAGTAACAGTAAAGACATTTATAATGTTACAATATTTCTGAAGGATCATGTGACACTAAAGACTGAAGACTGGCGTAATGGCTGCTGAAATTGTAGCTTTGCCATCACAGGAATAAATAACATTTTTAAAATATACTAAAATAGAAAACAGTTATTTAAATGATGATAATATTTCACAATATTACTGTTTTTGCTGTATGTTTGATAAAATAAAGCATGAGAGACTTAAAAAAAAACAAAAAAAACACAATGGGCAGTAGGCATGTAATAAATTGGATAATGTAAAATTAGCCTGCCATTATGACAAATTATTACATGGCTCTGGGGAATACTCGATTCTGATTAGTCCGTCACCATATTCCGAGGTATGTTCACTGATCTTCCCTGAATGTTGATATTAACATTAAACAAGATTAATAAAAAAAAAATTAATGATAATTGTTAGTGTGTGTTAATAGTGAAAATGTACACAATCATACTGTAAGGTGGTAACTATTATAATGTCTTACTTTATTTAAATATGTTACATAACTAGACATAATCTGTTTAAATAAAGGGAGACACCGAGAGATGTCAGACCTGACTCCTTTGTTTAGTCAGACACAGTCAGTGTGTTCACAGGTTTTTTTTTTTACCTTTTTATTTAACCTCCTTAATTATTACCTAATGAGATTTAAATACAATTAAAGTTACTCTAGATTCTAATACAATTTTGCTTCTCAAATAAATTGATCTTGATGTTTTTTCATGGAATACAAGACAAAAAAAATACTAATAAGACCACTTTACCTTTCAAATAAGTCACTGGTGTTTTTGACTCCAAGATAATGTCTCATAGATTTAGACATTTATTCATGTCCCTATTTGTTCATTACTTGCGGTTTAGAGATGAGTGTTGATGAGCCAAAAGAAATGTTGGTAGATGATCCTGAAGACGTCCTGCGTTTAGTTGAGCTGTTGGAGGGAGTATCGGTGGATGGTCCTTTATTTCTACCCATTTCTCACTGGAAAGGTGAGAACAGGATGGGGTGTTTAGTTTAGCTTCTTAAATAAAAAAATAAAATAAAAAAATATTCTTTTTTTTAAAGAAATTAAATAATTCAGCATGAATTCATTAAAATTCTAAAAAAAAAAAAAAAAAAAGTGACAGTAAAGACATCAATAATGTATTGTAATGTAAAAAAAAAATGTATTATGACTTCCACAAAAATATCTCAATATACTCAAGCACAATATTGATAATTAGATTAAATGTTGTGCTGTATAAGCACCAAATCAGCATATTAGAATGATTTCTGAAGAATCATGTGACACTGAAGACTGGAGTAATGATGCTGAAAATTAACCAACAGACCGGTCTAAGCTGATTTAAGTGAGAAATGGAGAACACTTACTGAAATGTAATTTGAACATTTCCTTTTTCCTATCAGCAGATCTTACAGTGGAAAAATACAAGCGTGACATCACAGTCTCTTACAGTAAATGTCAACCGGAAGTGGCAAGCAGTCCTGGGCAAGCAGCTCTGGAACGTAATGTTATGAATGAACTAGGAATATGAAACTTTTTAAAACTTACTTGCACATTGTGAAACTTAAAATGACACATACAGTACATATCAGAATGGGTGACCTTTTGTCTTTAGGTATTTACCAGTGATTCCAATAGAGAAGTTGCATAGACCACGAGTATGGGAATGCTGATTAAACATTGCTAACTTTTAACATTCGAACAGAAGGATATAAACACCTTTATATTCAGGCTAACTTGATTATTGTATCGTGGTGTCACGGTTTATATGCGGAGTCATCAGTGATTTGCATTGTGGTACAAGTAGAATTGTTATGATGCATGTCACAACATTGTATCTTAAGAAAAAAAAGGGTGGGCACACTGATGAGTTTGGCAGGCTTCACATCCTATGCACACCTTCATTCATATTCTGTCATCATGCAGCCTCCAGTCTCTTGTGCATTGGTGAGTTTGTTTGATCTTTCTTTGCATGCTCTGTTCATCAGTTATTTATTAACACCCAAAAGGGTTGTCATTTTACAGACTTAATCTAAGTTTGAATGGAAGTTCACGTTGAGATGAAAGCTTTGATTACATCTTCACACAACTTATGGCAATGTCTATTTCTAAGTGTCATCTGATCTTGAGTCAGAAATGTTGCAGATAATAGATAATAGCGATCCGTGGTTTTGGCCAGTTTACAGTCATTTTATACGAATTTTTGTGTTTTTTTTTTGGCTTCGAGAAAACACGTGTTGTCTGGTCAAATTTTGTAGCATAATCGGTGAAGTATGCAGTCAAAGTTCTTCAAAAACATCTGTTTTGTTCCACAGAAGTAAAAAAAAAAATCATGCAGGTTTTGGAACAAAAGTGTGTGTAATAAAATCGGTTGCAGCCATTATCACCCTTCAGCTATGAAGATGTTCTCTCGCTGCTCATTGATATAGGAAATAAGTCACTACTTCCTGTTACATTTTCTGTTAAATCATTTAGTAGTAAAACCTGAGCATTGAATCCAGTGAATGTAATCATTCTTTCTTGATCCATGTTATTTCTGTCAAAGTGATTTGGGTATTACCCAAAACACGTACATAACGTGATCGTCAGTCTGACTCTCAACTCTGACTTTCATTTCGAATCGACTTTCTTGTAATTACAGCTTCTGTACTCTAGTGATAATATATTTGATTGAAATATATTTGATTGCTTACAGCATATAGATATATAATGACAGACATCTTTCTCTTGTTACCAGTCGTGTGACATGCCCTGACATGTCCACTACTACAGTGTGATGCTAATAATGCTCAACACCATAGCACTATTCTGTTAACAATCAAATAACGAATGCTTTAAAGTCTTCTAAATTTGAACAAACTATTCTGTTAACAATCAAATAACGAATGCTTTAAAGTCTTCTAAATTTGAACAAACTATTCTGTTAACAATCAAATAACGAATGCTTTAAAGTCTTCTAAATTTGAACAACTAATTTTGTACTTAATGCACTTTAATTGTAAGAAAGTAGTGATGAAGTCTAACTAAAGATATACTGACATATATTTGATTGTGCTAAAAGTGGAACTATTGCAAGCATAATTCAGGTACACTTTAAATATCTTGCATTAATAGTGACATTAAAACACATTTAGGCTTAATACTGAGAAATGGGCATTGTACACAAGCAGTACTCCAAATAAAGTTTAATTACAATTTTTATATCAGTAAGTATCGAGTGATATGTTAGTAAATAGACAATAAATAAAGACAATAAATACAATATTAATAGATTTGAACTAGTATGAATGTGTGTCATAAAGAACGTTTCAGATGGCATTGTGAATTTTACATGAAAAAGTAGCCTACTCTGTCTGGCTGACTTGTAAAGTTTGGTAGAAGTCCACATAAGACTGTTTTACTCACTGCATTTCCTGTACCTTTTCCTCAGTCATCTCCTTTGTCTATGTCTGTCTGTCCCTTCTCTGCATTCTCTCTCTTGTGGCTAAGCAGTAACTAAGTGCCTATATGATAGCAAACACCCATAGCAAAATAAAAGAGTAATATATTTCAAATACATTTATTTCATACTAAGTATAATTCAAATGTATTAACATATTTACTGACATATTGCTCAATACTAATTATAGTTCAACTTTATTTGGACTACTACTTGTGCACTATGCCCATTTCTCAATATTAAGCCTAAAATGTGTTTTAATGTCACGTTGATGAGGACTGTATGATCTTTGAATAATATCGGTCTTTAAATGCAAGATATTTAAAGTGTACCTGAAGTATACTTGCAATGGTTCCACTTAATCACAATCAGATACTTCAGTATATCTTTAGTTGGACTTCAGCACTACTTTCTTACAATTAAAGTGCATTAAGCACAAAATTTAAAATTGTTCCAATTCAGCAGACTTTACGTATACCAGTTTACTATACTAAAAGTACAATTGCAAGGTATTTTTTATTAAGCACATAAATATGTAAAAGTATTTGTAGTATACTTAGCATGAAATAAATTTCAAATACATTTTAGTGTATTTATTTTTCACTAGGGACATACCATCAGAATGTAAGTTATTGGTTACTACCCGCTAGCTACACCTCACTGACTGTGAATTCTGGATATTTCATTTTCTCCCTCATCATCCAGCTCTTTGTCACAAAATAAGATTATAATAATAATACATCTTCTAATACATCTTTGACTCAAGTGCTATCCACAAGCTTTACCCACAAAACATTTCTCAGTGCTAAAGGGGCATAAGTGCAGTTATGTGTATGTGCAGTGTTAAGTATTTTGGTTTCTAATGAATAACAAAATTATTAAGAATTCACATTTGTCCTTTTTTTAGTAGAACGAGCTCATCAAGAGTTTCAATTGATATATATATATATATATATATATCTCCATTTCACCCAAAATGTCACTTACACCCTTCTGGTTCTCACCTCTTGATATGACTGGCACCTTTCTTCAGGCCACACAGTACAGTCTTTTAGTCATGTGTTGCATAATATGGTCAACAAGAAAATTTCTAGGGCTTCCCTCCACTGAATATTTTTCTGATTTGACTAATAGTCATCCATTTTAAGAGATTAGTTGGCTAATCGCACATTTATATTAATAAACCATATAAATCATAATCACGAGCCTTTAATTGCCTATAGCCTATCATAATAATTCATTGATAAATAGTGTTTTCTGTCTTTCGGCTGCAGTGACGAAGTCAACGACACTAACTCGTCCTCTCCAAGTGGATGTGAATGTTTCATACGGATTATGTATCTGAAAATATTTGTTTTTCTATTTGAATTGGTTCATTTAAAAATAGACATTTCGCTTTCTATAGATATATTTTTCATGTCTGTGAGTTTCGGCTAATTTTTAAAAAAAATAAAAAATTTAAACATTTTATTTTTTATTTAAGTTCACAGAGATACTTAGACGGCATAAAGCACATCCTGTTTGCTTTCATTATTATACAAAAGCACAACGTTTTGGTGTTATTGTGACAAATAAAGTATCTGAATAATGCAGTGCAAACTGACATAGCGCTTATTACAGTAGCCTATAGAAACTATAAAATATATTTTCTACCTTATTCTGTGATAAAAATGGGGGGAAATAGTATATGAACAAATCTTTAAATTGCCATTAGGAAAATATAGGAAGAAATATTACAGAATAGTAATTGTCCAGCAGTGTATTTGATTTCTTAGCCAATTAAAAGTAAGAGATAAGAAAAAATTCAAAAATACAATTAGACCAAAAAAAAAAATTTAGAATTCTTCTTATTATTAAAAATGTTACATTTCACATTTCTGTCGCCCTCACTTCTGAAATGATGGCCACGCTCCTAACACCACTTCCTGTGTATTTTTTCCCCCTGCGACGAAGCGACTAATAACATTTTGATCGACTAAGCTATCTTCTCGTCGACTAACGGTTAGTCGATTAAAGGGGCAGCCCTCAAAATTTCCCCACGGAACGTTTGCAGCTTTTACTACTGCATGATGTTAAATGTTCTATTCGTAATGCTGAGTAAATCGGGTGCATTGACTCAAACCCATTCATCATTGAATCATTGACGCTTTTGTTCATTCTCATTAAACCTCCATCTTGGCCCTTTTGTGGTTGGTGGCCATGATTTTTATTTTGAGAATGGGGTTGTATTATTTAGGCTGGTCTATTTCTGAACTTTTCGGATTGGGTAAGGGGAATTTTTATTTTTTTTAAGGATGTGGTGGTTGAAGACCTGGTGACAGCATGTTACCTGCATGCACGGCTTTTTGTGAGGCTGATGCAACGCACCATGCATAGAAAAAAAAAACATTCAGTGTATAAACTGCAGTGGTAACGGAAGTTTTTTCTCTCTCTTCTTTAACCTCAGACTTACAGATTATTTAATTACAATAAATTGCAATTATATGTGGAAGCTTTTGTATCATGCTGTCCTTTATATTTATGTATTTGTTTTATTGTTTTACCTTTTTTTCCCAGACCTGGAGGTTAATTTTTAATTAATAAAATGCATATAAAACATACCAATTATACAGAAATTTGATCATCTAAACTGAGTGAAATAATCATGAACCAATTTCAATATTTAAGGTGTAAAAATTTGTTGTATATATTTTTGAAAAATAACAAGAGGTGTCTTTCAGACTACGACCATCATTTTTTTTTCTTCTGATATACTGTTTAAAAGTTTGGAATATGTACGATTGTTCAATGTTTTTTAAACAAGTGACTTGTGCTCTCCGAGGCTGCATTTGTTTGGTCAAAAATACAGTAAAAACAATATTATTGTGGAATATTATTACAATTCTAAATAACCGCTTTCTATTTTATTTTAAAATCTAAATACATTTTTTTTCCTGTGATGGCAAAGCTGAATTTTCAGCATCATTACATGATCATTCAGAAATCATTCTAATGTGCTGTTTAGGTGCTTTTTCAGGATTCTTTGATTTTAAAAAAAGGTTTTTTTTTTGCATATAATTATACATAATTTACTGTTATTACTATGGCAAGTATGTGTAATGTGTAACAGGGACACTGTAAAATAAAGTGTTGCCAAATCTCTTGTAACATTTATAAATGTCTATTATTCATTGATAATCTGCCCCATAATCATAATTTTTGGGGAAAGGAACAAAAGTTGGTAGCTATGTATGTGTGTGCATGTACATTTTGCAGTTTTGCAGAAATGTAGTCCAAGTTGTGTATTTCCAATGAACCTGAGTTTGTAAAATAAAGTTACCAAATCTTTTGTATCATTATAAATGTATTTGTTTTAACTTTTGAGCAATTAAATGCATTTTTGCTAAAGATATATACA